>NC_138773.1:10007552-10570492 GCF_965119305.1 Pelophylax lessonae | reverse complement strand
GCCGTTGAACATGGCCATACAGCTCTGGAATGCCCTTCTGCGAGAAATATTTCCTGCCTGGGACCTTCCATTGTGGTGTTCCAATGGCCACAAATTTACGAAAGGCCTCCGAGTCCACCAGTTGATATGGCAGTAGTTGGCGGGCTATCAGTTCCGACAAGCCAGCAGTCAAACGCTGGGCAAGAGGGTTATCCGGCATCATAATTTTTTTCCGCTCCAACATTTGGGCCACAGAAGCCTGCCTTTTTCCCGAATAACGTGACAACGGCATCATAAAAGGTGGAGTGGAGGACAATTGTGAGGAGAGAGGAGAAGGAGAAGAGGCTGGATGGTGAGAGCCTGAGTGTGGCTTTGTGGGTTCTGACGGTGTTGCTCCCACTGGGCTCGGTGATGGGAGTTCAGGTGCCTTCTTAAGGCGGTCGTCCCTAGGTGAGTGTTGGGCTTACCGTGACTTATGCGTTGACTGCAAAGGCTGCAGATGGCAACACTGTTGTCAGCAACGGACACATTAAAAAAAGCCCACACTGGGGAGCCATGTGCTGGCGTCCTGGGAGCGCCAGATGTGACTGTACATGGTTGATGGCTCGCTCCTGATACATTTGCAGTCTGCTTTGTACCTCTTGTGCAATGCAAGTTCTGCCTGCCTCTCCTCCCTATCTGCTGGTACGTCTCTCCCTCTGAACTCCCCTCCTCTTCCTCTCTTGTGGCCACCCACGTGATGTCCATAGACACGTCATCATCCACGTCACCTTCCCCACCACTAACATTCGAGATCTCGGAGTAGGCAGCAACAGTGGGGACCAACCTCCTTGGGCTGATCTGGGTACTGTCGTCAGACTGCTGAGTGGCGGCTGTTGCTACCTCCTATTCCTGATCCGATGCCAACAATGGCTGCGCATCGCAAACATCTTGTGATGGATCGGAAAATAATTCCAGTGACTCAAGCGGATCGTATGTGGTGGTGGTGGTGGTGGTGGTGGTGGTGTCTTTGGGGGTGCACACAGCAGAGAGTGAAGAGGGTGCAGATAGAGAGGATGAGGAGGGTGCAGAAGAGGAAGGCTGAGTAAGCCACTCAACCATGTCTGGTGCGTCCTTTGACGTAATGCAACGCACCTTCTGAAACTTCACACTTTGGCTTCGGCCTACTGCTGCTGCCCTACCCCTACCACCCTTGCATGTGCCGGCGCCCTGGGAGCGCCAGATGTGACTGTACATGGTTGATGGCTCTCTCCTGATACATTTGCAGTCTGCTTTGTACCTCTTGTGCAATGCAAGTTCTGCCTGCCTCTCCTCCCTATCTGCTGGTCCGTCTCTCCCTCTGAACTCCCCTTCTCTTCCTCTCTTGTGGCCACCCACGTGACGTCCATAGACACGTCATCATCCACGTCACCTTCCCCACCACTAACATTCGAGATCTCGGAGTAGGCAGCAACAGTGGGGACCAACCTCCTTGGGCTGATCTGGGTACTGTCGTCAGACTGCTGAGTGGCGGCTGTTGCTACCTCCTATTCCTGATCCGATGCCAACAATGGCTGCGCATCGAAAACATCTTGTGATGGATCGGAAAATAATTCCAGTGACTCAAGCGGATCGTATGTGGTGGTGGCGGTGTCTTTGGGGGTGCACACAGCAGAGAGTGAAGAGGGTGCAGATAGAGAGGATGAGGAGGGTGCAGAAGAGGAAGGCTGAGTAAGCCACTCAACCATGTCTGGTGCGTCCTTTGACGTAATCCAACGCACCTTCTGAAACTTCACACTTTGGCTCCGGCCTACTGCTGCTGCCTTACCCCTACCACCCTTGCAGAAGGGCCTGCCTCTTCCTCTGCCTGTAATTTTTTTAATTACCCTGTGACAAAAGTCTCTAGAGAATTGCAGTATATCTGCAAAAAGGTATATAACACCAAATCTGTGGTATTGGGGGGCCACAGGTTTATCACACCAGTTCTACAAATAATTGGCCAGTAGCTGTTGTTACTGTGTGTAGCACAGTTAACACAGCAAAAGAGGCCACATTTTTGCACGACTAAAACACACTCTTAGAAAAGTATACTGTTATATAACACCCCACTTCAATATGTGATATTGGGGGGCCACTGGTTTATCACACCAGTTGCTCAAAAAATTGGCCAGTGAGTTTGGCACTGTGTGTATCAGAGCTAACACAGCAAAAGATGCAATATTGTTGCAGGACACAAATACACTTATGAAAGTATACTCAGATAACACCCCACTTCAATATGTGGTATTGGAGGGCCACAGTTTTATCACACCATTTCTACAAATTATTGGCCAGTAACTGTTGTCACTGTGTGTAGCACAGTTAACGCAGCAAAAGAGGCCAAATTTTTGCAGGACTAAAATACACTCTTAGAAAAGTATACTGTTAAATAACACTCCACTACAATATGTGGTATTGGGGGGCCACTGGTCTATCACACCAGTTATAATACATTAAAAGTGCTTTTGTCACTGTTTGTAGTATTGCTGCAGCAACGCTCACCACACCAGTCACAATGCTGCACAATACAAATCCACTATAATATGCTTTCTATATTACAAAGTATATTATACCGTGGATTACACCCCTATATAGTGCACTGCACACCTATACCAAATAGCAGCCCTTAAAATTACTTTTGTGGACCTTAACCACTTGCCGACCGCTCACATTGAGGGTACTGCGGCAAAGTGTCTCGTTATCGTCCAGCGACGTAGACCTACGTCGCTGGACTCCTCCCTTCCTCGACGGCGCACGCGCGCTGCTGGAGGCTCGCTCCTGCTGTATTCAGACACAGCGGGAGTCGGGCAAGGGCAGGAGATGCGGTGATCACCACCGCTCTTCCCCGATCGTCAGGGATCGAGTGAGGAAATCCGCCCACTTGTGTAAACAAAACGGGCAGATCTCCTATGTGACAGACAGGGACAGATTACAGGATTCAGCATAGCTGAACCTGCGATCTGTGTCTGTGTCACACAACCCCCTTCCCCCACACATGTCAGTAAGCATGAGGCACACATTTAACCCCTTGATCACCAACAGTGTTAACCCCTTCCCTGCCAGTGTCATTATCACAGTGCATATTTTTTAGCACTGATTACTCTAGTAAAGTCACTGGTCCCCTCAAAAGTGTCAAAAATGTCAGTTAGGGGTCCGATCTGTCCCCTGCAATGTCGCAGTCCCGCAAAAAAACGCTGATCGCGGCCATTACTAGTAAAAATAAACAATAAAAATGACAAATCTTTCCCATGGTTAGTAAACGCGATAACTTTTGCGCAAACCAATCAAAATACGCTTATTGTGATTTTTTTAATCAAAAATATGTAGCAGAAAACAAATTGGCCTAAAATGTTAAAAAAAAAAAAAATTTTATTTTTTTTGGGGAATGTTCTATATCAGAATGTGAAAATATTGTTTTTTTTTTTTCAAAATTGTCGCTCTTTTTTTCAAAAATTAAAAATTGCACAGGTGATCAAATACCACCAAAAGAAAGCTCTATTTGTGGGGAAAAAGGACATCAATTTAATTTGGGTACAGCGTCTCACGACCGCGCAATTGTCCGTTAAAGTAGCACAATGCCGAATCACAAAATATGGCCTGGTCAGCAAGGGGGTAAAATCTTCCGGTCTTAAAGTGGATAAAAATACGCTCATTGAGAATTTTGTTTTGTCAAAGACATGTAGCTAAATACATTTTGGCCTAAATATATGCCAAAAATTTAATATATTGGATATTTTTTAACAGTCAAAGTAGAAAATGTAAATTTTTCGCAACATTTTTGCATTTTTTTATTAATATCACAAAAAAAAAAAAAGTGCAGAGGTGATCAAATACCACCAAAGAAAGCTCTGTTTGTGGGAAAAAATGTTGTTTGGGTACAGCATTGCATGACCGCGCAATTGTCAGTTAAACTGCATGCATTCCCCACTGTGCTGGAGGGGTTGCGGGGAGATTGGTTCCCTCTTTCATATGCTATGGCAATGTCCAAAATTGTCGAGGTACTGGAAAGATGTTTTGAACCTAATTACGGATATCATGGGCTCCCCATTTCACTTGACCCACCCGATGGCATTATGTTTCCTAGGAATAAGAAAGATACCCAGACACCTCAGAACATTACTCACCCACATGCTGCTAGCATCACGTCTAGTTCTCCTCAGACATTGGAAATGACCTGACGCTCCTGGGATTGGTGAGACCATCCAAACTATTCAAACACATGCTATGTTCCCCTCCTCTGTTAATAAATATCAAACGGCCTCCTCGAATTGGAAACCTTGGACTACTAGACACCCCTCTGGTGTTCCTTTCTAGACTTTCTATGAGACTGTGACACCTACCCCTCTCCATACCCCGTAATTTGTTCCCAACAGTTTACAGTCGGTATTTCTTAGGTAATCTTCACTTGTATGTTTGGCACATGACATCTATAGTAGGTCAAAGATACCCAAGAGGTATCGGGGAGGACGTGGGACCGGCTCTCTGATAGCATTTGACTCTGTGCCTTTACTGAGTACGATGTATTTCTTAAATTTGCGCTGACATACTAGTACTTGTGCCTTCAACCGTTGTATTCTTGCTATTGAAATACTTGTGCTGACAGGGGTCACTCTGGCAAGAGGGAGGATGGGATCACCACTGGAAGGATAAAGGACAGGGGTCACTGCTGTAAGGATAAAGGACAGAGTCCCTGCTGGAAGGATAGAGGACAGGGATCAACACTGGTGGGACAGAGCACAGGGATCAACACTGACAGGACAGAGCACAGGGGTCACCAGTGGCAGGGCAGAGGATAGGGGTCACCACTGCAAGGAGAAAGGAAAGGGGTTATCACTACAAGGACAGGGGTCACTGCTGGCAGGAGAGAGAACATGGGTCACTGTTGGCAGGGCAGAGGACTGGGGTCACTGCTGGAAGGATAAAGGATGGGGTCATCATTGGAAGGAAAGAGGACAGATGTCAACACTGGTGGGACAGAGGACAGGGCTCATCAATGGCAGGACAGAGCACAGGGGTCACCACTGTCAGGACAAAGGACAGCGGTCAACAATGGCAGGACAAAAGACAAGGGTCAACACTGGCAGGATAGAGGACAGGGGTCAACATAGGCAACAAAGAGGACAGGGGTCATCACTGGCAGGACAGAGGCAGTGCTGAATCTTGGCCTAGGCCAACAAGGCCCAGGCCTAGGGCGGCACTTTGCAGGGGGGGCAGCAAAAAAGTGGGCACTGATAAGCTTCACTGATGGGGCTGCATTGATATTCTGCACTAATGGGCACTAATGGGCTGCACTGATGAGGCTGCAATGACTGCCACTGATGAGGCTGCGCTGATGGCCACTGATAAGGCAGCACTGATGGGCACTGATATGATGCACTGATAGGCTGCACTAATGGCCACTGACGGGGCTGTACTGATGGCCACTGATGAGGCAGCACTGATATGCTGCACTGATGGCCAGTAATGAGGCTGAACTTATGGAAACTGATGAGGCTGCACTGATGGGCACTGAAAAACTGGTTGTAGTCTGTGGTTTACAGATAACAGGGAGGATCATAAACATGAAGGGGTGTGGCCTTTACAGGAAGGGGTGGGTCATATTTAAATTAGGGGGTGCCCAAGTTTAGTCAGGCCTAGGGCAGCACAAAACCTAAATACACCACTGGACAGAGGTCAACACTGGCAGGACAGAGGACAGGGGTCAATGCTGGCAGGAGAGAGAACAGGGGTCATCACTAGCAGGACAGAGGACAGGGGTCAACACTGGCAAGAAAGAGAACAGGGGTCACTACTGGAAGGAGAGAGGACAGGGGTCACCACTGGCAGGGCAATGGACAGTGGTCAACACTGGCGGGACAGAGGACAGGGGTCAACACTGGCAGGACAGAGGACAGGGTTCAACATTGGCAGGAAAGATGACATGGGTCAGCAAAAGCAAAGCCAATGACAGGGGTCACTTCTGGCAGGAGAGAGGATAAGGGTCACTGCTGGCAGGAAAAGGAGAGGGATAAACACTGGCAGGAGAGAGGACAGGGGTCATTATGGCAGGGCAGGGGATTGGGGTCAACGCTGGCAAGGCAGAGAACAGAAGTAAGCCCTGGCAGTGCAAAGGACAGGGGTTACCCCTGTCAGTACAGAGGACAGGGGTCATTGCTAGAAGTAGAGAGGACAGGGGTCACTACTGGCAGGAGAAAAGATAGGGGTCACCATTGGCAGGAGAGAGGACAGAGGTCACCACTGGCAGGGCAGAGAACAGGGGTCAACACTGGCAGGACAAACGGCAGGGGTCACTGCTGGCAGGACAAACGGCAGGGGTGACTGCTGGCAGGACAAATGACAGGGGTCACTGCTGGAAGGACAGAGGAGAGGGGTCAATACTGGCAGAAGAGAGGACAGGGGTCATTATGGCAGGGCAGAGGATAGGGGACAATGCTGGCTAGGCAGAGGACACAAGTAAGCTGAGGAAAGGGGTCATTGCTAGAAATAGAGAGGACAGGGGTCACCACTGGCAGGAGAGGAGACAGGGGTCACCACTGGCAGGAGAGAGGGCAGAAGTCATCACTGGCAGGGCAGAGGACAGGGGTCAACGCTGGCAGGGCAGAGGACATGGGTCACCACTGGCAGGAGAGAGGACAGGGGTCACTGCTGACAGGGCACTCAGCAGCAGAGCTCCCATCCCTGCACTGTACATAGCCTGAACGCAGGCAGCAAGATCTCGTCCTCGGCTTTTTCCCACACCGCACACACTGGAGCTGATTACTATGTTGCAGTTCTGACCTGTGAAATGCATGCATACCACGTGCTGCACCTAACATAAAACATACAGTATATCAAATTATAGGTCTGCTTTAAGATGACCATACACTATATATTCTGATTGCACAATTTCCATTAGACCTACCAACAACAACATTATGCAATACAAGGGCTTGCTTAATTTGATACAAATTAAATTTTTTTTTTTTTTTCTTTTGTCTGGCTTCATATGGGTTTTGGTAAATGTAATTTTTAAGCTATAGTATGATTAGACTGCATTTTTTTCTTTCTTATTAATTTGTCTTATTACTACAAGCATTTACAGTGGGTACGGAAAGTATTCAGACCCCCTTAAATTTTTCACTCTTTGTTATATTGCAGCCATTTGCTAAAATCATTTAAGTTCATTCTTCTTCCTCATGAATGTACACATAGCACCCCATACTGACAGAAAAACACAGAATTGTTGACATTGTTGCAGATTTATTAAAAAAGAAAAACTGAAATATCACATGGTCCTAAGTATTCAGACCCTTTGCTGTGACACTCATATATTTAACTCAGGTGCTTTCCATTTCTTCTGATCATCCTTGAGATGGTTCTACACCTTCATTTGAGTCTAGCTGTGTTTGATTATACTGATTGGACTTGATTAGGAAAGCCACACACCTGTCTATATAAGACCTTCCAGATCACAATGCATGTCAGAGCAAATGAGAATCATGAGGTCAAAGGAACTGCCTGAAGAGCTCAGAGACAGAATTGTGGCAAGGCACAGATCTGGCCAAGGTTACAAAAAGATTTCTGCTGCACTTAAGGTTCCTAAGAGCACAGTGGCCTTCATAATCCTCAAATGGAAGACGTTTGGGACGACCAGAACCCTTCCTAGAGCTGGCCGTCCGGCCAAACTGAGCTATCGGGGGAGAAGAGCCTTGGTGAGAGAGGTAAAGAAGAACCCAAAGATCACTGTGGCTAAGCTCCAGAGATGCAGTCAGGAGATGGAAGAAAGTTGTAGAAAGTCAACCATCACTGCAGCCCTCCACCAGTCGGGGCTTTATGGCAGAGTGGCCCGACGGAAGACTCTCCTCAGTGTAAGACACATGAAAGCCCGCATGGAGTTTGCTAAAAAACACCTGAAGGACTCCAAGATGGTGAGAAATAAGATTCTCTGGTCTGATGAGACCAAAATAGAACTTTTTGGCCTTAATTCTAAGCGGTATGTGTGGAGAAAACCAGGCACTGCTCATCACCTGTCCAATACAGTCCCAACAGTGAAGCATGGTGGTGGCAGCATCATGCTGTGGGGGTGTTTTTCAGCTGCAGGGACAGGACGACTGGTTGCAATCGAGGGAAAGATGAATGCGGCCAAGTACAGGGATATCCTGGACAAAAACCTTCTCCAGAGTGCTCTGGACCTCAGACTGGGCCGAAGGTTTACCTTCCAACAAGACAATGACCCTAAGCACACAGCTAAAATAACAAAGGAGTGGCTTCACAACAACTCCATGACTGTTCTTGAATGGCCCAGCCAGAGCCCTGACTTAAACCCAATTGAGCATCTCTGGAGAGACCTAAAAATGGCTGTCCACCAACATTTACCATCCAACCTGACAGAACTGGAGAGGATCTGCAAGGAGGAATGGCAGAGGATCCCCAAATCCAGGTGTGAAAGACTTGTTGCATCTTTCCCAAAAAGACTCCTGGCTGTATTAGATCAAAAGGGGGCTTCTACTAAATACTGAGCAAAGGGTCTGAATACTTAGGACCATGTGATATTTCAGTTTTTCTTTTTTAATAAATCTGCAACAATGTCAACAATTCTGTGTTTTTCTGTCAGTATGGGGTGCTATGTGTACATTCATGAGGAATAAGAATGAACCTAAATGATTTTAGCAAATGGCTGCAATATAACAAAGAGTGAAAAATTTAAGGGGGTCTGAATACTTTCCGTACCCACTGTATATAGTACTGACAGTTTACATAGTCCTTTACATATTGTACATTCACATTCACCTGTCCAGGGAGAGCTTACAGTCTAAGGTCCTGATGCATGTACATACTAGAGCAGGGGCTGACTGACAACTTTTGGCCCAGGGGGCAAGTACAAACCAGAGGCCCATGGTGCAGCAACTCGTCCCCCCTCCCACTCTCTATCTTCCTGGCCTCCTCCTGACCCCCATTCCAGGCTGAAGTTCTGCTCCGGGTACTCACTGGCTGAATATGGGTTCCCGACCTGGCTACCAGGAGGGGTTGGGGGAGGAAAGTCTCCAGTGGTACATGGAACTGACCTCTGCTCTGACACAGTTGTCACCATCCATGCTTGCGGGGAAGCATGCGCTCTGTCCTTGTCTTCATCCCACACTCAGTAGGTCAGTGATGGGGACTTTTTACTTCTCTTCACAAGGAATCCTGATGGCAAGTCTGTGGCAGAAGCGGTGCAGCCTTTTTACAGGACATCAGAGTGGCCCAGGGGGAAATTGCCCCCAAGCCCCCCTGGCCCAGTCCTCCACTGTACTAGAGCCAATGTAAATGGGAGTCAATTAGTCTACGAACATACTTTAATATTAATAAAGAAAGTTCAGTGGTTTCCATAGTATTGCCAAAAACATTTTATGAAACCTAAAATGCATTCTAAATCTAATCAAACAATTCTAGAAATATCATATTATATAAAAAATATATAAACCACCATCACTGAATATGAAAATTTTGAGCATCGCTCACACATACAAAGCATACACATTTACAGAGGTCCTGGCTGTTGAAAAGTTGCAATCCTAAACAATTGCTAGTGTGGGAAGGGTTACAGTAGGTGAGTATAAGGAGGGCTTTCATGAGGATCTCACTTTGTTCTGAAATGCCAAAATGGTAAATCCCTCTTCACGAGTTTTGTGGTCATGACTAGGGGATTAAAGATGATTTGTCTCCATTCTGCTCTGACCATCACTCTCCTCCTCCATTATAAATAACCACATGACCACAGGTTGGAGTTAAATGGCCATAGCAGCCTTTTATTAACAAAGTGTATACATAGCAGGTAAATAACACGTTAAACCCAGCTTTTTACTGGAGCCTCAAGGTCCTGGTAGGCATCAAAGAAGGAGGTACCTGTGTCCGACTTAATTAGGCTTCCAGCCGCCACAGCACCGGCTCGGAGACAACCAGTCGCAGGTACCAACATATCAACCACTGGGAGCCGTACCTCAGACGGGTCCCTACTAAGTATAAGTTTGCACCATCAGGGAGCCGTAGCTCACACGGGTCCCTACCAAGTATAAGTTTGCACCATCAGGGAGCCGTACCTCACACGGGTACCTACCAAGTATAAGTTGGCACCATCAGGGAGCCGTACCTCACACGGGTCCCTACCAAGTATAAGTTTGCACCATCTGGGAGCCGTACCTCACACGGATCCCTACCATGGATAAGTTTGCACCACCAGGGAGCCGTACCTCAGACGGGTCCCTACCAAGTATAAGTTTGCACCATCAGGGAGCCGTACCTCACACGGGTCCCTACCAAGTATAAGTTGGCACCATCAGGGAGCCGTACCTCACACGGGTCCCTACCAAGTATAAATTTGTACCATCTGGGAGCCGTACCTCACACGGGTCCCTACCAAGTATAAGTTTGCACCATCAGGGAGCCGTACCTCACACGGGTCCCTACCAAGTATAAGTTGGCACCATCAGGGAGCCGTACCTCACACGGGTCCCTACCAAGTATAAATTTGCACCATCTGGGAGCCGTACCTCACACGGGTCCCTACCAAGTATAAGTTTGCACCACCAGGGAGCCGTACCTCACACGGGTCCCTACCAAGTATAAGTTTGCACCATACTAACCTACCAGGACCTTGTGCCCCACTTGCTACCATGACAAAGAACCGCCCCAAAAGAAGAAAGCCTTAAAACAAAAAACAAAAACAAGGGCGGTGGACCGCAAAACCAAAAGTCAGAAAAAAACAAGAAAATACAAGAAAATGGGAGGGAGGGTGTAAATATTCTCCAATGCAGCTTTCCTCTGACTGAAGACTTCCTGAGGTCCATAGCTTGACCTCTCCTTGTAGCTCCACCCCTTCCTGGACAAAACACCAATTAAAAGTCCCACCACTTATATTTTCTATCGTACTGGGCTGAAAACCCCTCCTTGTCCCAAACCCCTTAAACCCCTGTCATGCTGGCCCTCCGTCCATGTCTCTTCTCTCCTTTACTCCGGGCCTCTCTTTTCCTGTATATTAATTATTTTTCTGGAAAATATTCTGCTGTTTTTTTGTGCTCAATTCTCACTGTAGATATAAACCTCACCTGTCTGTGCGTCCTCTGGAGCTGCTCCTCTGTTCTAGGAGAAATCTGATATTCTCTAACAACAAAAGTAAAAGTAACTGCAAATAACTTGCCTAGAAATACAGTACGTAACAGCAAGCCCAACCTTCCAGCAAACTGTCTAGAGACAATGTCTTTTTTCATACATGATAGACAATGAGTGAATCAACTTTACATACAGTAAGAGATAAACAGACAAATTGTAGTTTATTTTATTGTGTCCAAATATATGCACTAATTGTCTAGATTTCCTACAGGTCAGACTTGACTGCATGCAGGGGAAGACTGGGCCAGGGGGCAGGGGGGCAATTGCCTCCTGGGCTGCTCTGATGCCCCGTAAAAAGGCTGCACCGCTTCTGCCACAGATCACAGACATGCCTAAAAGATTCCTGGTGAAGAGAAGTAAAAAGTCCCCACTACTGACCTACTGAGTGCGGGTTGAAGACAAAGACAGAGCGCAGACCTCCACCCCCCCCCCCCAGCATGGATGGTGTAAACTGTGTCTGAGCAGAGGCCAGTTCCATGTACCACTGGAGACTCTTCTCCCCGGCCAGCTGCAACCAAGCTGTCCCAGCTCGACCCGAACCCACCTTGCTGGCCAGGTCAGGAAACCAGAGTACCTGGAGCAGGGCTTCAGCCTGGAATGGGGGTCAGGAGGAGGACAGAAAGAGGGAGAGTGGAAGGGGGCCGAGTCGCTGCACCACCGGCCTCTGGTTTGTACTTGCCCCCTGGGCCGAAAGTTGCCAGTCTGCCCCTGCCTGCATGGAAAAAAAGGCAGGCAAGCACCGTTTTAAACAGAGAAGCTGGGAATTCAATAAATAACAGTAAATTCACTCCAGGTGCTCAGGCTCAGATATCCCTCGTCCATCACAAGGCAATAGTACAAACAGACTTGACTGCATGCAGATATTTATGAGAATCAATTTACAGATGAGATTGTTCAAGTTCAGTCGTCATCAAAAAACGTGAGATGTTTGTCATATACTGTATAAGTCACCAGCAACTTCCATTCTCCCCTGCTCAAGGTTTTACTCAGATGTGTCTTAGATTTCAGAGGCAGGAAACTGAACATGAGACATCAAACAAGACATAAGACATACACTAAAACCTTGGATTGGGAGTATAATTCGTTCCGGAAACATGCGATTATCCAAAGCACTCTTATATCAAAGCAAATTTCCCCATAGGAAATGAATGGATTTTTTAATATAGACTTACCTGTAAAATCCATTTCTTTTCAGTTTCAATAATTTTTATTGGTTTTGGCAAAAAGAAAAAAAACAATACAGGTGTATGAAACAATAAGAGCCGGTTCACACTGAGGCGATCCGACTTGCCGGGGCGACCTGTGAAATGCACCGCGACTTCGGAGCGACATGCACGGACTTCATATCATTGAAGTCAATGCAGGTCGCTCCAGGTCGCCCCAAAGTAGTACAGGACCCTTTTTCTAAGTCGGAGCGACTTGTGTCGCTCCTATTAGAACAGGTCCTGTGCTAATCTATTGCAGGTGACCCACGGCGACTTGTCAGGCGACCAAGTCGCCTGGCAAGTCGCCCCAGTGTGAACCGGCTCTTAAAAGAAAAAACAAAATCCAGGTAATAAAGTATGTAAACAGAATGCAACAGCAAATAAAATACAAACTTTTGGTTTAAGCAATTATTCTGTATTCACAATAATATTCTTGTAGGTTTTCTTGCCACCCAGTGGCCAGTATGGGGTAGTTCAGGAAGTTAACAGATATACTTTAGTCTCTTAAGCAGTGCTGCCATCCTGTGTTATTTAATAGGTATTACAGGTAGTTTTCAAGATACGTACTTAGCAGATTTAGTATGTGTAGAGTACCATTGGGACCATGCTTGCCACCTGTTTTTTTCTTTCTGAGAATGTTTGTGACTGGTTGTCATTATACGTTCATATGTATAGTGAGTTTGAACAGTGTCTATTATTTGTGACAAGGTGGGAGGGGTCTCAGATTTCCATTTCCTGGTGATGGAAAGTTTAGTCGCCAGCAGAATATTAATTACTATTTTGCGGACAGATTTAGGAACGGTGTTGGCGTTTATATGTAGTAGGGCTAATTCAGGAGTGGGTAGGATATGTTGGCCTATGACATCAGAGATTAGGAGGAAAACCTCTGTCCATAGTGTTATCAGATGGAAGAAAACACAGAGCACCTCTAAGTGCAGTATTTAATGGTACAATGAAAACACAGATAGTAGTAACTCACATATAAGTGTATAGTAGTAGGCTTTGGCAGTTCCGGCGATCCGTGAAGGGAAAGATGAAAAGTCCTATTCTCAATTCTTTTGAATGAACATACCTCTTCTTTACTGTTGATATTCCCCTGTCTATCTAATCCAGAAGGTTAAAATTGCGCCAAACCAACCGCTGTGTCCCCCTATCCTTACATACTGCTTACCCTCTCCCTACCCCCCCCCTTCCCTTCCTTCCCCTTGGTCTCTCATATGTTTGCTACATGCATGTTATGTTAGCTAACGTTTATATGATGAATCGGGTTGTAAAAGATTCCACTTGAAGCTTTGATAAAGTTTGTATGCCAATTGTTGATTAATAGATGTATACCATTCTTGTACTTTGTTATATATGTTTGTACCTTAATAAAATAAAGTTTATGGATAAAAAAAAGAAAAGAAAAAAGGAAATAGCGCAATAAACACACTTGACAAAAAAAAAAAAGTCCAAGGAGTCCCGAGGAGATGGATGTATGCAGCCGATACGGTGGAATCGGTAGGCGGGAAGAAGCTGGCAGTAGAGTCTTCCTCCTTCCGGGTTCGGCTGGTGTCCAGGGACAAGGTTGGAACGCAGCGTATGCTGCGTGACGTCACCGGAGCTGGTGGTGACACGACGTGTTTCAGAGCCTGTGCAAAGCTCACAACGGGCATGCATGCTCTTTTTTCAAGTGTAGGATCCCCGATTTCGTGAATTTGCTGTACCCCAGTGGCAGGCTCCAAAAATAAATCTATTTCACATAAGGCCATTCCAGCTCTGTACCATCATGTGGAAGGCAATGTTTGGCCTTGTTGGACAGAGCGGTAAGCAGGAAGGTTCACATTACTGCTGACTCATGGTCCAGCAGGCATGGTCAGGGACATTACATTTCCTTCACGGCGCACTGGGTACCTCTGCTGGCAGCTGGGAAGGATGCAGGACAGGGTTCAGTGCTGGAGCTTATTCCACCACCACGCCTCCAAAAAGCTGGTGGGGATTCTGCCACATCTGTCTGCGCCACCCCCTCCTCTTCTTCTTCCTCTATGGCCTCTTCTGCTTAATTGCCCTCTGAACCAGCAGTCAGGCTAAAATATGTCATGCAGTGCTTCAGTTGTTCTGTCTAGGGGACAGGAGCCACACCGTGGGAGAGATTCTGTCAGCTCTGCAGGGGCAGGCTCAGAGGTGGTTGATGCCACGGCAGCTTGAGCCAGGATTGGTGGTATGTGACAATGGTACCAACCTTCTCTCCACCCTCCAGCAGGGGAACTTGACACATGTTCCATGCTTGGCACATGTCCTGAATTTGGTGGTGAAGCGTTTCTTGAACAGGTACCTGGGCTTACAAGATCTTCTGAGGCAGGCCAGAAAAATCTGTGGCCATTTCTGGCTTCCCTACAATGCCAGTGCTCGGCTGGCTGACATTCAATGGGAATTCAACCTGGCCACCAACTGCCTCATTTGTGACATGCCCACCAGGTGGAACTCAACATTGGCAATGCTTCAGCAGCTGCACACACAGCAGAGGGCCATCAATGAGTACCTGTGTGAGTCGGCACAAGGACAGGCTCAGGGGAGCTTGGCTTTTTTTTGACATGCCGCTGGCTTCGGATAAAGGATGCATGCACTGTCCTGTCACCATTTGAGGAGGGCACAAGGAGGGTGAGCCACACATCAGTGTCACTATCACTATAGTCTTCCTGCTGGAGCACACGCTTTGTGGAATCATGGACAGGGCATTTGAGGCAGAACAGCAGGAGGACTTCCTTTCCTCACAAGGTCTCCTTTATGCAGTTAACATTCCTGTGGGGCCACAAAACACACAGGACGAAGAAGAGGAGGACTGTGGCAGCATGGATGTAGAGGATAACATACAGCAGTCTTAAAGGGATGGTTTTCATTCCCCAGAAACCCCAGGAGTTGTACGTGGTTGGGGAGAGGTTGCTCCTGACAATGTCATCCTCAGTGACCCAGAGGACTCAGAATCTCATGCCTCTTCACTCATACCTCCTCAAACTTACACTGCATGGGCTCCCTGATGCTGAAAAGCCTGCAAAAGCACCCGAGGATTCGTGGTATCAAGGAGAGGGATCATTACTGGTTGGCAACCCTTCTTGGTCCATGTTACAAGAGCTCATCCTGCCTTTGTAGAGGGAGCAGAGGATTAAACATCTTGAGGAACCCTTGAAGAAAAATTTGTGTAACGCCTTTCCAGACACTGGGAGGTTACCATTTCTTGGACAACGTGTTTTTGAGGCTTAAAGGAGGAGCAGTGGAGAAGGCGGCCGGCTGACCGATGCCTTTAAACAAATCTTTTGTACTCAGTGCCCAGGGCTGTTAGATTTAAGCAACAATTGGCAGCGTCTGCAGCATATGGTGCAGGATTATCTAGGGGCAAGTGCAGAGTTGGAGACCTTTCCAACTGAGCATCCACTGGGTTACTGGGTCTTGAAGATGGACCACTGGCCAGAACTTTTTCAATATGTAATCGAGCTACTGGCCTGTCCTGCTTCCATCGTGCCTAAAGGACATTCAGTGCTGCTGGAGGTTTTGTGATGGATAAAAGAGTGCGTCTGTCCACAGGCACCGTTGACCGTCTGACATTTATCAAAAGGAATCAGTCCTTGATTATCAAGCCCCTGATGCTGATATAACAGATTGAATTTGCTAGGGATCTGGGATCCCTTGAAGACTGTCTATGCTGCCTATCCTATTCCTGAATCTTGATTATGCTAGCTTCCAACAATGTTTTTGGTTTACGGCACCACCAACACCCAAGGCCCAATTTTTCTGCACTTGTATCACAGGTGCATGTAATTTCAATGTTTGTTTCTAATTTTAACAGCAGGGCCTATTCTTGCGCCCAGCAAGAGTAACTGTGAGGGGTTACAGTGTTCTGGCAACACCAACACCCAAGGGCCAATTTTTCTGCACCTGTATAAGTACATGTAATTTCAATTTTTGTTTCCAATTTTTAACAGCAGGGCCTGTTCCTGTGTCCAGCAAGAGTAACTGTTAGGGGTTACAGTGTTCAGGCACCACCAACACCAAAGGAACAATTTTTCTGCACCTGCATCACAGGTGCATGGAATTTCAATTTTTGTTTCCAATTTTTAACAACATGGCCCATTCCTGCACCCAGCAAGAGTAACTGTGAGGGGTTACAGTATTCAGGCACCACTGGGGATAGGTGAACGGTTTGGGCCGAGCATAAGTTTGAACTAAACATCGCCCATTCAGATACTCGCATAACAACTGAACTTTCTCGGCACTTAGCGGGATGTTCGCCCGCTGAGCGCACAGTCAATAGGTTATTAAGGCGGGGGACGTGGCTTGGCGTATAACGGAGATGGTCACAGCCTAGAGGAGCTCTGTACACCCGCAGCCTATTCTACCCTCTCCAGCCTCCTAATCTCTGCTATGGGCAGATCGGACAGATCTACCCCTGGTGCCCGCCAACACCGCGCTCAGACTTACCGGACACAAGACAGGACCCCATCCAAGATGGCGCTGGTTGGGCAGAATGCCGAACACAGCGAGGATTCTCTCTCGGCTTCAGAAGACCTGGTAAGGGATTCTATTGTGCCTGACCACTCATTAAAACTATCAGAGATGGCTGATATTGCTGCTGATAACAAACACACATTCGCCATGGCCATCACAGACCCGAAGGCTGAGATACTGTCCCTAACAGGACGCATTACTAATAATGAGAGGTCAGATGCCAAAAGAGACAGAGCTGTGGCCCACATGGAGAAAGCAGTGTCCTCCCATGCTACTCATTTTATCTTCATGAATAGGCATTTAGAGGATCTAGACAATAGAGGACGGAGACAAAATATAAGAGTTAGGGGTTTGCCTGAAACTGTAGACCTGACTCAAATTAGGCCAGCACTGCAGGCAATGTTTAATGAGTTGTTGGAACAACCCAGAGATACAGCTATAGAGTTTGTGAGGGCACACAGGGCCTTAAAACCACGGCCCTCTGAAGAGCATCCGCCATGGGAATTTATCTGCTGCTTGCAAAGTTTTCCTCTCAAGGAAGACATATTACCTAAAGCCAGACATAATGACCTGATCTCCTTTAATAACCATACCATCACTTTATACCAGGATTTGTCACCCATAACCTTGCAGAACAGGCGTGCACTCTGCCCATTGCTTGATTTGCTTAGAGAGAAAGAGATCATTTACAAGTGGCGTTTCCCTTTTGCCTTGAATGCGACATATAAAGGGAAGCAACTCTATCTGCGGATGCCTGAAGATTTGCTGGACTTCTGTGAGAAGCTGGACCTGCCCTTGCTTGAGCTAATAGAATGGTACAGAGAATTTCGTATCCCTTCTCCAGATGCATCCCCTTCTCATACACCCATGGCATCACCCTCCTCTAAGAAATCAAAAGTGGGTAAGAGAGTGGGATCTAATGTTGCTCCCCTGCCGTTCTCATCCAAAGGCTCTAGACCAAAGGATTTTCTTTTAAACGGTTTTCATTAAAGGTAAAAGAAACATGGTACAGTAATATGCAGTGAAAATATTAGGTACATGCCGTGATAAAACAAGGCGCTTTAAAATACAATACTGCAGCATATAACATTCAAATAACAGGTAACTATGTGATACAGCAATGGGATCGACCCGGCGTCCTGTCTGAAAAGCAATGAGGGTATACTCAAACTGTGGGTATGGCCAAGGCCACACTGCGTGGATGGACCCCCACACAGAAGGGGTCTCAACCAAAACCAAGGTATAGCTCCTAATGGGGTACGCCGGGGGCCGAGTGGGGGGGTGCTGGGTTGGCAGGGTTGGAAAGAAAGTAGGGTAAGTAGGAGAGGGTCATGGGGGGGGTAACAGCAGGTGCCCGGGGGGGGAATCTCAAACCCCCTAGGGGCCCAGGTGGGAAAGAGAGCCGGTAATGAGAACGCCCAATCAGGTGAGTACAAGGCTGTCGTCAAGGCCTGGTGGGAGGCAATGGTCAATCCAGGGTCGCCATAGCCGTTCATAGGGGGTCAGTTTGTCCAACAAAATTGCTTCTGTTTTAGCATGTAGCATGGCTTGGGTAACCCTGTGTAGCATAGCCAGATGACAGAGCGTGGGGGTTTTCCATGCTTTCGCGATGGTTTGCTTTGCAGCAGTCGTGACATATAGGTAGAGTTTAAATTGACGGTGGGTAAGGTTAGGTGGCTTGCGATTCAGGAGAGCAGATGCCGGGTCGGGGGCAAGTGAGGTGCCAAACATGGGTGACAGGGTATCGTGTACTTTGGACCAGAAGGCTCGCACCACAGGGCATTCCCACCAGATATGTGCGTGGGTACCTGGGGAGTCGCATCCCTGGAAGCAACGGGGGGGGGGGGGGTACTGAGGTACATATTTAGAGATCCTAGTGGGAACCTAGACCAAAGGATTTTGCCTGAATAGTGTCCACACACTTTGGCTCTCCATTTCTATGAACTGTCAAATCCTGCGGCTTTTGCCTGAGACAATGGATTTATTCTATTGCATCTCTGTTGGAGCTCATGTTCCTGGTCTCTTATTTTGGATTCTTGGGGACACCTGCTTGTCACCTAGGTTAGTGCAGCTAAACTCTAATGTCTGTATGGGTGGCTGATGGTGGCTTTTAACAGATTTCTTGTTTTTCCTCCTTATGTATTTAATATTTTGCCTGTAAGGTTCACCTATACAGAAGGTTCATTGGCAGGACTGTATGCCCTTCTACAGGATTCTTCATTGAAGACGGCTATTTACCAGGATGTAGGCATCACCTATTATGATCCTACACAAAGTTGCAAAACTTGATCCAATACTGCTACCTATACTACATGTTTTGCTTATGCCCCTATTTTGTTTGTCTTACACTTCATGTCTTTGCTGTCCGGCATATGGGCTGGCCCACCTCTGGTCTCCAGGGGGGTGCGGTATCTGATTCGGATGTCAAACCTGTGTTTTGTTGTGTGTTTCTTGGAGTTGTGCATATCTTATGATTATTGTAACACCATAATTTAGCATTAGGCGGTCTGCCACGTTTCTGGGATGTTGGGGGGTGTTGCCCCCATCCCCCTGGTAATGGTAGTGGCCTGGGGGATGGGTGATTGTGGCTGCGGGGGGGTCTCCCCCTGGTTTTTCAATGGCGTCCCACTGACCCGGAAACCGTTTGTTGTTTTCTTTTTAGCTTACCTGGCTGGAGAGGGGACCTGGGAAAGAGCCAGCTATTGTCGGTGAACAATGTGTCAAACAGTGAAGGAATCAGATACAATTGCTAGCGGCAGGATTTTTGAATTGATCGTTCATGGAGCTTGTCAATCGCTTGTTATAGACTGGTGCACTACTGCACCAGAATCATGTGAGTCATTTTAAATTATTTTAATAAATACTCTTTACTTCAACGTTATTTGCATCATGGATTCTTGCATTTTCTTTTCTCATGTGAATTGCGGAGAGTGACACCTGGGAATTGGGAGCTTACACTCTGGAGGAAAATATCCCAATCACTAAGGAGAGGATCCAGGTTGACATATTAATTTCTCCTGCAACAGAATTCACATCCCAGCCCACAAATCGGAGGAGATCACCCAGGGACACACAGTGGAAATCGGAGGAGATCACCCAGGGATACATAGTGGAAATCGGAGCTGGATTTAAACCCAAACGCAAAATTACACTAACTCAGGTGAGCTTATACCCAAAGGGGGAGCCACAAGAGGAATACTACATATAATCCATTCATAGTATTGCAAAAGAGGAACATTTTATCAGGTGTTGGCAGAGTGCCTGGGATTGGAATTTAGCTGACAGTGGGGGCTTGGATGCACGCTTGAGACACTGTCACTTACTGTCGCAGCCTTTTCACACTGTTGCTCATGATTGTTCACAGTTGTTGAAACGCAGTCACTATTATGTAGTCTTTATTTTTAACCAGTTAATTTTATTATACATGGTTTTTGATCAACAAGACACAATTGTTTGGATATCTTTGCACGCTGTGTGCACTTTCACACGGTTTAGTGCTTCACATTGCTTTCATTATACCTCAGATCATAACTGATTAGAACACTTTTATTTATGGCTATCCACACAATGAGGGTACCTATTTATTATATATATATATAATTATATATAAATAAATATGTATATATAGATTCTTTTGCATATATTTATTGATTTCAGTTATATTTATCCACATTTGAATGCACAGCACTTTTTAAATAGATACTGTATAATCTAGAATGTGTCCTGTTGTTAAATATTAAACATTGATTATTTTATGTAAAATGTGTTTCTGTATATTGTTACAGTATATTACAAATCTGAGGCCCTGACGAAGCAGGTCAGCCCGCAAAACACGTTAGCCAAAAAAAATCAGATCTCAAGTCCAGGACAATAGCACCCTGGACAACCAGTTTGTTAACTTTCTTTTAAACAAACCTCTTTTTGAGAAACTTTATAATACTTTGACTAAAGATATGTAAAAATAATTTCATAACTATTTGGTCAAGTGATTATTGAACCCAAGGACGTGCATGGAAAGTCACAAACCTCTTTGAATTTCCAAATTGTTCTTTAAGTGATGGTACCTTCTGAGGGTCTTAATTGATTCACACTCTGCCCCACACACAAAAAACATATATACACATATGAAATACATATATACTATGTATATAATATACACTGATCAGCTAAAATGTTCTGACCATTGACAGCTAAAGTGAATAGCATTGACTATCTGGTAATAATAGCATCTGAATGTGGGTAGGATATATTAGACAGCAAGTGAACATGTTGTTCCTCAAGTGTTGAAAAAAAAAAAAGTAAAAAAAATGGACAAATGTAAGGATTTAAGGGACTTTGACAAGGGCCAAACTGTAATAGCTAGATGGCTGGGTCAAAGCAGCTCCAAAACTGCAGGTCTTGTGGGATGTTCCTGGTCTTCAGTGGTCAGGACTGACCAAAAAAGTGGTCCAAGGAAGGAAAACTTGCTAACCAGAGGCAGGGTCATGGGTGGCCAAAGCTCACTGATGCACATAGGGAGTGAAGGCTGGCCCCTGTAGACTGATCCAATAGAAAAGCTACTGAAGCTCACATTGCTGAAAAAGTGAATGCTGGCCCTGATAGAAAAGTGTCACATCACAGTTTGTTGTGTATGGAGATGCGTAGCTGCAGACCAGTCAGGATACCCATGCTGGCCCCTGTGTCCATAGCCAAAAGCAGCTATAATGGGCACATGAGCATCAGAATTGGACCATGGAGCAATGTCAGAAGGGGCCTGGTCTGATGATTTTAAGAATGGTTGGAGGAACACGACGACGAATTTGCGAAGGTGCTGACTTGGCCTCCAAATTCTCCAGATCTCAATATAAATCGAGCATCTGTGGCATGTGCTGGAAAAAAAAAAAGTCCAGTCCACCTCACAACTTACAGGGCTTAAAGAATTTGCTACTGCCGGCTTAGTTTTAGATACCACAGGATACTGTACCTTCAGAGGTCTAGTGGAGTTCAT
Source organism: Pelophylax lessonae (assembly GCF_965119305.1). Classification (NCBI taxonomy): domain Eukaryota; kingdom Metazoa; phylum Chordata; class Amphibia; order Anura; family Ranidae; genus Pelophylax; species Pelophylax lessonae. The sequence goes on along the minus strand of NC_138773.1, from coordinate 10,548,694 downwards.
GCCTCAATGGTTTTGGTGGGTGGTCATAATGTTATGGCTCATGAGTGTATTATTATTATACAGGATTTATATAGTGCCAACAGTTTACGCAGTGCTTTTCAATAAAAAGGGGGACATCACAATTTACAATACAGTTCAATACAAATGCAATAGGAGGGTCCTGCTCATGGAGCTTATAATCTAATGTGTATATAAGGGACATTGTGCATATAGGTTATCAATTATCTCATTAACAAACATAATAAGATGGATAAAACTAATTATACAATATGTTTGGTGGATGCCTACTGTAAAAATGATTTTATGAAAAAACCCAGGTGATATAGATGACATTTATGTGTTATAAGGTGCGTGGGTGAGGGATTGCTAATAGTTTTAGAAGAAAATAAATATGGGTGTCATAGTGGATATAGATATTAGTCACACCTCTGAAAAATGTAATGAAATAAATGAAAAAATAAAAATCACATCTTTAGTGTGCATTGAAAGAAATTTGAGTGGAAAACTAAATATACAGTATATGATATACATTTTAAAAAGTTTAAATTAAGTGAATTCTAATGATCTAAAAATGCAACTATTTAAAATGATCATAACTCTTTATTTTAGAATGACCTTGCTAACCACATACCCGTCTGGAACATTATGCTCAGTTTAATGTTTCCTTTTCAATATATTACAATCCACACGGACATTCTAATGTACATATTATATCGGGTGACTTGGGTTGAGCCATGTGTGAATCAGAGAACATAGTTTGGTTTTGCGGCTTTGTAACGCATTAGTAAAATGGAACACAAAGAAGACGGTTGGAAGTGCAATATATCAAGACTTTAATTTGCCAAGTAATGGATAAAAACACTTAAAAGAGATTATAAATAAACAGGCTAATTAACGTACGATGGATGTCCAGCAAGAAAATCTCCCATAACAGTCCTTGCAGCGTATCTCACTACCACCCAGCGGTGTACAGCGGCATATCAGAAATGCAGAAAGAGCCGTCGCGCTGTCGAAGCCAGCTTTGAACGCAAGCAACCAGAAGTGATGCCAAAGGGGAGTTGTGATGCGTTTTAGAGCATGTGCACTAGCTTCTTCTTCATAACCCCCCTGCAAGGACTGTTATGGGAGATCTTCTTGCTGGGTGTATTTCTTACATTGACGAGCCTGCGTTTTTAATCATCTCTTGTAAGTGTTTTTAACTGTTACATGGCATAATAAAGTCTTGATTTATTGCACTTAGAAGCGCCTTCTTTGTGTTCCATTTTCCTATTAGCGTTTGATTCTCTCTCTTGAGTGCTGTTGAAGTGTATCCAAAGAAACCTGAATAATGACTTTGTCCAAATCTTGATTTAGACTTTGAAATTCATGATTATTGGAGGGTCTATCTGCCAAGAGCAACTCGTACATCACTTTTATTTGGTCACATGTTAGCAAATCCTTAGTGTATTCAGGTGAATTGTAACACATTATTTAGGAAAAATTGGGCTTTTATTTGGTGATAAAGGATATTGCCTGATTTTTTTTTTGCCAAAGGAAAGCGGACACAAAATAGAAACATTTTTTTTTGCATGTAAGATTTATACTTACTAACATTACCATGACCTACTGAAAAAAAAACAAATTAATCTTATGCCTCGTACACACGCAACGATTATCGGCCGACCGATCGTCCGACTTTTGTCCAGAGTGGTGTTTTGTTGGTTGGAATGTGCTTAGACTGCACACGAATTTTCTCTGCCAACAAAAATCTACTTCAGAAGTGATGTCATGTGCTGGTTTACTTTCCGTGTGTTTTTTCTTCTCTGAGCATGCCCAGTCTTGTTCATCACATTTTTGTCTGCCGAAATCTGTACTGACTGAGTAAAATCGGCCCTTGTGTCGACGGCCAACAAAAATTTTATAGCCTGCACACCAGATTTTTTTCGGCCGAAAAGTCGGAGTCGGTTGTCGGAAGCATCATACTAACAAGCCGAAAATCGGCCGATCGGACGTTGGCCAAAAATTCCCGGCCAATAATCGATGCGTGTGTACGAGGCTTTAGTCCCAACATTCACAGAAATACCATATAAATTTAAATTAGAATTTACACAGCTAAATCCAGAAGGTGACCCTGGAGGATGCCTGGAAAAGCTGGTGCTGTCCTTCTGGAGAGATCAGCAGATTAGGGCATTGTCAGTTGGAGTACTGTGATCTCTGTTAGAGGTTATAAATACCTGGAAATGTTCTGAAACATTGCTCAGAATGCTGCAGTGAGCATGAAATTTATTCTAATGTTAGGTCCACTTTAGGGCCCCTTTCACACTTTTGCGACCTAAACGTCATGCAATTTTGACTGGACTTGAAGCAATATCAAGATAAGAAGAAATGGCCGCACATCACTGGATTTCTAAATGCTTTTATTGAGATATCCAAGGTGGCACAACAAAACACCAACCAGTCCAGGTAGGCACGTTTCACAGAGTGCAGCTGTTCTTAATTATTGGACTTGAAGCAATGCCTGTGTAATCTTGAGGTCCTGGACCTCAAACATGCATCAAAGTCAGATCATAGTAGTACTTTGAAGTTATACAGATATGAACAGTACTCATTGGAAATCATGGCGTATGACTTGTCATGTGGACTTTGCAGTCCCAAGTCTCAGGACAAGTTGCACAAGTGTGAAAGGGGCCTTAAGACAAACTTCACTGCCGAAAACACATTTTCCAGCCCAAAATTTCAAGCACCATCTTCCCTTAGCTTAAAGCGGTGTTCCGGCCTCAAAATCAAAAAAAAAAAAAAAAAACGATTTTGGGCCATCCACTTGCTGAGTGTCACCTGAAAAAGAAATGGATGCTACAGATTTTTTTTTTGTTCACTTACCTTGTAATTGAAGAAAATATACTCACCTTCCTTCCACTTCCTCCCTCTGCGGCCGCAGCCCGCGCCGTCTCTTCCGGCTTGCGATGACTCCTGGGAGCTGAACGTCATCGCTCCCAGGAATCAATGCACCGGCCCCGCTTGTCACTTCTGATGCAGGCGCGTCATTCCCTGCTAAACAGCTTCTGGGCATGCGCAGAAGCTGTGCAGGGATGACGCCACTGCACCAGAAGTGACGAGTGGGGTCGGTGCAGGGCATTCTGGGACTCCGATGTCACCGAAGAGGACACAGAAGAGGACGCGCTGGCTTCAGCTGCCCACACCCGAGATGGCTGCCCTGGAGAATACATTTTCAAGGTAAGTATTTCTTCTAAAAGGTAAGTGCGACCCGGGACAGTTCAGAGGCTATCTATTGTGGAATTTACTAGCCCTGACTGTCCCGGGGGTATTTTTATCTAAATTTCACCCCAGAGGCCGGAAATCCGCTTTACCGTCATCTTTGTACTCATGCCACCATTCTGGATTCAGGTGCTGGCTGTAACTATCTAATCAGTCACTACCAACCCCCCACTGTGCCTGCCTGAGATACACCAAGAGGATAGGTCTCCTCCAAAGCCTCCTTGGGATGTGTGGTGTGAGGTGATCTCAGGAGGCTTCTGATGGGAAAAGGAGTGTGGACCCAACACATCATCATCTTGGCCTAGGTGAGGAATGAGGATGTGGAAACCTGCTGGAAAAAAAAGTACTAACTAACCCCCCACCACAACCCCAGAAGTTTTCAAATGTATAAAAAGAAGGGCCAAATTTATACTATTGGTAAAAGGTGAACAAAGGTCCACTTTAACCGGTTATGAAGGTGTTGAGGAAAAAAAATGCATACACACATATACTGCAAAGTGTTTATTTTTCACGCACATACGTGGATAGATACATTTGTATAATTCGATCAGTTTGTTTTAAAACACGCTGTAAATACTCAGAGCTCATTGGGATAGGAAAAAGGACTTGTAAAACATATACTATATAAACTCTTAGCACAGAAAGAAGAACTGCCATGTGCATTGATTATCTGCTAGCACACACATATCCAATTGTAATCTTATATTATGTTTTGATCTAACAATTCGGTCAAGCACAGAAATAATTGTCAGCATTTTCATAGGCGTGATCATTTGATTTGTATAAGACCATTCATGTTAATGTCAGGTTCAAAGCTTTTGTAATTGTATACATAGTTATGTAAAGGTTGCTTTAATTTTGGGTAGTGCCACAAACTGAACAACATAGTAAAGTGCTTTAAAGCAGTGGTCCTCAACTCCGATCCTCAGGGCACACTAACAGGTCAGGTTTGCAAGATTAGGTATGGAATATAACTGCGCTAACTATTGTGTTCCAGCAGCGACTTAAATTGCGACAAACAATCAAAAACGTATGGAATGGGTAAGTCGCGCTAATGAGTGATGTTGTCAAATATTTACATAAATGTCAAATCATATAAATCGTGAAGAAGTGTCCACATAGACTGTTCAATGGTCAACTAAATGTCCCAAAACTCAGGAGTTCTTCCAAACTCTTCAACTTGAAATATGAGCCACCAGATGAGTGATCTCCTTACCAGATAGAGAAAGGAAATTGGCCCTCAAAACACCAGATGAAGTGGATCTGCAGCCTCGAATCCAAAAATTGAATCGGTTCCCCGATAATGTTTGCATGTGGAGAGAAATTAAATATCCATAGCGTGACACTGTATGACAATCTCTCAAACACCCAATATGTGAACCTTCACTGCAAAGTCTTTAACGAGCACAGGTTGAGATCACTTACCACAGCCTCTCTGTAAGAAGGGCTGAAAACATAGTCTTTGCTTGGGGCAATCAGAAACCTGAAGGACTGAACAAGCAAGCATTAGATACAGTCGGCTGGACTTGGAGCAATTGACATCAGTTATCCAGAGGATCGTTTGAGACCCTTTTGCTTGTCACCTGTCACAGTCTGGTAAGCGGCAGTGATTTTGGTCTAGATCATCAGACCTCTGAGTGTCTCTTCACATTGCTGCATCTATTTCCATATGGTGTTTGGCACACACTGAAGTCATTTTTTGTGATTGTTTGGCTTGCATTAATCAGACTCTGGTAAGAGGCAGTGATTTTGGTGGCGGTTCTATATCCTCTTGGTGGTTATTGGGCTGTCTTATTCACGTATCACCTGGCCGTTGGCAGTGATAATTGCACTGGTGTGGTGGCCTTTCCTTTCACCTTCTTAGTGAAGGTTCACATATTGGGTGTTTGAGAGATTGTCATACAGTGTCACGCTATGGATATTTAATTTCTCTCCACATGCAAACATTATCGGGGAACCGATTCAATTTTTGGATTCGAGGCTGCAGATCCACTTCATCTGGTGTTTTGAGGGCCAATTTCCTTTATCTATCTGGTAAGGAGATCACTCATCTGGTGGCTCATATTTCAAGTTGAAGAGTTTGGAAGAACTCCTGAGTTTTGGGACATTTAGTTGACCATTGAACAGTCTATGTGGACACTTCTTCACGATTTATATGATTTGACATTTATGTAAATATTTGACAACATCACTCATTAGCGCGACTTACCCATTCCACAGGTTTGCAAGATAACTGAAATACATCCCAGGTGATATAATTTGCTGCTCAGTGATTGCAGTACTCGAGTCTGCATCTCCCCAAGGTAATACTTAAAATCTGGCCTGTTAGCGGGCCCTGAGGACCGGAGTTGAGGACCACTGCTTTAAAGAATATTATGCACAACATAGAAATATATATTCTAGGAAATTCAACTATTCATTTAGAGATTTCAATTCAACTGCTGCAAAATTATGAAAGGAAATCTTCCATTAGAAGCCACAATATATGGCCAAGGGTATGTACATCCCCCCCCCCCCCCCCCCAAAAAAAAGAAGAAGGTTCAGGGGTTTCCAATGAAAGTTTCTGTTAATACTTTAAAGTACAAAGACATTGTAGACAATTGTGCTCTTTCAACCATGTGGTACAGTTTGGTTAAGACCCGTTCTGTTCCAACATGACTGTGCCCCGATGTACACAGCCAGCTCCATAACGCCATGAGCAGTTTGGTGTGGAGGAACTCAAGTGGACTGCACAGAGCCCTTACATCAACCCACTGAACACCTTTGGGATTAACTGGAACACAGATTGTGAACCAGGTCTTCTTATTCATCATCAGTCAAATTAGGGGTAATGGCGCAAACAGATCACCAGTAGTGCTCAAGCAGTCCTTGCTGACCTGGGGGGGGGGGGGGGGGGTTTAAAAAAGTTCAGATGGAAAGACTGTCCACTGAGATGGCTGCTGGCAGTAGAGGGAGAAACGGCTCTGTCATAAAACACAAGGGGATCGAACCACAAGCGCCAATCTGAGTGTAGTATAAAAGCACTTTAATATGGGGCAAAAGCAATGTTACTCACAAAAGTAGTGTAAAAATAGGCATCAAACAAGAGTTTGAGGTCCTGGGCATCAGGCATCTAGGGGGTCCCTCTGTGACCCGGCGAAGCTTGTGAAGGGGAGCGGAGGTCTCCTGTATGCTGGCACGAGGCTATCCTGATCCGTGGGCTGCTGTAGCTATGATCGTCTGCACGTCCAAGGGCCGTGACGTCACCTCCAGGATGCTGAGCTTGCAGACAAATGGTGATGCATTGCGGAGCATGCGCTCCTTCATGCTCCACAACGCGTCGCCATTTGTCTGCAAGCTCGGCATCCTGGAAGGGACGTCACGCCCCTTGGACGTGCAGACGATCATAGCTACAGCAGCCCATGGATCAGGATAGCCTCCTGCCAGCATACAGGAGACCTCTGCTCCCCTTCACAAGCTTCGCCCGGTTACAGAGGGATCCCCTAGATGCCTGATGCCCAGGACCTCCAACTCTTGTTTGATGCTTGTTTTTACATTACTCTTGTGAGCAACATAGCTTTTGCCCCATATTAAAGTGCTTTTATACTACACTCAGATTGGTGCTTGTGGTTCTCTCCCCTTGTCACCCATCATCAGTACCTGACCTCACAGACTTTCATTTGGATGAAAGCTTCCCCCTGTACTTCCAGACTTATGGCAACAGTCTTGTATATGTCCGTGTTCCAGCAAAACTATGCACAAAGCCAGCACCATAAAGACATGGTTTGACCAGATTGATGTGGAGAAGCTTGGTTGTCCGGCACAGAGCCCTGACCTCATCCCTACTGAACACCTTTGGGATCATTTTGGAATGACGATGGTGATCCAGGTCTTCTCATTCAACATTAGTACCTGACCTCACGAATGGGCACACATTTCCACAGACAACCTCTAACATCTTGTGCAAAGTTACCCCAGAAGAGGGAAAAAGGGCACCTTCTTATTAATTCTCATGGTTTTGCAATAGATTGTCCAATAGATTGTCCAACAAGCTAATATCAGTAATTATGTAATTATCAGTAGTCCAGAAAGTTTTGGCTATGTAATGTATGGACTTCACATTCTTGAACAGCACATGCAGGAGAAAGAGGAACATGTGAAAAATAGTCAAATAATGTAATTCTGGCTTTCTTTATATGCTGGAGCATTGTATAACCATTAGATGAGAGACATACATTTCATCCTGTCTTGTTACATATTGAAGGTTTTTTTGAGACTTTCCTTTGCTATCTCTTTGGTGAGACTATTCCATTCTTCAGGATAATTGGTTGGTTTGGCATTATACGTTGATGCAAACTTCTCATTGTTCTCTTTGAAAACATACTTCCAGTAGTCAGAAGCTTCAATGCTCTCATCAGGTTGAATTTTCCAGTCTGGGTAGAAATCTCTATAATCCTTGTAGGGATGATATTTCCCATTGGTGAGATCATTCTTAAACTTTGTATTTCCAACCACAGAGGTCGTACAGATATCATGACAAAGAACTTCGGTTGTGATCCATCTGTAACATCCTAGTCCTTCTGGGCGATGTACAGATGCAAAGTGCTCCCTATGGTCCGTCCCTCCAGCCTCACAGGGGACTTTGCAGAAAGGACATTGCTTCCCGCACCCAAACACCTTCTTGAACAGCTCATCCTGAGGCTTCACTTCAAGTCTGGAAAGAATATCTATTATACTTAGAGATTTCAGTTCTGCTCGGATCTCTTCTTCTGTATCATTCAGACTGTTTCTCATGTAAGCAATAAAATCCTCAATAGTTGCTGAATTTTCAAAAATGATTGCCTTCATTGTTTGCTGTGGTAATACCAGATCACTGTTCAATTTCTCACACAGATGGGACAAGAAATCTGAAACCCCTTGAAGGTTTAAAGTTGGGGGATTTTGGAGACTAGATCTGACCTGGTTCATGATATCAGACAGAATTCTGTCTTGTAAATCACTGATATTTTTATATTCCTTTACAATATAGTTAATTATCCAGGATTTTACAAAGTTTTTATAGTCATTTGAATATTTCACATAATTTTTGAAACAGTTTTCCTCCAGGAGGCTCTCTAGAACTGTGAACTGGAAAAACATCCGAGAAGTATATTTTTCAGAACCTTTGCTATTCGCAATGTCGTCTACCATTTCAATTCCAAGTTTTCTGTAAACATAATCCGTTAGCGATGGTTTCAAAAAGTTTTTACAGACTCGTTCAGCGAGGCTCTTGCTCTCGTTTTTTTTCTGAAAAACATTTTTGAATGTATCAAAGTACAGTGGCTTCAGTGAATTGAACCTAGCATGGGGGTCGTTCTTTTGTAAAAAAGTATAATGCATGGTCTGAAAATTAACAAGAACGTGTCCCAAAATGTCCAACTTCAAGTCTAATTCACGATCAGCTGAAAAATAATTTTTTGTATTATCATGTTTACAGTTTTCATCAATTCTCTTCAATATTTCCATGCAGTATGTGTCGTCATAGTCGACATCTTTTTGGGTTTGTTTTTTTGAATACTTAATGCATTCATTCAACACAATTTGGAAAAAATGTTCATATTGGAATTCCTTTTTGGAGGTCCTAAATGGTTGACTAACAAATGCCCATGCTTGTGCACAGATTGATGTATTTTGTTGTTTTTTAGGTTTGGGAAAATGTTTTATCCGCTGTAATTTTGCATTAACAAAAGAACCTCTCCCTCTCATGTCCTTGGTGAGCACTAGTAACATCTCTCCCTCGATATCACGCACTTGCCGATGACTTACGTCTAGATCTTTGGCTGCGTCATTCCAGATTCTTTCAAGTTCCTCCTCCAATTCAGCATCACTTGGCTCGTGTTTTTTCATTCTACAATCTTCTATAAAGTTAGAGGCCTTCTGTTCAACTCTTTTAATTTGCTGACTATATAAATGTTGTATCCTGATTTCCTCTTTTTTGATCTGAATAGTTTCTTTAAGTTTGGTGATTGAATCTGTTTCAAGACTTTTTCTCAAGTTTTGAGCACTGATCTCGAAGTCTGATTTGTATTTTATTAGTTGGGCGCAGTCTGTCTCTTTGCTGAAATACTCATCCAACCAACCTAAAATCTCTTTCTCCTCTCTTGTGAGAATATTTTCTGCTTTTTTTTGGCACTCATTGGCTTTGGCTTCCAGTGTTTTAGCAGACTGATTCTTGACTTGTGTCTTAGATTCAGTTAACAATTCATGCATCACTTTTTTGAATTTCCACTCACGTTCAGAATATTTTCTAGATAACTGGTCGTAGGCTTTTGCTATCAAGCTGTTTCTAAAACTAAATATGAAGTTTTCATGTTTAACTGCACTCCATAAGTCAGAAATGAATGAAATGAATTCATTAATTTTTTGTGTCCTATTATGCCTGTCTTTCATGAACATTAGTAGCTTTTGTTTTAGCTCATTGACATTCTCACTATACGCACTGTTGACTGAAGCCATTGGTGGGACTCCATGCCACAGACCAGCAATGTAACAATTGTCATGCTCTAGGTCATACTCCATGATATCAGAAAAATATTTAAACTGAGTCTTTTTCTCCATAGTTGCCACAGTTCTGGTCATTTCATCTAACTGGTCCATCAGCTTCTTCCTACCCCTCATGTTCAAGAGAGGAGCTGATACGTCACTCACATTCTGATGTACAAATTGACAGTTGGGTTTTTTTCCAATTTGTTTCATCCTAAGAAAAGCATGGATGACAATTTGTAAAATATCTTTCATTTCTGTTGTATTTTCCATGGACATGTTTATTAAGGTGATGTCACTCAATCCAATCACTAGTGTCGCCAATTCATTATCATGTTCATAGCTCCCATCAAGAGAATCCAATTCTGGAGCTTTCAATCCTTCAGTGTCTATCACCAAAATGAACTGACACCTCAAATAATTGTGGAAATGTTCCTTCACTTTCAGAAGAGTCATGAAGGCTCCTCGTGTACATCGTCCGCTGGCCACCGGGAACTGCAACCCAAACATGGTGTTCAGAAGGGTGGACTTCCCTGTGCTCTGCACCCCAAGAACTGTTATTACTCTCAGTCTGTTTTTTCCTTTAACTTTGTTATCCAACTCTCTCAATACATCTTTTATCCACTGTAAAGGAATTCTGGAGGCATCTCCATCTATAAGCTCCAGAGGAAATCCATCCAGCAGGAGATCCGCAGCTATTTTAGGAAGAGATTCAAAGTTTATGTCTGTTGACTTTTCTTTTTTTCCCATGAAATGCCAGGCTTCATAGAACTGACCCACTTCTCTCAAAAAGTGCTCAATTCCCAATGAACTATCAGATATCCTCTGATCCAACTCGACAAGCTCTTTGTGTTTCCCAGGTAAATTACATTTTTCCTTATATTGAGCCTGTAAAGGGTAAAGGCATTTTCTTGCCTCAACATCAAGATAAAATTTCAACCACTGTAAAAAATAGAACTTTTCAGATCGATTTGTTGATCTGATTGCATTGACAAATTTGGATATTCCACTTGGAATGTCACATTCCCATTGCTTTTGTCTTATGGAGTTACATTTTTTTCGGAGGTTAGATTTGTATTTCTCCCCATTATTATTCCCTTGTCCTTTCATTTGGCACATCTCCTTTTCTAATTTGGCCATTTCTTTTAGTGGCTCTGCTTGTAGTTTCATGGTTTCTTTCTTGTATTTCTCAACATCTTCTATTTCATCTGTTATTTCTTTTGCTGTAAATTTAGCTTTCTGACACTCCTCGAAGTCTTCATCTATTCGGATCCCATGTCTGGAGGCTTGTTTCGACATTGTTTCTAGACTGAGAGTTTTGAGGTTATTTTGAACTATCGACAGAAGTAAATAGATAGAAGAATAAATCTTTAAACCAGCCGTTGTCTCATTTGTACTTCTTGGAATCAATAAAACATTGTCTTTGGTTAAATTTAGCACAGGTGCCAAGAGCTGTAGTCTTTTTTGTGTGTCGTCCTTCATCCTGTTGTCCTCTAGGATAATTATCAAGATATATTTTGTATTGTAGCCATTATACTTCATTAACAGCTCATACTGGTCTTTACTGATACCTTCTGTAAGAATCACAATGACTGATGAGATTTCTGTCAGAAAGTTAAACTGCTTCAGGTTAGACTGAAGTTTTCCTCGAAGATTTGTAAAAGCCACGGGCTCTGGAAATTTACCTTTACCTCCAGGGAAATACCAGGAAATTTCCACCAACCCATCTGATATTTTCCTTGCAGCATTTCCACCTTCCATATCCCTGTGGATAAAATGTTCATGTTGGTGTTGTGTTGTGCCCAAAAGCTGATTTAGAATTTTTGACTTCGATAGCCTACAATTCTCCAGTCTTACAAATGAGATAGTTGGCATGGGAACATTAACCAAGCTGCCCTCCATAAATCCTTTGCTGTCTGCTAATGACTGAGGTCTCCATTTCTTTACTATGCCCCTCATTGCCCACAGCATGAAGGTGCATTCTGGGCCATCAGGCAGCAGCAGAGGGACGGCAAACTGACACATTGACATTTTAGAGATCATTTCTTGCTGCAGGAAGTGGTCTGAGCAATGAAAGGCAACAGAAACCACATCAAGAGGGTGGATATTTTGTGAGTCACTTTCAACAAGAAACACAAAGCGGTCATCCTTATTACTCTCACTCTCCTCTGATTTCATAAAAATATTTTTTATGTTTCTGGCTTCCCCATTCAGTGACATGAGTCTTCTTACAAAATATGATAATGCGTTTTGATCAGAAGGCGCATCTGACAAACTTTCAGGACCAATTTCAAGAACTTTCTGTAGAGTCAGTTTTGAGATTTGTTTAGTTTCAATCTTCATCTTCTCCAGCAGCTCCTTCAACAGGATTTCTTTCTCTGGAAATTATTTTAAATATATCGAATTATCTTCAATAATAATATCATGAGAGAGAAGAAGAAAGAAGAGAGAGAGAGAGAGAGAGAGAGAGAGAGAAGAGAGAGAGAGAGATAGAAGCAGCACTAAAGATGTGCTCCTGAAACTTTTACCTTTTATACCTTGCAATGGGCAAAATTGCAAAGACAAACCTAGGAAATCTGAAACTACATGCCAGACAGACATGAACAAGAAGAAATAATTGAATGGAATTTAACGGAAAACAAGAGAATAAAGACAAAAGTGCAAAGAACTCCAAGACCATCCAGTAGACGAGTACCCAGCATCAGAGAGCATCAAAGGCTGAGGATTCAAGCAAACAGGGACACAAGGTAGGACTACTACTAGAACACCAACGACAAACAAATATAAAGAAATTATACATATATTTTTAAGCAAATTTCTGTACTTAAAATGGAACAAAACAAAGAAATGACCCTGAACACAGACTACCTTACACAAGCCAAAGTCAGCAGGGAGTCTGATGTTTTGGAGATTGTTTATACAGAGAAAGGAATGAGCAAACCAACAAAGAAAGCCATAAAAGAGGAACTACTCAAGCAAAATCCAGAGACTCTGTTTGCTGATTTTTCCAATAGTGAACATGGCAGAAAGATAACTAATTTGATATTCCATACTGAGTACACTGAAGCCTGGCATACAGCTTTCTGTACATTTTACAATAATATTGCAAAAGGAGGTATATGCAAGGGCCGGCAGATCAAGGTCAGGGATGACGAGGAGGACGATTGCGCGGTACTCACCTTGAACATATATCACAATGGCACCATCATGGCACAAGGCACAGATGAAAGATTAGAAGAGCTTAAACGGGTCTTCCCACAAATTAAAGATCAGGCCAAGGTCTATATGGATCTAAAATTTCCCGTCAAAAATCATGAGGAACAGATACAAAAAGACACTATGTCCAGAGAAATGCCTGATGTCCCCTCACCCACTGTGCTCAGAGATTGCTTATCTCAACTCGAGAGAGACTTTATACAATTCAAAGAACAGCTTCAGAGACAGTCAAGTGACAAAAATGTTAATTACCAGCTGAGAGAAGAGCTGAAAACACTGAAATCTGAACACGAATCTATCCTAGAAGAAATCCGATCTACAATACAACAGCTACAACAAGAAAACACACAACTGAAGGAAGAGGTAATGACACTTAAATCACAAATGATAATTAACAACCAGGAAAGAGAATCAAAGGCTATGGTCTGTACAGACAAAGTACCCATCAGCAAACAACAAACTAGTGGAACTCATCAACTCCCAAAAATTAACATTACAAAGCCCAACAATAGCCAAGACGACTCTAATAATCCAGAAACCACAAACAATCCATCATCAAACCACAAGAACAGGCAACAAACTCCTGAAATTGTTTTAATAATAGACTCAAATGGGAAATACCTTAACACCAAACGGCTCTTCCCAGGAACAAGAGTCTCCAAAATTCACTGTTCAATAATTGAACAGGCAACAGGAGTCATCAACGACCCCTATTTCACCAACCCCAAACATATCATCATACACACAGGAACAAACAACATTCAAGAACAGCAGGAAGTTATCGTGGACAAATTATTACAACAGAGACTGCACAACAAAAATTCCCACAGTCCAAAGTAATCCTGTCCTCCCTTCTTCCAAGGAGGGATATATCAAATGACATAACCCAGCAAATTAACACAGAGCTGGCAGACAAAACCAGGTCAAAACCTTCCATTCACCTAGCACAACATCCTCTTATAATGCCCCAACACCTCTATGACAACAAACATCTGAACAAACAAGGGGTCAGTCTCCTGGCGAGAGAATTCAAAGACATTGTTCTTGGGAGATCTCACTACCCTGAACCTGGCATAAAACATTCCCAGACAGAAACAATTACAAGACCCCAAGCCCCACCACCAACCCAATACAACACACTAAAAGGGAAAAACAGGGCCACAAAGATGGCAAGAATGGAGGAAACCACCTGCCCCAGGACTAAAAAGCAGGGAAATGGAGGAGGAGGAAATAAGATCCATCCTCCTCAGCACATTGTGCGATATACTGATGAGCTCAAAAAGCACAAAAGACAGAGACAACCACCCAAAATCCAGTTTGCCCCTGGAAATTTACCCATTGCAAGGTATATAACTACAAAATGTCATCTTTAGTAATTAGTAGCTGGAACATTCAGGGTCTGAATGCTTCAGCCTTCGGATCCAAAGTAAATGATCCAGACTTCATACAAAGACTATGTGAGACAGACATACAAATCCTCCTGGAAACATGGACTCGGGCACAGGACAAACCAACAGTACCTATCGGCTATAGGGAATTCTCTGTCCCCGCACAAAAGGATAAAAACATCAAACAGGGTCGCTGCTCAGGAGCAATATTAATCTGGTATAAGGAGGAGCTACATGACAACATCAATGCAATCAAAAAAGGAGAGAGCCACATCTGGATCAGAATAAGTAGCTCCATCCTGGCATCTCAGTCGAATATCTACTTATGTGCAGCATACATTGCCCCACCAGAGTCCCCATATTTCAGACCAGATATTTATGAGGTCCTACAAGGTGAGGTAACACATTTCCAATCCCTGGGCCAAGTGCTCATCTTTGGAGACCTCAATGCTAGAACTGGAAGAGAAAAGGACTATACAAGTTCTGATGGCAACACGTACATACTGGGCCCTGCAAATTATGGTCACGAGTTGGTACAGATACAAAGAAACAGCTATGACAGTACAATCAACAAAAATGGAAGAAAATTGCTGAATCTGTGCCGCAGTCTGGGGCTCTATATTCTCAATGGCCGTACCAAGGGAGACTCTCTGGGAAGATACACGCTAAACTCCCATGTAGGCAGCAGTGTGGTAGACTATGCCATCACAGGTATGGACCCTGCCCTCATCAATGCATTTACAGTGACCCCACAAACACACCTGTCAGACCACAACCAACTAATACTATACATTAAATCGTCAAATAAACCATCTCCAAAATTCCACCAGGCTTCTCTCAGCAACCTACCACCATCATTTAAATGGTCAAAACAGTCCGCCACAAAATACAGAGAGGTAGCTGACAGACCTGACATCAAAAAACATCTCGAAAACTTTCAAAACAACACCTATGAGGTAAGCCCACGAGGTGTGAACAAGGCAGCAGAGGACCTCCATAATATACTATACACCATAGCAGAAACAGCCCAGCTGAAAAAAGCCAACTACAAGAAAAAATTCAACAAACAATCCAATAAATGGTTCGACAAAGAATGCAAAGCATTAAGGAACACCTTACGAACAGCCTCCAATAACAAACACAGAGACCCCGACAACAGCGACCTAAGGATAGCCCATGGCATTCTTCAGAAACAATACAAACAAATCCTTAAAGAGAAAAAGCAAAACTTCATCTCCAACAACCTGCAACAGTTAGAAGAGGCACTTCAGGAAAATTCTTTCTGGGAAATATGGAAGAATATTGGCTCAGCACCCAGGAAAAACAACCTCCACATCCAAAATGGTGACATCTGGCTCACTTACTTTAAGAACCTCTACAAAGATATCCCAGAAGAGAAGTTAACTGCAGAACAAAAAGACCTCATCAAAAGACTACACGATATGGAGGAAAAAATCAAGGACTTCCAAAACCCCCTGGATGTACCAATTACACTACAAGAAGTAACCGAGAAAATCCAACACCTGCAAACTAAAAAAGCCAGTGGGATGGATAGAATCCTGCCTGAAATGATTAAACATGGCTCTCCAGACGTACATGCTGCAATATGTAAAGTGTTCAATCTGGTACTGAGTGCCGGTCACTACCCTAAAATATGGAACCAAGGCCTCATAACACCCATCCATAAGAGTGGAGACCAGTATGATCCAGCCAACTACAGAGGGATATGTGTCAGCAGCACATTAGGGAAACTGTTCAACAGTATTCTCAACAAACGGATCCTCACCTTCCCGACAAAACACAACGTCCTCAACAGAAGTCAGGCGGGGTTCATGCCAAACCATCGCACTACAGACCACATCTACACCGTCTGATCAAGAACCATGCATGGGAAGAATATAGACAAATGGACTTTATTGGCACTAACACTCGGACACTAATGTCATAAAAAAGATCAAGAACCATGTCCACAATACAAGACATGGGAAGATATTCGCCTGTTTTGTGGACTTTAAGAAGGCCTTTGATTCAGTGTGGCACCCAGGCTTATTCCTCAAACTATTGGAGAGTGGAATAGGAGGGAAAACATATGATGTCATCAAGAGTTCATATACTGAGAACAGCTGCAGCGTAAAGGTGAATGGAAAAAGAACAGAGCACTTCCGGCAGGCCAGAGGAGTCAGACAGGGCTGCAGCCTAAGTCCAACCCTCTTCAACATCTACATCAATGAACTGGCTGCAGCTCTAGAATCCTCTCCAGCACCTGGACTGACTCTGCATGACACCGAGGTGAAGTTCCTGCTGTATGCAGATGACCTCCTACTTCTGTCACCAACAGAGAAAGGCCTACAAGACAGCCTGGAAGTGCTGGAGAAATACAGTGCCACATGGGCACTACCCATCAACCCAAAGAAAACAAAAATCATGGTCTTCCAAAGAAAGAACACAAAGAGCCCTTCATTTACACTAAACAGCCGCACTCTTGAGGAAACTAACAGCTACACTTACCTCGGCCTAGAAATCAACCAATCAGGAAGTTTCAAGCCAGCCATAGAAGCACTAAAAGACAAGGCACGCAGAGCCCTCTATGCCATCAGGAGACAGCTGTATCACCTAAAACCCCCAGTGAGAGTCTGGCTTAGAATCTTTGATAGCGTCATCACCCCAATCCTTCTTTACGGCAGTGAGATTTGGGGCCCTGTCACCTACCCAGACCAATCCAAATGGGACTCCAGCCAGACAGAAATATTCCATCTGGAATTCTGCAAGCACCTCCTCCAAGTCCACCGGAGCACCTCCAACAGTGCCTGCCGGTCTGAGCTGGGCAGATTTCCCTTACTTCTTGCAATACAGAAGAGGGCGCTATCATTCTGGGATCATCTACAAAAAAGCAGTCCCGACTCGTACCATCATAAGGCCCTACTGACCAATAAGAACCAGCCCAAGCCTAGCGGTCTGCAACAACTCATCAGCGCCTTGTCTATCCCACATTCCCAACAGTCTGGCCTGACAAAATCACAAATAAAAAACATAACAAATTATTCCGAAGAAAAATATGTTGAAGAATGGAGAAATGAAATTACAAACTCGAAGAAACTAACTGTTTACCAATCACTGCAGAGAGACTACAAACTGGCCCCATATCTGGAGGTGCTACAAGAGCCCAAAGACAGACAGACTCTGAGCCTGTACAGACTGAGCGCCCACAGCCTGGAAATGGAATTAGGACGGCACAGACAGACCTACAAGCCCAGGGAGAGCAGATTGTGCCAGCAGTGTGACCAGGGGGTCCCGGAGGACGAGGACCACTTCCTGCTACAGTGCCCTAAGTACTCATCAGTGAGGGACACTCACTTCCAGAGACTCTCCGCTTTCATCCCGCACTTCTATAGAATTGAAGAGGAAAATCCAAATCCTACTGGGAGGAGGAGGAGCCAATGGTGAGAAGAGGAGGAGGAGGAGGAGGAGCCAATGGTGAGAAGAGGAGGAGGAGGAGGAGGAGGAGGAGGAGGAGCCAATGGTGAGAAGAGGAGGAGGAGGAGCCAATGGTGAGAGGAGGAGGAGGAGGAGGAGGAGGAGCCAATGGTGAGAGGAGGAGGAGGAGGAGGAGGAGGAGCCAATGGTGAGAAGAGGAGGAGGAGGAGGAGGAGGAGGAGCCAATGGTGAGAAGAGGAGGAGGAGGAGGAGGAGCCAATGGTGAGAAGAGGAGGAGGAGGAGGAGGAGCCAATGGTGAGAAGAGGAGGAGGAGGAGGAGGAGGAGGAGGAGGAGGAGCCAATGGTGAGAAGAGGAGGAGGAGGAGGAGGAGGAGCCAATGGTGAGAAGAGGAGGAGGAGGAGGAGCCAATGGTGAGAAGAGGAGGAGGAGGAGGAGGAGGAGGAGCCAATGGTGAGAAGAGGAGGAGGAGGAGGAGGAGGAGGAGGAGCCAATGGTGAGAAGAGGAGGAGGAGGATGAGGAGGAGGAGCCAATGGTGAGAGGAGGAGGATGAGGAGGAGGAGCCAATGGTGAGAGGAGGAGGAGGAGCCAATGGTGAGAGGAGGAGGAGGAGCCAATGGTGAGAGGAGGAGGAGCCAATGGTGAGAGGAGGAGGAGGAGGAGGAGGAGGAGGAGGAGGAAGAGGAAGAGGAGCCAATGGTGAGAGGAGGAAGAGGAAGAGGAGGAGGAGGAGGAGGAGGAGGAGGAGGAGGAGGAGGAGGAGGAGGAGAGAGAGAAAAGAGAGAGATAGAGAGGGGGGAGAGAGAGATAGAGAGGGGGGAGAGAGAGATAGAGAGGGGGGAGAGAGAGATAGAGAGGGGGGAGAGAGAGATAGAGGGGGGAGAGAGAGATAGAGGGGGGAGAGAGAGATAGAGGGGGGAGAGAGAGATAGAGGGGGGAGAGAGAGAGACAGGGGGGAGAGAGAGACAGGGGGGAGAGAGAGACAGGGGGGAGAGAGAGACAGGGGAGAGAGAGAGACAGGGGGGAGAGAGAGACAGGGGGGAGAGAGAGACAGGGGGGAGAGAGAGAGAGAGAGAGAGAGAGAGAGAGAGAGAGGGGTGGGGGAGAGAGAGGGGAGAGAGAGAGAGGGGAGAGAGAGAGAGGGGAGAGAGAGGGCAGAGAGAGAGAGAGAGAGAGAGAGAGAGAGAGAGAGAGAGAGAGTGGGGGGAAGAGAGAGAGAGAGGGGGAGGGAGAGCGAGAGAGAGGGTGGAGAGCAAGAGGATGAGAGACAGGGGAAGGGGAGAGAGAAAGGGGGGAGGGGAGAAAGAGAGAGGGGGAGGGGAGAGAGAGAGAGAGGGGGAGGGGAGAGAGAGAGAGAGAGGGGGAGGGGAGAGAGAGAGAGAGAGGGGGAGGGGAGAGAGAGAGAGAGAGAGAGGGAGGGGAGAGAGAGAGAGAGAGAGAGAGAGAGAGAGAGAGAGAGAGACAGGGGGGAGAGAGAGAGACAGGGGGGAGAGAGAGAGAGAGAGAGAGAGAGAGAGAGAGAGAGAGAGGGGTGGGGGAGAGAGAGGGGAGAGAGAGATGGAAAGAGAACATTAATGATACCATATAATTTTTTTTCAAATATTCTGTAGTTCTGTGTTCATTTCATATCTACTGTATAACTCACCATCCTCGATTTCTGTTCTTGATTCTTTTGTAAAAACACTGAAACAAAAAGGACATATTTAATCGACAATAACCCAAAACATATGTACTATGAGGCTGATCAGCGTGAAAAGGTTAGTGAAATTTAGGACCCTAAAGTGTACAGTGCCAAATTAAAAAAAAAAACACTTACAGTACATCTCTGCAATCCATGCACATCTCCAAAAGGTTTTGTATGTTGAAAAACACTAACAGTACAGAAAAATGCCTGTCAATCATGACAGAAATCCAGTGTGCTTTTCACTTTGTTTGAGCTGACAATGCTGCCTCTGATAACTGCAATCCCAAGCTGTGGTGTCAGCTCAGCCAGTTCTCCCTTTTGGGATTACAAA
This sequence comes from Pelophylax lessonae, assembly GCF_965119305.1. Lineage (NCBI taxonomy): Eukaryota > Metazoa > Chordata > Amphibia > Anura > Ranidae > Pelophylax > Pelophylax lessonae. The sequence continues at coordinate 10,528,884 of NC_138773.1, read as the reverse complement.
ACACATCTTCCCTATGTTCTGAAGATGAGAAGAGGGGAATGTGTTCTGCAGTCCAGCAAAGGAGAAATAATCAAGGCCGACATCACTGCTGGGAAAGTCAGTGTGTCAGAGTCCGCTCAACAAAGTTAGAAATCAGAATCAGTGACAAAATGGATTTTTAATACAACTTACCTGTAAAATCCATTTCTTGAAGTACATCATGGGACACAGAGCCATAATCATAACATATGGGTTATATAGGCCACCTACAGGTGAAGAAGGACACTGGCAACTAATCAGAATTGATGACCCCCTTTATAGCCCCTCCCACACAGAAAGTACCTCAGTTTTGTAGCAAGCAATAAAAGACCCCATAGAAGACCTCTCTGTCCCGTGATGTACTTCAAGAAATGCATTTTACAGGCAAGTTATATTAAAAATCCATTTTTCTTTTCGTACATCACGGGACACAGAGCCATAACCATAACATATGGGACGTCCCAAAGCAATGCATCTGAGGGAAGGGGACACCAAAACAATACCGCCATCTGACCCTTAACCAAAGGATTACACCGCTGCCTGCAGTACACTGCGACCAAAAGCAGACTCCTCCTGGTTCCCAACATCCACTCTATAGAAACGTGTGAACGTATGCACCGACGACCAAGTAGCGGCCTTGCAAATTTGAGCCATAGAGGCTTGATGGCTATGTGCCCCAGAGGCACCTACTCCTCTGGTAGAATGTGCCTTTACAGCAAAAGGTGGAACCTTTACTATTAAGCCATACGCCTGGGTAATAACCTGGCAAATCCAACAGGAAATCATAGATTTAGATGCTGCTAACCCCTTCCTGGGGCCTTCGAGAACTTGTTTGTGCTGCCAGGTTTTACGAATATGAGCCGTTTCCTGTAAATAAAATTTAAGTGCACGCATTACATCAAGGGAATGCAATAACTTTTCCTCCTCTGAGGGAGGATCTGGAAAAAATGAAGGTAGTATAATGTCCTGATTTAAATGAAAGGCAGACACTACCTTGGGCAAAAAATCTGGACGTAAAATCACCCTATCTTGATAAAATATCAACAATGGCTCTTTACAAGAAAGAGCTGCTAGTTCCGATACCCTTCTAGCTGAAGTTATCGCAATCAAAAAGACCAGTTTCTTGCTCAAAAGAACCAGGGGAACCTGCGCAGAGGTTCAAAAGGCTGTTTTTGAAAAACTGCCAGTACCAAATTTAAGTCCCAAGGACACAATGGTGGCTTCACTGGTGGAAGCAAACACAATATTCCCCAGGTGAAGGTTTGCACCAACGAATGGGAAGCGATCGGTTCCTGGAAAAAGACTGATAAAGCTGAAATTTGCCCTTTAATTGTGCTCAGGGCTAATTTCATATCTAACCCTGCTTGCAGGAAGGATAGAATTCTCCCGATGATATATGGCTTCACACCAGGCAATGTAGGACTTCCAGACCCTGTAATAAATATTTCTAGAGACTGGCTTCCTGGCGTTTATCAGTGTATGAACTGCGGGGCCAGACACACCCTGCTCTTTCAAGATTAAGGCTTCGATAACCAAGCCGTCAAATTTAGCGACTGTACAGCAGGGTGGAATATCGGGCCTTGAGAAATCAAGTCCGGTTCCAGGGCCTTATCACTGCCAACTTTTGGATTTGTGCATACCAAATTCTCCTTGGCCAAGCCGGGGCTATCGGATTTACCGGTTTCTCCTCCAGCTAAAACCTGCGCAACAGACGCAATATCAGCTGTACCAGAAGAAAGGCATAGATCAGGAAATACTCCTCCCAAGGAGTCACCAAAGCATCCACTCCGACTGCGAGTGGATCCCTGGTCCTGGACACAAATCTCTCCAATTTGTTGTTGAACCTGGATGCCAACAGATCTACGTCTGGAACCCCCCAGCGTAGGCAAATCAATTGAAAAATCTTGGGATGTAAGGACCATTCCCCCAGAGACATCTGTTGATGGCTCAAGTAATCTGGCTGCCAGTTCTTTATTCCCGGAATGAATACTGCTGTCAGGCATGCTCAGGACGGGATGATTTCCACCTCTTTCTGGGCTGAAAAACTCCTTGTGCCTCCTTGATGGTTGACATAAGCCATGGCTGTGGCATTGTCGGACTGTACCCTGACAGGGTGACCCCGAAGTCTGGGCGTCCAGAATTTCAGTGCCCGACTGACTGCCCGAATTTCCAAAATGTTGATGGGGAGATGACTCTCTACCCAAGACCACTTCCCCCAGGCTTCCTCTAGGACGGCTCCCCAGCCAGAGAGACTCATGTCCGTAGTCACCACTTTCCAGGTCACTGGAAGAAAGGATTTCCCCTTCTCCAGATTTCTGGTGAACAACCACCAATTCTGGCTCTGTCGTACTCTTGGTAGCAGAGATATGAACCCGGTCCAAAGACTGAATTTTTCCATTCAATGCAGATAGAATGTTGTTCTGCAAAGGTCTGGCATGGAATTGTGCATAGGGAATTGCCTCGAATGTGGACACCATCTTCCCTAATAACATCATGCAAAGACGTATAGACCGATATCTCTCTCACTATAGACCGAACCTGATTCTTCAGGTCTGAGACCCTTCTTGCTGGCAAGAATATCTTTGCGGACTTCCGGTTCCGGCGCCGTATGCACTAGCTGTGCCTTCTAGCTGCTCCCGCGGCCGGACTCTAAAAACTGCCTAAAAACGCCTGCCCTGCCTTCCTGGATGGCCGCACTCAGTCACCGCCGGCTCAGTACCACCCCGGTGACCGGACAAACCGCTTCCCCCCTATCTGTATGGAGCGGTTCCTGGAAAAGGCCACACCGCGCGTCCCGCCGGGTGCCTCCCAAATCGAGGCCGCGGTCTCGGCCTGCACACCCAATCCTGCAGATGCGGCGGCCATGGACACTTCCCAGCAGCAGGCAGCGGTCGCTCAGCAGGACCCTGCCAGTGTCCCCTCCATAGATGATCCATCCACTGAACGGATAGCACTGGCAGTGGTCAAATTGTTAAACCCCACAATCTCAGCTTCTGTGGAGAAGGCTGTCGCTGCTGGGATGGCCGACATAAAGAAAGAATTGGAGGCCCACTCCCACAGATTGGTGGAGGTGGAAAGCCGCCTTCTAGTGTGGAAGAAGAACTATACCAATCACAGCATACAGAGCAGTCCCAGGACAAGCTGAATCGTATGATTTTGGACAAATTGGAAGATTTGGAGAACAGGGCTAGAAGGAGCAACTTGAGATTCATTGGGGTCCCTGAAAACGTAGCTCCCTCCGCCATTCCTGAACTCTGCGCCAGAAAAATTCCCGCTGCCCTGGGTTTGCAGGGCGTGTGCGTGGTGGAGAGGGCTCACAGGATGGGTCTGTATTCGGAAGACCGTAAGACCCCTCGCCCCATCATAGCCAAGTACTTGAACTATGCGGATAAATCCGCTATTCTTCAGAAATTCCGCCAAACCCCTAACTTCCAGATTGAGGGCATGAAAATTCTAATCTTTGCAGATTACTCGATAGAGGTCGCAAAAAAGAGAAAACCGTCTGTTTCCAACTGTTCCAGGAGCACATCAAGTTTACCCTGGCCTATCCGACCTTACGCCTTCGAGCGCCTGATGGCAATCAGCTTTCCTTCCAGGATCCAGAGGAAGTAGAGGCCTTTATCCGCTCCCTTCATCCCGGCGAGCAGGGTCCATCATCGACAACAGCTAAGGCCCTCCCATTCTCCAGATCCATGGTTCCACGGAGCCCCAGGAAAGATTCTCCCAAACGGCAGAGGTACTCTGATGTGGTGAGCTCTGGTCACAATGTCCCACCTCGTTAATCCTTTTCCGCTTTGAAGGCCTTGGTTTATATTTTGAGCTATGGTTTGTCCCGGGGATGCAGACTCTGATGGCCGGTATGTCTCGGCACACATACGCCTTTATAATAAGGAAATTGTTATATCTAATGTGTATGCCCCTAACGTGATTGATCACTCCTTTTATGCTGCTATTTCGGCGCGCATCCTGACCCTTCCCCATGTCCCTCGCATTCTTGGTGGTGATTTTAATGCTGTGCTGGTTCCTGTTTTGGACAGATCCTCACCCAAATTGTCCTCCTGGTCTAATGCTCTTTCTAATCCCACTCCATTGGCGTCGGTAATTGAATCTCTGGCACTCACTGATGTATGGCGACACTCCCATTCCTCAGAACGGGAATACACCTTCTACTCCCATCCCCATAAACTTTTTACAAGAATAGATTATCTCTTTAGCATGGACTCTCTCTTGCCAATACTTAACCACTTGCCTACAATGCACTTTCACCCCCTTCCTGCCCAGACCGATTTTCAGCTTTCAGCGCTCTCACACTTTGACTGAGAATTACTCAGTCATGCAACACTGTACCCATACAAAAATTGTGTCCTTTTTTTCACACAAATAGAGCTTTCTTTTGATGGTATTTGATCAATACTGGGTTTTTTATTTTTTGTGCTATAAATAAAAAAAGACTGAAAATATCGTGAAAAAACGCATTTTTCTTTGTTTCTGTCATAAAATTTTGCAAATTAGTAATTTTTCTTCACAAATTTTGGCCAAAATTTATACTGCTACTTATCTTTGGTAAAAAAAAACCCAAATAAGTGTATATTATTTGGTCTTTGTGAAAGTTATAGAGTCCACAAGCTATGGTGCGAATCATTGAAAATTGATCACACTTGATCACACCTGATGTACTGAAGGCCTATCTCATTTCTTGAGACAATAAAAGGTCAGGAAAGTACAAATACCCCCCAAATGACCCCTTTTTGGAAAGTAGACATTCCAAGGTATTTAATAAGGGGCATGATGAGTTTTTTGAAGTTGTAATTTTTTCCCACAATGCTTTCCAAAATGAAGATTTATTTTTTTTTATTTTTATTTTTTTACAAATTGCCGTATTAACAGGTTATTTCTCTCACACAGCACATGTATACTTGCAACTACACCCCAAAACACATTCTACTACTCCTCCTGAGTATGGCGATACCACATGTGTGAGACTTTTTCACAGCCTGGCCACATACAGAGGCCTAACATCCAAGTAGCAGCGTCCGGCATTCTAGGAGCACAAATTACACATATCATTTCCTGACAACCTATCGCACTTTTGAAGGCCCTGGAGCACCAGGACAATGGAAACCCCCATAAAATGACCCAATTTTGGAAAGCAAACAGCCCAACGTATAATTTTTGAGGCATAATGAGTCTTTTGAATATGTCATTTTTTTCCACAAGTTTTTGGAAAATGTGGAAAGAAAATGAAAACACATTTTTTTTACACAAAGCTGTCCATTTATGCAATATTTCTAACACATCGCATGTACATAGCAAAACTTGCACCCCAAAATACATTCTGCTATTCCTCCTGAGTATGGCGATACCACATGTGTAACACTTTTTCACAGCCTGGCCACATACATAGGCCTCACATCCAAGTAGCGCTTTACACAAAGTTGTCCATTTATCCACTTTAAGACTGGGCCTATTTTTGACACTTGGTGTTTACAAGCTAAAATCATTTTTTTTGCTAGAAAACTACTTTGAACCCCCAAACATTATATATTTTTTTTTAGCAGAGACCCTAGAGAATAAAATGGAGATCGTTGCAATATTTTTTATCACACCATATTTGCGCAGCAGTCTTCGAAATGCGATTTTTTTGAAAAAAAATTCACTTTTTTGAACTAAAAAATAAGAAAACAGTAAATTTAGCCCAATTTTTTTCCATAATGTGAAAGATAATGTTACGCCGAGTAATTAGATACCCAACATGTCATGCTTCAAAATTGCGCATGCTCACAGAATGGTGCCAAACATTGGTACTTAAAAATCCCCATAGGCAACATTTTAAAAATTTCTGCAGGTTACTAGCTTAGAGTTACAGACAAACCATACCTCACATGTATGGTTTTAACACCGTTTACATATGTGGGCGGGACTTGCGTATGCGTTTGCTTCTGCGCGCGAGCTAACGGGGACAGGGCGCTTTAATTTTTTTTTTTTTTTTCCTATTTATTTTATTTATTATTTTTTTATTTTTACACAGTTTAAAAAAAAAAATGTTTTGATCATTTTTATTCCTATTACAAGGAATGTAAACATCCCTTGTAATAGAAATAGGCATGACAGATCCTCTTTATTGTGAGATCTGGGGTCAAAAAGACCTCACACCTCACAACTACACTAAAAAAGCAAAAAAAAATTGTTGAAAGAGGAAAAAAAAAAAGCAAAAAAAAAAAGCGGCCCTTTAAACCGGTTGTTAGGCAACGTCTTTTGACGTAGCTCCGGTCCTCCAAGACTATAGAGTTGAATGAGGGCCATTTTGCCCTCACTCGATTTCCTGTCTCTGAGGATCCGGGACCGGATAGTTTTCCCCGCTGCCGGCGGGTCCGGTAAGCTGGGAAAAAATCTGGGACGTGGCAGGAGGGGGGGGGGGGGCACCTCTTCCCTGCACCGTAAGGGTAATTCCGCGGCAAATCCGCCACTGGGACCACCCTTATCTGAAAGCCGACCGCCCGCCGTTTCAAAAAAATACCGGGGTTATGGGGGCTATCTTGCTGCCATAACCCCAGTATTTAGCTTTTAATGGCCGACGCATATAGTCGTTAGGCGGTCAGTAAGTGATTGCATGTATATGGCAAACAGGTGACGATGACTGACGGGGTGACAGGTGACGATGACTGATGGGGTGACAGGTGACGATGACTGATGGGGTGACAGGTGACAATGACTGATGGGGTGACAGGTGACAATGACTGATGGGGTGACAGGTGACAATGACTGATGGGGTGACAGGTGACAATGACTGATGGGGTGACAGGTGACGATGACTGATGGGGTGACAGGTGACGATTGATGAGGTGACAGGTGATGATGATTGATGAGGTGACAGGTGACGATGATTGATGGGGTGACAGGTGACGATGATTAATGGGGTGACAGATGACAATCACTGACGGGGTGACATGTGACGATGATTGATGGGGTGACAAGTGACGATCACTGATGGGGTGTCAAGTGACGATGACTGATGGGGTGAAAGGTGACGATGACTGATGAGGTGACAGGTGACGGTGATTGATGGGGTGACAGGTGACGGGCGATGGTCACTGATGGGTGAGGGGTGACAGGCGATGGTGCACGGCGGTACTGATGGCAGTCTCTGGTGACCGGTGAACTTTAGGCTACGTTCACATGTGAGCGTAGCGATCACGGGCAGAATCACTGTGATTCTGCCCGTGATCCAGAAATCATTGCAAATCGCGGGGCGCCTGTGCGTTGCCCGTGATTTGCAATAGCACCCCAAATGCTGTGCGATGTTGCTGCGATTTCCGCCTGCCGAATCGCGGTAACATCACGCAAACAACGCATGACGCTCCAAAGAAACTCTTGTACCTTTTTTGGGCGTCATGCGATGTTTGCGCGATGTTACCGTGATTCGGCAGGCGGAAATGGCGGCAACATCGCACAGCGTTTGGGGTGCTATTGCAAATCAGGGGCAACGCACAGGCGTCCCGCTATTTGCAATGATTTCCGGATCGCGGGCAGAATCGCTGTGATTCTGCCTGCGATTGCTACGCTCACATGTGAACGTTATGGTTGTCAATTTCTGGGCACTGATGAGGTGACTGTTGGGTGACAGGTGACATTGGGGGGGGGCTGAGGACTGTGTGGGGACCTTTATTAGTGTGATTTTTATTTTGTGACATGTGTACAGAGCAGTAACTCACTATTTCTAGCTCTGCTCTCCTCATACTGGAAGCTGTATGAGGAGAGAAGGGCTAGTAACACTGAGTTACTGCTCTTTGTTTACATTTTGTGATCGGCTGTGAATGGATTTACAGCCGATCACATAGTAAACAGTCACTGTCAGTGACTGTTTACTACCGCCGGTGACAGCTGTGTTCCTACGGAACACAGTGCCACCGACCTGACCGCGCTGCGCGCTCCCGATCGCGCATGCGCGGTCATCTTGTGGGCGCCTTCATTGTGATCGGCTGTGTCATTGGAACACAGCCGATCACGTGGGAAACAGCCACGCCCATTGGCTGTTTCCCCCCTGCCGGTGACGGGGGGTGTCCCGGGGACACCCCGACACCGGCAGTGCACGGCGGCGCGCACGCGATCGCGCGCCTGCCCTGCTTAAAGTGCCGCCGTCATATGACGGCGGCCCAGGATAATGGTCGCACCGCTCCGCCGTCATATGACGGCGGGCGGGCGGCAAGCGGTTAAGGATGCCACCATCCACGATATAGCGATCTCGGACCATGCTCCAGTCGCTGTTTCCCTTGAACTCTTGGAAGCTCCATCCACCCCCCTCATTTGGCGTTTTCCCTCATACCTGAAAAATAACGCAGATTTTGTATCCTACTTAGAACGCACCTGGGAGGAATATTCCTCGTCTAACTCGGCCCACAAGACTTCCCCGCAACTATTTTGGGGAACGGGTAAAGCCTTTATGAGGGGCCGTATTATTTCTTACGCGGCGGGCTTCAAAAGACATGCTAATAGCGGCTATAAAAAGGCAAGCGAATCACTACGGGTAGCTCAGCGGACTTTACTGTTGGCAGATACTCCTGCGGCTAGGAAAGCCTGGTTGGAGGCCAAAACAAGTTTTGATTCTTGGGCTGAAAAACAAGAACAAATTGATAGGGCTTATCTCTCTGCGACCTTGCACAAGTTCGGCAATAAAGCGGGCAAGCTGTTGGCGAGGTTGTGCAAGGGCCCAGTTTCATCGACGCATATTGGCTCCCTGCGGGATAACACGGGTTCGGTTGAATCAACTCCGCAGGGCGTACAACGTATTATGCAGGCCTTCTATTCCTCCCTGTATGCGCCTGAACCCGTGGATGCCTCAGTGGGAGATCTTTTTCTGGCGGGTACAGGGCTCCCTACTATATCCCAAGACCAACTTGCTAGGCTTAATGCCCCTATATCTTCTGAGGAAGTTCTAATGACCATTAAACAGTTGGCTACAAACAAAGCCCCTGGCCCGGACGGACTCTCTGGAGAGTTCTACAAGGCCCTGTCTCCCTGCATAGTCTCTACCCTGGTCGATGTTTATACCTCCATCTGGAACGGTGGTCCTTACCTTCCGACGGGCAATCAGGCAATTATTAAGCTTTTAGCGAAAAAGGGGGGAAGGATCCCCTTGAGCCGGGGTCGTACCGTCCTATCTCATTATTGAACTTGGACGTGAAAATCCTTTCGAAAATCACTGCCTCCCGCCTCGCCCTTATCATGCCCTCCCTGATTCACCCGGCTCAATCGGGCTTCACAAAAGGAAGATCGGCCGCAGCCAATATTAGAAAAGTGGTACTAACCCTAGACCAAGCCCGCCTCCATCCTGATCAGGACACTGCCATAGTTACCTTAGATGCTGAGAAGGCATTTGACAATGTCAATTTTACCTGGCTGACGAAATTTTTATCTGTCATGGGTTTCCAGGGCTCTTTTGTCAACCTTCTCGGATCTATGTATGCTGCCCCTGTAGCTAGGCTATGTGTAGGTAACTCCCTCACGGATGAATTCCGCCTATACAAGGGTACCCGTCAGGGGTGCCCCCTTTCCCTGCTGCTGTTTAACCTGGCAATTGAGCCCCTTTCCCGTTACCTGTTGACCAAAGCTCCCCTTCACGGTATACAGATTGGGTCCCAAGAACTACGTATATCCCTATTCGCCGACGATATTTTGCTATTTACTTCAAACCCCACTGCGGATATACCCGTCATTATCTCCGTTTTCGATAGTTTCAAACAATGCTCAGGTTTGCGCATTAATTTCTCCAAGAGCGAAATTCTTCCATTGGGGGGAAACGGGAAACGAGCATGGGAAACTACCTCCCCGTTTATGATAGCCTCCAGCCATATAACCTACTTGGGCATCAAAATAGGCAGAACTCCTTCTACGATATATACGTTAAATTACCCCCCCATTGTTCTCCAAAATACAGAGAGAATTGGAAAACTGGATGGAATTGCCGCTGTCGCTTCTGGGTCGATGCCATTTGATCAAGATGGTCAGCTTTGCTCACCTATTGTACTTGTTACAGACCCTCCCCTTGCTGATTAAGCACAAGGATGCTCAGGCCCTTGACCGTGCTTTCTCTCGCTTTCTCTGGAAGGGGAAGAGGCCCCGTATATCCCTTCAAAAACTCTGTCTTCCCAGGCGCGACGCTGGCATCAACTTCCCTAATCTAAGATTGTATAATCTGTCCTGCTTATGTAGAGTTGCCTTGGATTGGATCTCTCAGACTTCCCATTATTCTAATTTTGTCTTGGAGTCTCAGATGTCCAGCCCCTTTTCGTTAACTGCTCTTCTCCATACTAAATGGGCACAAATGCGACCAGAGCTCAGACACAACCTGCTACTTAGGGACACGATCATTGCTTGGAGGGAAGTGCGTAAACTCCTCAAGTTGCCTCTGTACTTTTCTAAATTCCTCCCGATACGGGGGAATCCCAACTTCCCTCCAGGACTTACACATGCAGCATTTCACTCCTGGGACGGAAAGGGTCTGCTGCGATTTGCTGACCTATGTGATCTTCAGACTGGACTTCCCTACTCTCCTCAGGTCATCACGGCCAAATATGCCCTCCAAGATGTGGACCACTTCTACCTGGCCCAATGCCATCACCTTATCCGCTCTACACCGGGGAGGCCTAGGGACAGATTCAAGCCGTCCCTTATCGACCATCTGGTGGAGTCCGGAAAATTCAGTAGCTCGGGAATTTATAAGCCCCTTCTAGAGACTTGTCCTCCAGCGTTGTTCACCTCTACTGCCTCCAATTGGCTTAAGGACCTCCCAGGAGAAAATGTCTTGCCTAATATCGTCAGCGGTCTTCGCACTACTCTTGAGATCACGCCTAATGAGGCCTGGAGAGAGACACAGTTGAAAATATTCCACCGCGCCCACATACCGTTTCTATCCGACAAAGACAATCCCGCAGCTACTAAATGTCCTTTGTGTTCTGTCGAGCGACCGTCTCTCTTTCATAAGTTTTGGTCCTGCCCCCAGATTTCCTTGTTTTGGGACTGCATTCTGGCTTTCATCACGGATGTCACTCACTCTATTGTTCCTAAAGACCCTTTACTCCTCCTCTTCGGATATTGGGACAAGCGTCTGTAAAAATGGTCAGGGGCATCCCCCTCCCCACACCGCTTGTGGATCCTTACATGCCTTCTAGTGGCGAGGAGGGCTATCCTGGCCCAATGGATCTCTGCTACACCACCCTCAATATCTTGGGTTCACTCGGAGATTGCCACCCTTCTGTCTCTTGATCGTCTCAACACTGACTTTACGTCACAAACATCCCGGAAGTCCTTCTACCGAAAATGGTCTAGCTTTCTCACAACCACTCTCAAGGACTCGGACTTATCCACAGACACTATCTCCTTTAGCTATGGCAATCCACCCACAGTCACCACCTCGAGGCCATCTCCCCTAGGTCACGGGTCATTGAGTTCCGATCCGGGGACCCCCCTCCCCCCCTGTGCCCCCTTCCCCCCCTAGTTTCTCCACTGTATGTTAAATGAAAAGTGTCTCTTGATTTGCTGTATCACGCATTTCGTTTTCTCTGTTTGATGCAAAATTTTAAATTAAAAAAAAAAAAAAAAAAAAAGAATATCTTTGCCTGCACCATATCGACAAGAAGCCCCAGGTATTCCAGACGCTGGACTGGCTGTAATGCTGACTCTGCTAGGTTCAGTATCCAACCCAGACGTTTCAAAAAATGTACAGTCTGAAGGATGTTTTGGCTTAGAGCTGACACCGATTTATTAGCAACAGATCATCTAGATATCCTATAATTGATATCTCTTGGGACCTTAGAACAGCCAATACTGGAGCCAGGATCTTTGTGAACACTCTTGGTGCTGTGGCTACAAACTGAAAATGATGGATTCCAATTGCACAACGCAGGAACCTTTGATGGGTCTGAAATATTGGCACATGAAGATATGCATCCTTGATGTCTATGGATGCTAGGAATTCCTCTCCCTGCAGGGAGGTTACGACTGAATGAATTGATTTCATGCGGAACGAACAAACATTCAGAAACTGATTCAGTGCCTTGAGATCCAAAATAGGTCTCACATCCCCGTTTGGTTTGGGGACAATGAATAGGTTTGAGTAAAACCCCTGAAACCTTTCGTTCTCTGAAACCTCGGTTATCACCCTCTGAGCTCCCATCTGGTCCAATGCCTGAAAGAGTGCTTTCCTTTAGTGGATTTGTTGGTATAGTCGACCTTAAAAACCGAGGATGCGGGAACACCCGGAATTCCAGCTTGTACCCCTGTGAGATGGTGGAGACTACCCACTTGTCTTGGATCAACTCCACCCATGCCCCTGAAAACTGCAGGAGTCTTCCCCCACCCTGGTGAGTGGGGGCGACCCTTCATTTAGAGGGCTTAGAGGAAGACTTGTCTCTAGGCCCAGGGTTTTTTCGGACCTTGCCCTGAGGACTTGGGTCTGGATGCAGGCGGCTGAGGCCATTGCCACTGCCTGGAACTGGAAGCACTGGTATTATGTGTGCTGGGGATCTTAAAGGAAGGGCGCCTGCTCTTCTTTTTTGCAGGTAGCAGCGTACTCTTCCCTCCCAAGATCTTTTGGAAATACCTATCCAGGTCATCACCAAAAAGGTGTTCTCCCTTGAAGGGGAAGCTAGCCAGTAATTTTTTTACATGGTAATTCCGCAGACCAGCTCTTTAACCATAGGATTCTGCGCATATGGACTTTCATCAGTGCAAACCGTGAAATTTGCCTTATGGAGTCCGTAAGAGCATTTTTATCTACTGGATCTTTAAAGACCTCGGCATTATCCACAGGACAGGTTAAAGTCTGGTTAACCGAAGAAATGGCTGCATCCACAGAGGGAATATTCCATTTCTTTGAATGATCCCAGTCACTATACACTTCTTGTTCCAAGAGTGGATGCATGGGAAAAGACCGAGGACTCTGAGGAGGGCGCAGTGAGCCAAGGGAGGAAAAGGAGCTCTTAGTTGACTCCAGGGGTGGGAGTTTAAACTCAGCCCGGACCATCTCAGCAAGAGACTGGATAAATAATCTTTGGGATTGAGAGGCTGATTCGGACTCCCCAGAAGTGGAAATTTCAGCTTGACCATCTATAGGGTCATCTTCAGCTACATCTTCCACATCCTCCACATTCTCTGCCCAATCCTGAAATTATTCAGAGGGCGGCTCAGGAGAGGGGGATCTAACCTGCTTCTTTCCTCCATGAGGTGCTGCAAGCATGTCAGCAATCCTACCCTCTAGGCTGGCTAATGCCGATGCCAAATTGTCCTTGGTAGCATAGCCTGTGGCAGAAGTACATGCAGTAGCTATGCCTGACAACCGTGATGGCTCAGTTTGGCTATTTGCCTCTGGCCTACCAGGAGGAGTAGACACAGTGGGAGCATGACTAGGGCCTTCAGGGCCTGATGGTGGCATCACAGTGCCTTTTTTCCAACTGTGCTCCCTCCAGCCCTTTTTCGGGCAGACATTGCTTTATAGCAAGACAATACTTGAGGTACTACCTTTGAAGTGTACTCAAGGTTTGTGCTAAGCTTATTCAGCCTAATGCACACAACATTGAATTACCAAAAATACAGGACCTACAGTATTAGTGCCAGTAACATACACCCACAGTGACTCACGCAAAGCAGCTGCTGATGCTCTGTGTCCCCTTTCAGCCTGCAGAGGCTAATGTGTTGGAAACCGTTCTTTGCAGAACGCGCCCTTTTATGCCTGCGTGGCGTTTGCGTGCACGCCAGAGCGCAATCAGACCACACCTATCATGTGGCAAGCGTTTATATTTAAATGCGCAAACGCCATGGACACGTGGCATGCGATGCAGCTGAGGCTACCATGCAAACGCATATGCGCCACGACTGACCCAAATGAATGGGGAAAGAGAGCAGTTAAGGTTGATTCAGTTTGCCACAGCTGAAAGCTCAGGGTAAGAACATAGAGTAACAATATGCTTTAAACAGTTTCAAGCCTACCCTGTAAAAATCTGCTACAATGTCTAGCAGCTTTTCAGATGATCAGCACAAAGCAACACATAGATTAAGTATGATTAAACAGCTTCTGCATAAATCTGCTATAATGTCAGCGGTTTTCCAGACAAACAGCACATAGTAAGCACATAAGTAATACAATGCTTTAAACATAATTTGCACCCACCTGCCTCAATGTCCTGCAAAGGCAACCATGCAAACGTTTATGTGCCAGGACTTAACACAAAGAGGGAATAGCAGCATGCTGAGTTTTGTCAGTCACAGCTGAAGTTTATTTGGTTAATCAGCTTCAGGGTAGAAACAACAGTGTAATCATATGGTATAAGCAAGTTTTATGTTGCATAATCTGCTGCAATGTGAATACGAGCAGTAATACACTTGGCACAAGTCTCTGTAATCTTAATAAGGGTAACAGTGCATAACATATTTACATTTTTACAATTTACAATTTTAATCATTAATGGTTCTTTGTTTGCTGTGTAAATATTTAAAAAGGACTCACCAGTCCTCGCTTCAGGAATCTGTTAAAGCAAGTTTCCAATCTTCACTGCTCACGGTGAGCATAGCCTTAAAGACCTTCAAGGTCAGAGTCCCCTATATTTGAGGGGCCACGGCCTTGGACCTGTAGAGCACCCTGCATGGAGCGCCTTTGGGGTTTGGTATTCCAAAGGGTCCTGATCCCAGGGTCCAGCGCCTAAAAAAGGACAGCATTACAGGCAAAACCTCGTATCTGCTTCCCGAGGCTCGGGTACCATCTTTTTAGTCCATTGACTGTTATTCGATAGATCCGATAGCTAACCCCTTAGATTCAGTGATCTTTTATTGGGGTATCATAAAATAATCTTCTTTCTTCTTCTTTGAAACATAACAAACATGTGGAGCTCCTCTCCACAGCCTTCACCTTTTAGACACTGGCAAAAAAAACGGAGGTACTTCCTGTGTGGGAGGGGCTATATAGGGGGTCATCAATTCTGATTGGTTGCCAGTGTCCTTCACCTGTAGGTGGCCTATATAACCCATATGTTATGATTATGGCTCTGTGTCCCGTGATCTACGAAAAGAAAGTAGGATTTCCACAGAGGAGAGCTGGATCCAGACATATAGGCATTAAATTACCTTTAATTGGGGTTTATTTGCTAAAACTGGAGAGTGCAAAATCTGGTGCAGTTGTGCATGATAGCCAATCAGCTTCTAACTTCAGCTTCCTAAATTAAAGTGTTACTAATAGAGTTGTGCGGACAACTGCATGTTTGGGTTTGACGGGTTTGGCCGAACTTTGCAAAAAGTTAGAGCTCAGGCCCCGAACTTAACCCAAACTTGACCCCGAACCCAAACCCCATTGAAGTCAATAGGGACCCCAAACTTTTGAGCACTAAAATGGCTCTAAAAAAGCAATGGAAAGGGCTAGAGGGCTGCAAATGGCAGCAAAATGTTGTTAAGAGCATGGCAGGTGCTCTGCAAACAAATGTGGATAGGGAAATAACTTAAAATAACATAAAATACATAAAAATGAAAAATAATAATTCTTGTTCTAGGAGGAGGACGAGGTCCACATGGAGTAGGAGGTTGATGTGGCGGTGTAGGTGGAAGCGGCGTGGAGGAGGACGAGGTAGCCAACACTGGTTTTTGTTTTTAATTGTATTTTTTTTTAAATTAGGGTACACCCCAAAAAAGAGTGAGAAAGAGCACAAATACAACAATGGCTGGGTAAGGCCGGTATACATGTCTATTCTGCACAAGGTACGGACAAGTCCTGTGGGATCCATGCCTGGTTCATTTTAATGAACGTGAGCTTGTCCACATTGTCTCTGGACAGGCGGCTGCGCTTGTCTGTGATAACAACCCCTGCCATGCTAAATACACATTCAGATAATACACTGGCTGCGGGGCAGGCCAGCACCTCCAAGGCGTAAAGGGCAAGCTCAGGCCATGTGCCCAATTTGGAGACCCAGAAGTTGAAGGGGGCAAACCCGTCATTCAGTACGTCTAGGCGTGTGCACACACACTGCTCCACCATGTTGGTGAAATGCTGCCTCCTGCTAAAACCTTCCATATCAGCTGGTGGTGCTGGTTGTTGTGGCGTATTGACAAAGCTTTTTCACATTTCGGCCATGCTAACCCTGCCTTCTGAATTGCTGGCGGTGCCCCGGCTGCGTTGGCTACCTCTTCCTCCTCCTCCTCTGCCTTCGCCTTGTGCTTCCACTGTGCCTCCGTTGTCAGGTGGGAATGCCACCAGCAGCGCGTCTACCAGCTTGCGCTTGTACTCGCGCATCTTACGATCACGCTCCAGTGAGGGAATTAAGGATGGTACGTTGTCCTTGTAATGGGGATCCAGCAGCGTGGCCATCCAGTAATCAGCACAAGTTATATTGTGGGAAACTCGGCGGTTGTTGTGGAGACACTGCAGCATGTAATCGCTCATGTGTGCCAGGCTGCCCAGAGGCAACAAAAAGCTGTCCTCTGTGGGAGGTGTATCGTCTGTGTCCTCTGTATCCCCCCAGCCACGCACCAGTGATGGACATGAGCTGCTCTGGGTGCCACCCTGCTGTGAGCATGGTTCCTCCTCCTCCATCTCCTCCTCCTTATGCTCCACCTCATCATCCTCCATAACTGTGCCCTTGCTGGACAATTGTTTACCTGGCGTTTGTGGGTGCCGGAACCCACCCTCGGAGCCACTTGTAAATGACTGCCCTGAAAGCCTTGGAAATGATCCCACTTCCTCCTCCTCCTCCTGTGCCACATCCTCTTCCATCATCGCCCGAATCATTTTTTCAAGGAGGCATAGAAGTGGGATAGTAACGCTGAGAACGGCGTCATCAGCACTGGCCATGTTGGTGGAGTACTCGAAAACAGCACAACAAGGCACACAGGTCTCACATGGTGGCCCAGTTATTGGTGGTGAAGTGCTGCTGTTCCGCATAGCGACTCACGCGTGCGTGCTGCAGCTGAAACTCCACTATGGCCTGCTGCTGCTCGCACAGTCTGGCCAGCATGTGCAAGGTGGAGTTCGTCACATATGGAGGCGGTGAGCGGGAAGGCTGAAGTTACGCTGCAGTGCTGACAGGCGAGCAGCAGCAGGGTGAGAACGCCGAAAGTGCGCACAGACGGCCCGCACTTTCTGCAGCAGCTCTGACATATCAGGGTAATTTTTAAGGAACCTCTGCACCACCAAATTCAGCACATGCGCCAGGCAAGGGATGTGCGTCAAACCGGCTAGGCCCAGAGCTGCTATGAGATTTCGCCCATTATCACACACCACCAGGCCAGGCTTGAAGCTCACTGGCACCAACCACTCATCAGTCTGTTCCACGGCCCTCCACAACTCCTGCGCGGTGTGGAGTTTTTCCAAAGTTTTAAAACTGCCTGTTGTCGTTTACCCCTGGCTGTGCTGAAGTTGGTGGTGAAGGTGTTACATTGACCGTATGAGGAGGCTGTAGCGGATGAGGAAGCAGAGTAGGAGGAGTTAGCAACAGGAGGCAAACTGAAGCGCCCTGCAATCCTCGGTGGTGGAAGGAAATGCGCCAAACTGCAATCCGCCTCAGGCCCAGCTGCCACTGCATTTACCCAGTGTGCTGTTAGGGAGATATAACATCCCTGACCATGCTTACTGGTCCACGTATCTGTAGTTAGGTAGACCTTGCCACAGATGGTGTTGCACAGTGCACACCTGATTTTGTCCCCCACTTGGTTGTGCAGGGAAGGGATAGCTCGCCTGGAAAAGTAGTGGCGGCTGGGCACGACGTACTGTGGGACAGCCACTGCCATAAGGCTTTTAAAACTCTGCCTCTCCACCAGACGGAATAACAGCATTTCAAAGGCCAGGAATTTTTTAATTGCTGACATTCAGGGCCAGGGATCGCGGGTGGGTAGGGGGGTACTCCCTCTTCCGCTCCAGTGTTTGGGAGATAGAGAGCTGAATGCTTCCATGGGACATTGTGGAGATGGTTGGTGACCCAGGTGGTGGTGTTGCTGGCAGATCTTCTGTTTGCAGGGTGGCAGGTGCCACTGTCACTACAAAGGTGGATGAAGAGGCCAAGACTGCAGCAGAAGAGGAAGCAGGAGGAGTCAGAGACCTTTCTTGGTTTTTGAGGTGTCTACTCCACTGCAGCTAGTGCTTTGCACTTAGATGCCTGATCATGCAGGTTGTGCTCAGGTTGAGAATGTCTATGCCTCGCTTCAAGCTCTGATTGCACAGCGTGCAAACCACTCATGTCTTGTCATCAGCACATTGTCTGAAGAACTGCCACACTGGGGAACTAATTGGGCCTGGCTTTGGTGCGCTCGGTCCCTTGCTGTGTTGGGCAGTAGCAGGCGTACTGTCTAGGGGACGACCGCTCTGCTTTTGCACCCTGCTCCCTCTTCTGCTGTGCTGGTGGCTCTGTGGGACCACTGCCTCTTCCTCCGAACTACACGGGTCATCTGCATGACGTTCATTCCATGTGGGGTCGAGGACCTCATTGTCCTCCACATCATCTTCCACCCAGTCTTCACCCCTGCCCTCCTTGTCGGTCTGCGCAATTCCGAAAGCCGCAGCAGTTGGTATCTGTGTTTTGTCATCATCCGAGACATGCTGCAATGGTCCTCCCATGTACTCAACATAAGTGGTTGGGCATCGGTGCACTCAATCTCTTCCACTTCTAGGGCAGGGCTAGTTGGATGGTCCTGGGAAACCCTGCTAACAAAGTCATCAAAAAGCAGAAGAGACTGCTGCATGACTTGGGGCTCAGACTGCTTGGCTGATTTGCAAGGGGGTGAGGTGAAAGAATGATGGACATCGGCTTCAGGTGCCAACTCTGATCTTTTAGCAGGAGACTGGGTGGGAGACAATGTGACGGAACTGGAGGCACTGTCAGCAACCCAATCTACTATCGCCTGTACTTGTTCTGGCCTCAACATTCGTAGAGCTGCATTAGGCCCGACCAAATACTGCTGCAGGTTCTGTCGCCTACTCACACCTGAGGAAGGTGTTTCACTTGTGTGTGTAGTTGGCACAGATCGACCACGTCCTCTCCTTGCAACAGGAGCTCCACCAGCAGCACCACGACCGGGGCCACGTCCCTTATTTGACGTTCTCCTCATATTTCTCAATATTTGGATCTTGCCCTAAATGGGTGTTTTTTGAATAGCAGAATAGAACAACAGTATCTAAAGGGTGTATCTCACAATGACAGATGCAGTAAGGGCTATAAATTGTGGATTTTATCCCAAAAATTGTGTTTTTAAAAACCCAGAAAATTATAGCTATATATCTTACAATGCAAACTGAATAATGCAGGAGAGGCCCCAGATAGAGGGTATTGCCAGAAATGGGTGTTTTTTCAAAGCCTGAAAATTCTTGAAGTATTTCAAGCTTGTTTTTATCACAGATGCACCAAGCAAGGGCTGTAAAATTGTGTATTTTGCCCAAAAAGGGTGTTTTTTTACTAACACGATATGACAGCCTGTATATAACGCTTGAATTCTACATGTACAGATGCAGCAAGGGCTATAAAATTATGGATTTTAGCCCAAAAAGAGTGTTTTTAAAAACCCAGAAAATTAGCTATAAAGCTTAAAATGCACACTGAATAATGCTGCAGAGGCCCCTGATGGAGGGTATTGCCAAAAAAGGGTGTCAAAAATTTCACAAAAGCACATATGTAGTGCTGGTGCACTAAGCTTGCATAACAGACTATTTTTTGGAGTCTGTGGAAGAAGGAGATTATCAGAAAAGACAGGATACAACAGCCTTTTTACACAAGGAAGATAATTAACCACTTAGGATTCACACTAAGGGGTAGAACAAGTATGCTTTACTGCATACACAGACTGATTTTACTATTGTGGGTTTAGTAACACATATATATTCACCTGGGGGGGGGGGCATCTTTATTGTTAACATAGTGCTCCATATTTTAATATGCCCCCGTCCACAGACCACATTACCCATCTACAGACCACATAACCCACCACCACACATTTGTGGGGGAAGAGACCCTCGTCCTCTCAATCATGGAATAAGCTGCTTTCTCAATTCAGGCGTTTGGGATCTGGCAGTGGGTTATAGGGGGGATAAGGATGACAGAGGGTAGTGTATTTGGAAGGTATCAGTGGGTTGCCAGGTGTGATGAACATGAGGATGACCAGTGATGGTAGTAACTGCGTTTAAGGGGTAACGAGTAATCTGTAACGAGTAATCTGATTACCCGTCCCCTCCCTGCAATGCCGTTGCCGCTACTTTCGGCTGCGTTACCGCAATTACATCTACTGCCACTAGATGGCAGTATATGTAATTGTAATCCCCCCTCTCCTCTATGTCGCTGTCCGTGGTACTGGAGAGAGAGATGAGGAGGAGACTCAGACTGTGAGTGAGCACAGCGCGCCAGGCCCAGGAAGTCCACCACGGCACATAGCCAGCCCAGAAGAGAAGAGAGAGGCGCAGACAGACAGGCCTGAGGCCTGGAGGAGGACAGAGCCAGACGGACGCAGACCACAGTGTGCCAGTGCAGCATGCCAGGCCACACCACCACCAGCAGCCAGCACAGCAGGTACCAAAAAAAAAAAAAAAAACCTCATAGACTCAGTCAGTCACAGACAGTCAGGACTCACACCCCCACCACTGCCACCACCAGTGTGCCACACCGCCACCATCACCACCAGTGTTCCACACCGCCACCACCACCAGTGTTCCACACCGCCACCACCACCAGTGTGCCACACCACCAGTGTGCCACACCAGTGTGCCACACCGCCACCCATATGCCACACTGCCACCACCCGTGTGCCACACGCCACCACCAATAGCCAGCCACTCCAGGCAGCAGGTACCAAAAAAAAAAAAAAAATTACTCACACAGTCAGGAGGACTCAAACCCCCACAGTGTGCCACACCACCACCACTATTAAAGATCTTATAGAACGTAATTGCATTAAAGAATAGTAATAAAAAGTTGCAGTTACTTTGCTGAGTAACTAATTACTTTTTCAATGTGGTAACTGAGTCACTAACTCAATTACTTTTTGGGAGAAGTAATTTGTAACTTATTACTTTTTTAAAGATGACCAACACTGAGGATGACAGGGGATGGGGTGTTAGCAAGGTTGCAGTAGGGTGTCAGGTGTGATGAACATGAGGATGAGGAGTGGTTGGGGTGTTAGCGAGGTGGGGGGGGGGGGAGAGGGAGAGAGAGAAATAAAAAAAATAAAAAAAAGGAGGAGGCACAGAAAGAGAGAAAGAAGGATCACACATATTAAAAAAAGAAAACACATTTTTGGCATGATCTGTATTCTTTATAAATTTGGAAATTGGGAAAGAATGTATTTCACTGGGTGATTTGGAAGACCTCCAGAAGGAGGACAAGAATAATCTCAGAGTCACAGAGTCCTTATGCCTCTCCATTAACGATGGTCTGAAGAAGAACAGTTCCCTGATGATGTGCATTATTGTCCCACCCTTAGCAGGATAACTATTCCTGACCAGTACACCACCTTGCAGATAGAAGATGTTCTACAATGCCTTTCAGGGGTGAAGTAGTTCAGTGTATTGGAAAGAAGGAGTGGGTGCCTTAAGATTCCCATGCACCCAGAAGATAGGGAGAAGACTGCTTTCATCTGCCCATTGAGATTTTACAAATTTGACAGAATGCCCCAAGGTCTGTCAGGAGCCCCTGCAACCTTCCAGGGACAGATGGAGTGGATGGTGGAAGGCATTAACTTGACTCAGGTGCTCGTGTACTTGCACAAAATAATTCTCTTTGGAAGAACCCTTGAAGTGCATGAGGAACCTGAAGAAGGTCTGAAGAGACTACTCAATGAGGGTTTTAGGCTGCCCCTTAAAAAGTGTAAGTTCTATTAGCATCCTGTCATCTATCTCAGGCACAGCATCCCCTGCCTACTCTATCAAAGAAAGATTTGAGGATTTCGGTGTAGTCTGACCCTGAAAGCTCTGGAGAGTGGTCTTCCAAAAATTCTAAGTGCATTTCCCAAAGAAAGCACATCTGGTTTACAAGGATAGTGTTTAACTACAGCTGAGTAATATCAAGGGTGGGGGATACTGGGCTTCTGGGACGTTGATAATTAATCTACTATAAATATAATCAGGTTAAAGTGTATAAAAACTGTGAATAGGACAAAATAAATACGTGTTCCAAGTGGTTAAATATAAATAAAGTGTACAAGATATAAAATGTTCGTCCTTCAATCACGTGTGTGCGTATAATACATCACATAAATAAATAAATCAAAGTGCTATAAATATAGAAAGGCATCAAAAATATACGTTAAATGGTGAAAGAATATACATAAATAAATTAAGGTATGCAACACCGCTTATAGTGCCTTAAATTCAGTCAGTGACAGGTAAAGTGCTAAGTGCATAAACTGGTGCATAAGTAAATACACTGAATATCTAAAGTGTCCTCGGTGCTCCAAAAAGTCAAGAAGATTAAATAAATAGTCCAAGAAGTGTATCCAGGTGGGGAAATTTCAAAGGTGATGCTCCTTCACCTAACACCGTGCTTAAAGTGGTGGGGTGCTTCTTCTATGCCCCTCTATGTGTGCTAGCCGCTCACCTCAAGGTCTGAAAATATAAGCCTTATCAGATATCCAGGGGGCTCCTCTCCACTCTTGCTCTGCTCCCCAATAGGGCCTGTTGTATGGGCTGCTAAGGATGGATCATCTTCCTATCCCTCTCCAGGTCACCAGCGGATATTTGCCAAGAAATTAATGCGCAAGGTAAGCAATCCGAGTGGGACCGCGGTCCTCACTTCCGCATGTGTGTCACTTCCGGTCTAGCGTCCCTACGCGTTACGCCACTTCCACATCACGTGACTTCTTCAGGGGATTGCTATTGGCCGTGTGTGACGCTTATTTATATCACCGAAGCCGGATGTGCTGCGTTAACCATATTGTTTGGGTTCGTATTTACTACGTGGTAAACTGGAAGCGGATGTGCCGATTCCGCCATTTCGGAAAGTCTCCCCAGGAAACCCAAATTATATTAGTATTAATTGATGGATGTATTTCATTATTAAAACACTGCTCAGATACTGCGGTTGCAATGTTAGCCCATATTAGAGGTCTAATGTGAACCGAATTAATATTTTGGAGTAAATACTCACGGAGGTACGTGTACCGGAAGTGGAGTACACAATCACAATACTGCATTTTCCTACAAACTACCTACTATTCAATATACCAAAATCTCTTATCATCATATGTTGTCTTATAAAATATATATACCGCAAAACTGATTATTACAACATTACAACAATTTATCTAAAAACTTATACTACTGCGGGTGAATTTGGTGAGAATATCAGATCACATATAAAGGGAATAATTCATCAACGAATGCTCATAGTATAAAACCTCTGCAGGATAATATAAGTTTAAAAAGGGTATATAAAAAGCTATTAAAATTTAATTTTCACTTTTTAAAAGGGACACAGGTTTTTTTTATTATTAATTCCTACCACTAGAAATACATCCATCAATTAATACTAATATAATTTGGGTTTCCCGGGGAGACTTTCCAAAATGGCGGAATCGGCACATCCGCTTCCGGTTTACCACGTAGTAAATACGAACCCAAACAATATGGTGAACGCAGCACATCCAGCTTCGGTGATATAAATAAGCGTCACACACGGCCAATAGCAATCCCCTGAAGAAGCCACGTGATGCGGAAGTGGCGTAACGCGTAGGGACGCTAGACCGGAAGTGACGCACACATGCGGAAGTGAGGACTGCGGTCCCACTCGGATTACTTACCTTGCGCATTCATTTCTTGGCAAATATCCGCTGGGGACCTGGAGAGGGATAGGAAGATGATCCATCCTTAGCAGCCCATACAACAGGCCCTATTGGGGAGCAGGAGTGGAGAGGAGCCCCCTGGATATCTGATAAGGCTTATATTTTCAGACCTTGAGGTGAGCGGCTAGCACACATAGAGGGGCATAGAAGAAGCACCCCACCACTTTAAGCACTGTGTTAGGTGAAGGAGCATCACCTTTGAAATTTCCCCACCTGGATACACTTCTTGGGACTATTTATTTAATCATCTTGACTTTTTGGAGCACCGAGGACACTTTAGATATTCAGTGTATTTACTTATGCACCAGTTTATGCACTTAGCACTTTACCTGTCACCGACTGAATTTAAAGGCACTATAAGCGGTGTTGCATACCTTAATTTATTTATGTATATTCTTTCACCATTTAACGTATATTTTTGATGCCTTTCTATATTTATAGCACTTTGATTTATTTATTTATGTGATGTATTATACGCACACACGTGATTGAAGGACGAACATTTTATATCTTGTACACTTTATTTATATTTAACCACTTGGAACACGTATTTATTTTGTCCTATTCACAGTTTTTATACACTTTAACCAGATTATATTTATAGTAGATTATTTATCAACGTCCCAGAAGCCCAGTATCCCCCACCCTTGATTTTAGTCTGACACTGCATGGTTACCAGTCTCGGTACTTGCAGCATCTGGGATAGGCCCCTACAGTCTTTGAACATAATCTTTCCCAGACAGCGCAGGACTCATCACACACATCTCCTACAGCTGAGTAATACGGTGGTCAACCAAAGGGGCCCCTCAGATAGCCCTGAAGACAAGCGTCAGTTGTTTCTGTTGTTAGTCACCTTGCATAACGATCTTGATCACTTCATAAGTTCACCTTTTGTAACATGTTACACCCATATTCAGGGTGTAACATGTTACAAATCAACCAGCCACCAAATCCCCCTGGCTCTTCAATGTGACAGGTGGCCGGCAATCTTCTTCCCTGGCTCTCTGTCACACTCTGCGCCTCCGCCCAGCCACGTCACGCAGAGTTTTGAATAAAGAAAACGACAAGGCCTGGCAAACTTTTGCGGCTGTCAGCTTGTAGTTCTCAATGAACGACCAAGGCGCTGTTGAGAGTTGTGGTAGTTAATTGATGCTTCCGGCTACTATGTAACTGCTTGGCTGTAGGATGTACGGCCAAACAGCTTACACACAGAGTCTGCAAGAGCCCCGCATAGCACCCACAATCTGCTGATCATGCTTCCCAGGCTCCCAAAAAAAAAATAGGACAGACAGACAGATAGATAGAATAATTCACATTTTTTTAACCTGCAAAATGTGCATTTATTATTTTTGTTTAACTTATCCTTTAAGGGTAAAGAGGACTTTCAAATTAGTGAGAAAAATCAGTTCTACTGGCCTTGTATGCAACCCAAAGTTCAGAGTTACTGTCACTCCTGCACACGCTGTGTCAAGAGAAAGACATTGTCCTTCAGAGCTGCCCCAATGGACCACCTCCAAAGATAAGGACCAACAGAGTTGGTGTGTATAGACTTCATGTGCCAGAACCCTGTTCAAGTTTGGGTGTCTTGGAATAATGCCTCGTACACACGTAACGATTATCGGCCGACCGATCGTCCGACTTTTGTCCAGAGTGGTGTTTTGTTGGTTGGAATGTGCCTAGACTGCACACAAATTTTCTCGGCCAGCAAAAATCTACTTCAGAAGTGATGTCATGTGTTGGTTTACTTTCCATGTGTTTTTTCTTCTCTGAGCATGCCCAGTCTTGCTCATCAGATTTTTGGCTGCCGAAATCTGTACTGACTGACGGAAATTCGGCCGTTGTGTTGACGGCCAACAAAAATTTTATAGCCTGCACACCAGATTTTATTCGGCCGAAAAGTCGGAGTCGGTTGTCGAAAGCATCATACTAACAAGCCGAAAATCGGCTGATCGGACGTTGGCCGAAAATTCCCGGCCAATAATCGATGCGTGTGTACGAGGCATAAGGGTCTGGTATTTCCTGGAAGGTCCTAAAACTTTTGTTTTTGTATAAAGGCATCCCCTTAAAATCTATACTAAACCCAAAGGGTCTGGTATGTATTTTTTGGGGGAGACTCCTATAAAAGTAATATACAGCAAAAGTTGGAAGGGGGGTAACATTGTTGGAAGGGTCAATGTCATCTGCAGGGCCAGATTAACGTAGGGGCTATTGGAGCTGCAGCTCCAGGCCCCTACCTTTTATATAGGCCCCGGGTTGGCCATATTCACTGTGACCACTCTTCTGTCACTTGTAAACACAGAAGTCTGGCTTCTATGCTCGCTTCCCCAGGCAGCACCCTCAGAACCTCCCCACACAGCGCGAAGGCCGGACAAGGAGGGACAGTTGCCGATGCATGGATGTGTTTATGGGCTTCAGAGACAGCATCCCATGTTGAATTAGGCATGCATGGCTGCACCCTTCCTCCTCTGGGTGCATGCCAAGGCACGGCCCTTAAGGCCCTTCAAAATCCTCAGCACCAAGACCATGATGCTCTTAATCCGGCCCTGGTCATCTGGAGTGAGGGGACTCAAACAACAGAGGCTCCTTTAAGAGTAAATGCTACATACTACTGACACATGGCATGGTAATTTCACTCAAGCAATAAAGGGACCATAAATGATAAAGCAGAGTAAAAAGTGTCCAGCAACATGCCTGGATGGACAGGTATGCAAATCTTTTGGCAGGTAAAACAGCTCTAACATGCTGTATGTATTTCATCTGTGTGTTTGACTGGAATTCAGCTTTAACACAGAGTAACAAGGTTATAATTTTGATTTTTGAACTTGCTCACCTGTGTATGGAAGTCTCAATAGCAGGTTCTTCACGATCTGTTGAATCTTTAGCTGCATTCTGCAGTTGTATCGTTTTTTCACAAGAGGTAAGGTCTTCATCAACAATTAACTCTGAGGAACAATCTACAAAATCTTCATCTGAAGTTGTCTCTGTATCACCTTCACCATCAAGGTCACAGTGGCCTTTGTCATTTTGTGGGGGTTCTTTCTTCAATGACGTGTTAAGGTCAGGTTCAGCTTTAGTCTCGGAGGAAGATTCACATTCTTGATGTAGAACACTCCCATGTGGACTTGCTATGTAGGTGTCGGTGTTGCTTTGTTGATGCGGTACTTCCTTCGTTTTCTCATTTTGGCTTTCTTCACAAGTGTGGTACTGTGATGGGACTCCGGAGTCATCAGGAGTTTGGTCACATGGTGAGATGTTGGGCTCTTCCATCTCATCACCTGGAGATGGTTGGGACATGTCCTGT
Source organism: Pelophylax lessonae (assembly GCF_965119305.1). Taxonomy (NCBI): domain Eukaryota; kingdom Metazoa; phylum Chordata; class Amphibia; order Anura; family Ranidae; genus Pelophylax; species Pelophylax lessonae. The sequence goes on along the minus strand of NC_138773.1, from coordinate 10,501,775 downwards.
AATATTTACAACCTTAATAAACTTAAAAGACACGATTACATGATGTGAACATGCTGTGGCCATATTTAATTCATTTTTTCAAACTATTTAGAAACAACATGCTGATAAAATCAAAGCACAGATATACAGTAAATTCAATGAACAATTTATTAGGAGCACATACTGAGTTGAGCTTCATTCAATTCTTCATGTCATGGATGGATTTTAATTACCTCCAACATTTATTTGAGATCATGCTCAATTGTGACACGATTTCCGAAGATTTGTCAGCTGCATATTCATGCTGAGAATCTCCTGTTTTACCACATCATTAAAGGTGTCCTGTTGGATTCAAACCTGGTGACAGGACTACCATCTGTGTGCCTCAGCATAAAAATTGACATTCAAAAGAACCAGTGGATGATCTGGATCTAGAGAGGACCACAGGAAGGGTGAGGGTCAGAGCTTTTGAATACCTATCAACATTGGGGTTGATTTACTAAAGCCCCGTACACACGTCAGATTATTGAATGATCTGTCGTCCGTTTTTTGTGGCATGCTAGTCTGATGTGGAAAGTGAAGAGGTTATTTTCATACGAATTTTCCCGTACGACAGAATTCTACTTCAGAAGTGATGTCATGTGTTGGATTTCTTTGTATGCGTTCTTTCGTCTCTGAGCATGCCCAGTCTTGCTCTTAAGATTTTTTTCCGTCGAAAATCTGTACTAATGAGACGAAAATCGGACGTTGTGTTGACGGACGACAAAAATTTTATAGCCTGCACATCAGGATTTTGTTGGCCGAAAAGTCGGAGTCGGTTGTCGAAAGCACCATACTAACAATCCGAAAATCGGCAGATCGTTCGTCGGACAAAATCTCCCTTCATATTTTCTTATCGTGTGTACGGGCCTTTAACCACTTTACCACCGGAGGATTTTGCTGTCTTACGTCTGGGCCACTTTTTGTGATTCTTTTGGTGGTATTTGATCACCTGTGCGATTTTTACTTTTTGCGCTATAAACAAAAAAAGAGCGTTTATTTTGAAAAATAACAATATTTTTAACATTTTTTTTTATATGAAATTTCCCCCCCCCCAAAAAAAAAATGTAAAAATCAAAATTTTTTTTAATTTTTGGCCAATTTGTTTTCTGCTACCTATGTTTGGTAAAAAAAAAAAAAAAAAAATCACAATGAGCGTATTTTGATTGGTTTGCGCAAAAGTTATTGCGTTTACTAACTAAGGGAAAGATTTCTGTCATTTTTGGTGTTTTTTTTTTTTTTTAAACGAGTAATGGCTAAATTTTTTTTTGCGGGACTGCGACATTGCAGCGGACATATCGGACCCTTGACTGACATTTTTGACACTTTTGGGGTTACCAGTGACATTTCTACAGTAATCAGTGCTATATATATGCACTGTTACTGTAAAAATGACACTGGCAGGGAAGGGGTTAATTTTATTGGAGAGGGAGGGGTTAATGTATGCCTGGTGCTTACTAACATGTGTGGGGGGAGGTGACTGAGTGACACAAGGACAGATCGCAGGGTTCAGCTACGCTGAACCCTGCAATCTGTCACTCCTTGTCACTTAGGAGATCCGCCCGCTCTGTTTACACAAGCGGGCGGATCTCCAAACTCGATTCCCCGATGATCCGGGCAGAGCAGCAGCGATCGCCGCCGCTCCTCCCCTGGCCTGACTCCCGCTGTGACTGAAAACATGTGCGAGCGCCGCCTACAGGGGGAGGAGCCCAGCGACGTAGGTCTACGTCGCTGGACGGAATCGAGCCACTTTGCCGCAGTACATTCCCAGTGACTGGTCGGCAAGTGGTTAAACTTGGGCACACAGAATCTGGTGCAGCTGTTCATGGTAGCCAATTAGCTTCTAACTTCAGCTTGTTCAATTAAGCTTTGGCAATAAAACCTGGAAGCTGATTGTTTTCAATGCAGAGTTTTACCAAATCATGCACTCTCCCGCTTAGCAAATGAACCCCATTGTCCCTTTGTTCTGAATGAGCAACATTTCAGGGTCCATTTAGGCATTAGTGAAGCTCTATTCTCTAGTATGGTGGTCACTTCCCTGTAAATCCCTCAATCTGTTGCATCTTCCTGGAAAATATTGCTTCCAGGCTTATTGTATTCAGTTCCTGTTGCAAACATAAACCTCACCTGTCTGTGAGTCCACTTGAGTCCATGTGATGTCACCTCTGTGTCACCTTCTCGGTCATTGTCACATTGGTCCTTGTCATTTAGTGGGGGTTCTATGTCCCATGCGGTGTAAAGGTCAAGTTCAGCATCAATATCCATGAAAGAGTCGTCACATTCTTGGTGTAGAATGCTCCCATATGGATTTGCATTGTAGGTGTCAGTGTTGCTTTGATGTGGAACTTCCTCAGTTTTCTCATTTTGTTTTACTTCACAAGTGTGATGCTGTGATGAGACTTCGGAGTCATCAGGAATTTTGCCACATGGTGGAATGCTGTATTCTTCCATTTCATCATCTGGAGATGGACGGGACATGTCCTGCAATATCACGATTTTGGTCAGATTTAAATCTTTTACAATCTTAATAAACATAGAAGAGATAGACACAAGATAACATTGTAAAAGGTAACTGATGCTAAAAAACGTCAACCACCCGCCCGGCGCTAAAATATATAAATCAGTGAAAGGTACAAAGAAATAAATATATCTACTCAAATCATGAATAAATAGCAGGAACTGACTAATATACTTGCACACATACATTGTGTGTGCTGAAGCTCCGCTGAATGTATGATATAACGAACAGACGCACAGATTGGGCTATTATTATACATTTGATTTTGCAAGACACAAGATAACGTTATGATGTGAACATGCCGTGGCAATGGGTATTTTCCATATTTCAGGAGGATATAAAGCTTTAAACTTATCAGAAACAACATGTTGGTAAATTTGGAGCACATATATACAGTACATTCACTGAGCAATTTATTAGGAACACTATATTCATACCAAGTTGGGCTTCCCTCAATTCTTCATGGCATTGATTTTACATTCTTAAAACTTTTTTAGGAGATACTATTCTATGGTCACATGATTTAATCACACAATTTCTGTAGATTAGTCAGCTGCAGTAATATGCTGGGAATCTCCCGTACTACCATATCAAATAGGTGTCCCGTTTAATTCAGATCTGGTGACTGGCCTTTTATTAGTGTGCCTCAGTAGTAAAATGGATATTTACAAGACAAGGCTTCATTTCGACAGTCTTTACCTGTCCAGTTTTAATGATCCATTCCTGAGCACATTGCAAACTCCTCCTTTCTGTTCCTGGCTCATAGGAACCCAACATGGTCTTCTGCTAAAGTAGCCCATTAACCTCAAGGTTTGACATGCAGTGTATTCGGAGATGCTTTTCTGCTCACCATAGTTGTAAAGATTGAATATGCGAGTTGACCCCTTCCTGCCGACATCTTTCCGGCCCTTTAAGAGTTCTAAAAGCCGGGAGGTGGAGGCGGGCACTGTGATTGGCTGTCACATACATAGTTAAATACAGTAGTTTGTGAGGTTGAAAAAAGACATCAGTCCATCCAGTTCCACCTATGATGTGTGTGTGTGTTTGCTTTTAACCGTACATTGTATACCCCTGTATGTTGTACATTGTATACCCCCTGTATGTTGTACATTGTATACCCCCTGTATGTTGTACATTGTATACCCCCTGTATGTTGTACATTGCATACCCCCTGTATGTTGTACATTGCATACCCCCTGTATGTTGTACATTGCATACCCCCTGTATAGTGTACATTGTATACCCCTGTATGTTGTACATTGTATACCCCTGTATGTTGTACATTGTATACCCCTGTATGTTGTACATTGTATACCCCTGTATGTTGTACATTGTATACCCCTGTATGTTGTACATTGTATACCCCCTGTATGTTGTACATTGTATACCCCCTGTATGTTGTACATTGTATACCCCCTGTATGTTGTACATTGTATACCCCTGTATGTTGTGGTCTTTAAGATGCCCATCTAATAGTTTTTTGAAACCATCAATGCTCCCTGCTGATACGACTGTTGTGGAAGCGAATTCCACATCCTTACTGCTCTGACAGTAAAGAACCCTTTACGTATTTTAAGGTTAAACCATTTTCCTCTAGTTTTAGTGAGTGGCCACGTGTCTTATTGTATTCCCTTTCTCTGAAAAGTTTGTTCCTTATGCTAGGGTCATCACCAGTACATTGATATCATATCCCCCCTCAAGCATCTAATTCCCCTAATTATTTTTGTTGCCCTTCTCTTGACTCTCTCCAGTTCCAGCACATCCTTCCTGAGGACCGGTGCCCAGAACTGGACAGCATACTCCAGATGCGGCCGGACCAGTGTCTTGTAGAGAGGGAGAATAATCTCTTTATTTCTGGAGTGAATCCCCTTTTTTATGCATCCTAGTATTCTGTTGGCTTTGCTTGCAGCGGCTTGGCATTGCATGCCACTGCCAAGCCTGTTGTCTACCAGTACCCCCAGGTCCTTTTTGCATCCTAGACTCACCGAGGTTCCCCCCCCCTAGTGAGTAGCTTGCTTTCTGGTTTCTGGCCCCCAAGTGCATTACTTTACATTTTTCAACATTAAACCTCATCTGCCATGTAGTTGCCCACCCCGTTATTTTGTTCAGGTCCGCTTGTAAGGTTTCCACCTCCTGCATAGAAGATATTGGCAAGCCTAGTTTAGTATCATCCGCAAATACTGAGATTGTACTAGATATCCCCTCCTCTATGTCATTTATGAATAAATTAAACAGGATTGGCCCCAGGACAGAACCCTGGGGGACCCCGCTTTTGCAAGTATGCATTGGGAGTTTACCGATCCCCTCTGGCTACCGTGCTGGGAATGTGCAGGGAGCATGTTCCCAGTGTGGTAAGTTGTTCACACAGGGCTATGTATATGCACCCGCCTGGTGTTAAGGTCCACCCACTGAGAGGCTGGATCTGTGCGTAATGTCAGCGCCAAGGGGTTCATGTAACCTTTCCCCAACCAACCTAGTCATTCTCTTCTTACCTTTTCCATTCTTAGAACTGGTGCTCACTGGATTTATTATGTTTTTTTACCCCATTCTGAGAGAACTCTGAACATTGCTGTGTGCAAAATTCACAGCAGATCAACAGATACAGAAATAATCAAACCAGCCCATCTGGCACCAACAATCATGCCATGGTTAGAAGAACAGAGTTCACATTTTTTCCCATTTTAGCGTTTGATGTGACCATCAACTGAAGCTTCTGATCTGCACCTTCATGATTTTATGGCATGTTCTTCTGCTCCACTGTTACTGTTTTGTAACAAGTTCTCTCTTCTTTAAACAATAGCTGAATGACTGGGAGATCAGCATAACTCTTGTACCTATGCAATTATCTTATAAAATGTACAAAAAGATGCCCAGATATCCCCAGATTTTTGGCATCTGAGTTTTAGGACACCGTTATTTTTGTCACATGGCAGAAGGTATTCAATTCTGCAATTTTCTTGTACTTAAAGTGGTTCTAAAACCTAAACATTTTTTACCTTAATACATTCCTTGTATGAAGGTAAAAAAATGTTTAGGCGTTCATTTTTTTCCCCTTGAACCCCTCCCCCCCCCTTAAACTCACCTGAGTCCTTATTCGATCCAGTGCTGTGCACATCTGCAGCTCTCATCTCCCCTCACTTCCATGTCCCACTGGCTTTTCTGGGGCAATGAGAGCTATTGGCTACCAGTCAATCACATCTAGTGATAAGGGAGGGGTGTGGAGGGGAGGGAGACGAGTCACCGTATATGTGTGTCAATGGCTCGGGAGCGAGCACACACAAGTGCCCCCATGGGATGCAGCTTCTTGTGGGGGCACTGGACAGAGAGGAGGAGCCAACAGCGCCAGGGGAGAACCCAAGAGGAGGAGCTTTAGGGCCCCTTTGTGCAATAGAACAAGTATAGAGATATTTGCTTTTTAGTTTCCATATATATTTTTTATTGAGAAAAAAAAAAAAAAAAGTAATACAATATAATGACAACAAGTAACGCAGCAGTAGTGAAACAGCTATACTACCTCACTGCAAGAGAAATAACATTTTGTGCACGATATGCAGTGCGGGGCCATATAACATAGCCATATCAACAGCAGACCAGTTAAAGCCGATCTCGAAAAAGTGAGTAACCCTCTCCCCACTACAGAATCATGGCACAACATTAGAACTAAAGTATTGTGTATACCAAAAAAGGTCAAAAGAATAATAAAAGAAAAGGGGAAAATGACTAAGCATTTGTGCAGGTTCAGATAAATTCTAAAAACGAGAAAGAACCGCTCAAGTCTCTGACCCCCGAGAGTGTCATAAACCCAGTAGATGTGCCTGGTCCCCAGCACCCAACAGAGGTTGCAAAACATTGGGGATCCAGGACGTGCAACTAATTAGATAGCATATAGGAGTTCCTTCAGAGTGAGGAAACCAATGTTCTTTACTGGGGTCAAGAGAAAGAGCGGGATAATATGCACAGTTGTGGAAAAAGGAAACAGTCCTGTGGAAGCATAGTTGGGAAGGCAGCATAGTAGGGGTAGAGGGGGTAAGGAGAGTGAAGAAGGAGAGAAGAGGAAAGGGAGAGGGAGGAGGGGAAAAGGGATAGGATCAGGATCACCGGGGAACAATGAGTTCTGGGAAATCCAGCTATGAAATGGATATATGATTTAGTCTAGCCCACGGTTCCCATATCAATTCAAATTTGGAAACTTTGTCTTGCAGGATCGACACAATTTTTTCCTGATCCAGGATATTTTACATTTGGCAGTGCTAAATGAAACTGAAGGTTGCTTCCACGCTTTGGCCACCGTGAGTTTGGCTCCCAACAGAATAAAAAATATCAAAAGATAGAGAGTGTTTGGGTGTGCCTGGAATAAAGCTGATTGAGGGGTTTGAGGTAGTGGGGTGTCCGTGACCGTGCAAATGAGATGGAAGATCTTGTTCCAGAAGCTTCTAATCCTGGGCAAGACCACCATGTATGCATAAAGGATCCTAAGTGTTCACATCCCCTGAAGCATAGGAGAAATTTGTTTTTTAAGAAAACATCTTTTACAACTACTTAACTGACTTCTTTGTTTCTTTTTAGTCAACTAGTTTATACACCTGAGCTTCTTTAATTCCAGGAATGTAGTATTGCCAAAAATCAAGATGGTAGAACCAGTGGATGATTGAGGATATAGGGCAGTGATGGCAAACTTTGGTAGCCCAGATGTTTTGGAACTACATTTCCCATGATGCTCAACTACACTGCAGAGTGCAGGAGCATCATGGGAAATGTAGTTCCAAAACATCTGGGGTGCCAAGGTTCGCCATCACTGATATAGGGGAACCACAGGGAGGGTGAGATCAGAGTTTTTGGGATACCTATCAACAGGGCTGCTGTTAGAAATCGCGGGGCCCCATACAGACTACCTGGCAGGGCCCCCCCAAGAAAATATTAAAGATATATTTAGCTAAAATTACAACAAAATCACTATTAGCAGACACAAGTATAACATAACTCACATAATTCCTGCTAAATCTAAAAAAAAAAAAAAAAAAACTACGTTAAAAATAAAAATGAAGAGGAGATGAGAAAAATATTACAGGCTGGGCAGTTGGAGCTCAGTGATCAGAGAGACAGAGAGAGAGAAACAAAGTTACAAATAAACTCCTGAGTAAAGATTACATTAGAGCCGGTGCTGGGAGGGGGGTTCACACAAGGGAGGGGGATTAGTGAAGGGACGACTGTCTCTTTCTCAGCAGATAAAAGCTGATAGCCGGGAGAGGGACAGATCAGATTCAGGTGCTGGAGGAAGATTTCCGTATTTGTTGTCCATTACTAATCCCCATCTCTGTGTGGGCCCCCCTGTGTGCTGGGGCCCCCTACAAGAGGGCTGGTGGTCCCCCCTATCAGCGGCCCTGCCTATCAAGAGTCTCTGTCACTTTGTTCTGATTGGGTAAAGTTTCAGGGTCTATTCAGGCAGTGGCAACACTCTCTTCTCTAATGCAGTAGCAACACTCCCTCTAAATCCCTAAATCTGTTGAGTCTTCCTGGAAAATATTTCTTCCAGGATAATTGTTTTCAGTTCCTATTGCAAACATAAACCTCACCTGTCTGCGAGACAGCTGGAGTCCATGTGAAGCCACCGCGGTGCTACTGTCTCCATCATTGTAACAGTGGTCCTTGTCATTTTGCAGGGGTTCCATGTTCCATGAGGTGTAAAGGTCATGTCCAGCTTTCGATTCCTTGGAGGAGGAATCACATTCTTGGTGTGGAACGTTCTCATGTGGAGCTTCTTTGTATATGTTAGGGTTACTTTGCTGATGTGGAACTTGCTCAGTTTTCACATTTTGATTTTCGTCACAAATGTTATAATGGGATGTCACTCCGGAGTCATCGGGGATTTTGTTAAACGGTGGGATGTTGTATTCTTCCATCTCATCATCTGGATGGGGATGGGACAAGTCCTGTAACATCAAGATTTTGGTCAGATATAAACTTTTTAAAACTTTTACAAAACATCCAAGACACAGACTACATAACGTGCACATGCTATGTCAATGAATATTTAACATTTTTTTCAGGACTACCGTATTTTCCGGCGTATAAGACGACCCCCCTAATTTTCAAGTTAAAACATAGGTTTTGGGCTATACTCGCCGTATAAGATTCCCCCCCCCCCCTTCCGAAGCGGAAACACCATTGAAAAACATCAGATTTCTCATAGATCTCCAAGGTACCCCAAGTACTGTAATACATGTAATCTCTCATAATATCTCCAAGGTACCCTAAGTATTACCGGTAGATGTAATCTCAAGACGCTGGCTGTGTGGGAATCCTGTACCGGTATACCGTATGTACCGTAGCTTCGGCTACATACAGTGTACCGCGCTGAGCCAATCACAGTGAGCAATTTATTATATTATTGAATGCAAAGCCTGCTCAGATTGGCAGAGTCAGAGAGGCGGGCTGATGTTACTCCACCAATCCGAGCAGGCTTTGCATTCAATAATAGAATACATCGCTCTCTCTGATTGGCTCAGCGCGGAACACTGTATGTAGCCGAAGCTATGGTACACCGTATACCGGTACAGGATTCCCACACAGCCAGCGTCTTGAGAGATTACATCTACCGGTAATACTTATACTTAGGTTACCTTGGAGATATTATACTCGGCGTATAAGACGACCCCCCATTTTTGGGGGATTTTTTTGAGGTTCAAAAGTAGTCTTATACACCAGAAAATACAGTATGTAAAGGCTTTTCAGAACCAGCATGCTGGTAAATTTGTAGAACAGCATACAGTGCATTCATTGAGCAATGTATTAGTAACACTATACTTATACCGATTCGGACCTCCCTCATCTCTTCATGGCACAGGTTTAATGCTCCTCTAACATTTATTGGAGGTTCTACTCCATGGTGACATGATTTCATCACACAATTTCGGCAGATTTGTCATGTAGAATTTGTATAATGATTATTTGTATTGTAGGATGAGTTGGTCCTCTTTAACAGTGGTCCTCAACTCCGGTCCTCAGGGCCCACTAACAGGCCAGATTTTAAGTATTACCTTGGGGAGATGCAGACTAGAATACTGCAATCACTGAGCAGCAAATGATATCACCTGGGATGTATTTCAGTTATCTTGCAAACCTGGCCTGTTAGTGGGCCCTGAGGGCCAGGGTTGAGGACCACTGCTCTTTAAGATCCATGCTCCTGAAGAAGCGGTATATAACCGCGAAACATGTCGGGCTGGACCATGATGTAACCATCTACTCTATGGTTTTTTATGGAGTGCACCTCTTTTGCATTTATGCCAATGTCATTATGATTACTATGTGCGTGTATTGTTTTTAAAGCGGAGTTCCGGCCTCAAATACCTATAATACTAATCCATTGCCCTTTACAGAACCGCTATTCTCAAGGTGTACAGCATTGGATTTTAGTCAAAATCTTACTTTTAAAAACGCTGTCTGGGCGCGGCCATCTTGGATGTGGGCATCTGAAGCCGCAGTGTAATCTGCTGTGTCCTTCTTCCTGATTCCAGGGAGTTCTTCCTGATTCCAGCCTCCTGGGAGTGATGACAAACAGCTCCCAGGATGCAATGCAAAGGCAGAAGTGATGTCGGTGGCCGTGGCCACAGAGGGGGGGGGGGGGAGAAGGAGGAAGTACAATCAAAAATGCCCTGAAAATAAAGTAAGGGACCTCCGAAAAAATTAGAAAATGCCCAATTGTTGATCAGCATAGTGAGCACTTCGGGAATCACTAAAGTTGCAAAATAGGCCGGAACTCTGCTTTAATTGTGGATTGTAAATTAATAAAAGTTTGTTTTACATTAGAATATTTTATTTTGTTACGGTACCATTAAAATCCCAGTGGCCCCCTCTTTCCTCCCTATCCCTCCCTTCCCCCACCCCTCTCCTTTGCCTTTTTCCATTGATTTGGCAAATAATGCTTTCCTGATATTTTTTTAGATTGGTCATCATGTAGCCAGGTACTAAACTACAGTGGAATGAGACAAATAACTTGCTCTAAAATACATCTGACTTTTTGCACCCTTATGCTGCATTATTATTATTGTTGCTGCACCATTCTACTCCAGCCAGCAGAGGGAGAGACAATTTATTTCAAGTTTACAGACTCCAATATGGGGTGAATTGAATCCTGGGGGAATGTAGTTCAAGGACGCAGCCATTGAATGTCTTTCTAAACTACAAATCCTGGTGGCCTGTGTGTGGCAGGAGCAGCCTTAAAGGGGTATACATTCTTTGCCTTGGAAAATCCCACGCTCCTGGCGCCATGGGGGATGCCAGCTTCCAGACCTGTTGGAGCAAGCCATTGGAGAGAGTCCAACTACCACCACCACATTGGGACCAGTGCTAGAGGGGGCCCCTTCTACCATGAGACTTAGTTTCAGCAAAGAGTTGCTGAGTGGGCTGCCAGCCCAATCTCACTATTATTAACAGACAGACCACTGAGGGTAGGATATTGTTAGCATTACCCTCATATCCAGATGCCACTAATTAATATTATGGACATTTAAATGCCCCTCGCTGTAATGGAATCACGACCCCACAATGCGCTTGTGTGCTTCTGTAAGAATACCGATTCCTTCGGTCTTGAACATAGATATCAGATATTACAGGCGCCCCCATACAAAACTAGCCGGAACTCAGCTTAGATCTGGAACCTTTATTGAACAGGCTCACACACAATATATACCACACAGGAGGACATCTCCCTCCTGATCAGATTTTCCACCAGGTCAGGTGCCTGATTACATTATCATATGCAGATGAAATGGTGTACAGAAATATAATTCACCTGCACTAGTTACCTAGCCATCCAGACAGAAACAATAGGTGAATGGGAATCTACATCTAGACAATGTTATAATCGCATTTAACCCCTTGATCACCAACTAGGTTAACCCCTTAGTTGCCAGTGTCATTATTACAGTATCAGTGAATATTTTTAGCACTGATTACTGTAGTAATGTCACTGGTACCCCCAAAAGTGTCAAAAATCGCAGATCGCCGCCATTACTAGTAAAAAAAAAGAAATAAATAAAAATGACATAAATATTTCCCCGTAGTTGGTAGACGCGATAACTTTTGCGCAAACCAATCAAAATACGCTTATTGCGATTTTTCTTACCAAAAATGTGTAGCAGAATACAAATTGGCCCAAAGGGATGAAAAATTTTGATATTTACATTTTTTTGGGGGGGAATGTTATATAGCAGAATGTGACAAATATAGTTTTTTTTGTCCAGAATTGTCGCAATTTTTTTTTGTTTATAGCGCAACAAATAAAAAAAAAAATCGCAGAGGTGATCAAATACCACCAAAAGAAAGCTGTATATGTGGGGAAAAAACGACTTCAATTTTATTTGGGTACAACGTCGCACAACTGTGCAATTTTCTGTTAAAGTAACGCAGTGCCATATCACAAAAAATGGCCTGGTCATTAAGGGGGCAAAACCTTCCGGTCCAGAACTGGGTAAACACGCGATGTTGGCCTCCTCCTGTGTAGGTGAATGGTTTCCTGGCTGTCCCTCGGGCTGCTCTTCCAGCAGAAGCACGCTCCAAAAAAGGGAACACAAATGGGAACAAGGAAGGCGTCTCTAAGTGCAGTATAAAACCATTTAATGAGATACAAATAAGGAACCCTTACATGATCATTGGTGAGAATCGGGCATGTAGGGACCTTTCCCTGAAGCCGTCCAGCAGTGTAGGGGGATGGAAAGGAGAGGTGTGAGGAACTGGGAGGAAGGTCCCGAGCCGAGGTCGCGGTGGAACGCACGCCACACTCATAGACCGCAGGAACGTGGTGACGTCATGGGCGCGTTCCACCACAACCTCGGCTCGGGACCTTCCTCCAAGTGCTCCACGCCTCTCCTTTCCACCCCCCTACGCTGCTGGATGGCTTCAGGGAAAGGGAGCCAACAGGGAGTCTAGGAATGAACCCCCGTGATGTCCCTACATGCCGGATTCTCCCGAATGATCATGTAAGGGTTCCTTATTTGTATGTCATTAAATGGTTTTACACTGCAATTAGAGGCGCCTTCCTTTTTCCCTTTCATACAGATTTTATGGCTAAATTCGTATCGCATTTGGACCAAAGTCGCACAGGACTCTTTTTTTGGGTCCGCACCAGAATCGGATCGCATGGTGGTTCACACCTATGTGATCGGATTCATGCACTGAGGTATGCAAACTGAGGGTGTCATTAACTTCATATTGACACCCCCAGCGATTCGCATATGGCAGTGTGAACTGCCTGCGAGTTGAGTGCGATGCAGTTGATTTGTAAGGGTTCTCGTATCGCATATGTGTGAACCGGGACTTTCTCCTATATGCACATTTACAGAACAATTGTGGCTTTAGCAATCATACCTTCTATCCTAACACAGCAATGTGCATTCAGATATGTCTGCTCATGTACACAATGTAAGAGGATGGAGGATGATGGAGGAGGATGAATAATGGATGGGTTGAATGAATAATGGATGATTGATGAATGAATGATGAATAATGGATGATTGGTGAATGAATGATGAATAATGGATGGGATAAACGAATGATAGATAATGGATGGGATGAATGAATAATTAGTGATAAATAATGGATGATTGATGAATGAATGATGAATAATGGATGGGATGAATGAATAATGGATGATTGATGAATGAATGATGAATAATGGATGATTGATGAATGAATGATGAATAATGGATGATTGGTGAATGAATGATGAATAATGGATGGGATAAACGAATGATAGATAATGGATGGGATGAATGAATAATTAGTGATAAATAATGGATGATTGATGAATGAATGATGAATAATGGATGGGATGAACGAATGATGAATAAGTAATGAATATTGGATGGGATGAATGAATGATGAAGAATGATGATGACCACTGATAGAGGGGGGGGGGGGGAACCACCAGTCCTCCTTTAGGTGCCCTGAGCACACAGGGGGGCCCAACAGCATGGGGAATCGGTGCAATTACAGAAGGAACTCCAGTGCAGTTCTCTGCAGCAGCCGAAAGCCAGTTTCTCCCCCTCCTGCCAGCATTCAGCTGCTGCGAGGAGAGACACAGGGCATTCTTCCTGTATTTGATTCTCCGAAACTGATCCCCCCTCCCTTTTTCTGCCTGCCTCTGATCACCCCCCCCCCCCCCATAGCACTGCAGGCTTCTCTGCCCTGTTAAAAAAAATAGAAAATTGTAAAAAAAAAAAAAAAAAAGGATTATATATATATATAATAATGAATAATAATAAACAACATTGTAATAAATAATTATAAATAATTGTATAATAAAATAATTGTAAACATTTAAAAAAAAAAATGTATGTATGTATGTATGTATGTATGTATGTATGTATGTATGTATATATATATATATATATATATATATATATACACACACACACACACATACATACACTTTTTTTTTTTTTTTAAATGTTTAAAACAATTAAAGAGGGTTAATTCACACAGGTTCTCTATTTGTGTCCATTAATTTTGATCTTAGTGTATTTTTTGTGAAAATGTTGTCTTGATATATTTGGAGGGGGGGCGTGATTTCTAACAGCAGCCCTGGTGGTGATAATAATAATAATAATAATAATAATACCGCCTGCAGCTTTAACCACTTTACCACCGGAGGATTTTGCTGTCTTCCGTCCAGGCCACTTTTTGCGATTCGGCGCTGTGCGACTTCAACTGATAATTGCGCAGTCGTGCGACGCCGTACCCAAACAAAATTTACGTCCTTTTTTTCCCACAAACAGAGCTTTCTTTTGGTGGTATTTGATCACCTGTGCAATTTTTACTTTTTGTGCTATAAACAAAAAAAGAGCGTTTATTTTGAAAAAATAACAATATTTTTAACATTTTTTTATATGAAATTCCCCCCAAAAAAGATGTAAAAACCAATTTTTTAAAAAATTTTTGGCCAATTTGTTTTCTGCTACCTATGTTTGGTAAAAGAAAAATCACAATAAGCGTATTTTGATTGGTTTGCGCAAAAGTTATTAGGTTTACTAACTAAGGGAAAGATTTCTGTCATTTTTGGTGTTTTTTTTTTTTTAACGCGTAATGGCGGCGATCTGCGATTTTTTTTGCGGGACTGCAACATTAGGGCGGACAGATCGGACCCTTGACTGACATTTTTGACACTTTTGGGGTTACCAGTGACATTACTGCAGTAATCAGTGCTATATATATATGCACTGTTACTGTAAAAATGACACTGGCAGGGAAGGGGTTAATTTTATTGGAGAGGGAGGGGTTAATGTATGCCTGGTGCTTACTGACGTGTGTGGGGGGAGGTGACTGAGTGACACAGGGACAGATCGCAGGTTGAGCTATGCTGAACAGTCCGATCTGTCAGTCCCTGTCACTATGGAGATCCGCTCGCTCTGTTTACACACAGCGGGCGGATCTCCAGACTCGATCCCCGACGATCAGGTAAGAGCAGCGGCGATCGCCGCTGCTCCTCCCCTGGCCCGACTCCCGCTGTGAATGAAAACAGCGGGAGCGAGCCTCCGGCGGCGCGCAAGCGCCGCCCAGAAGGGGGAGTGTCTGACGACGTAGTACTACGTCGTCAGACGATAGCGAGCCACTCTGCCGCAGTAATATTACTGTGAGCAGTCGTAAAGTGGTTAACAATCCCCTCTTTTGTTTTGCGCACAGCGCTGTGTATTCTTATATTCTTTTTCAGATACAATAATTCATTATGGATTCCATCCTTACAAAAAACACGGAGCTCCAACAATCATTCCTCCGGCCCATTACACAGCACTCTACTCCCTGATTTTTTTGTTCAGATACAAAAGTATCCCCTGGCATTACCTTAAAGCCCCATACACACATATCAATTGTCGGCCGTAAATATTTGGCCAACGTCCGATCGGCCGATTGTCGGCTTGTTAGTATGATACTTCCGACAACCGACTGCAACTTTTCGGCCGAACAGAATCTGGTGTGCAGGCTATAAAATTTTTGTAGACCAACAAAGAACGGCCGATTTTGGCAGACAAAAATCTGATGAGCAAGACTGGGCATGCTCAGAGAAGAAAAAACACACGGAAAGTTAACCATCACATGACATCACTTCTGAAGTTGGTTTTTGTTGGCCGACAAAATTCATGTGCAGTCTAGAGCACATTTCAACCAACACAACAACACTGGACAGAAGAGAGCCGATCATTCGGCTGACAATCGGTGCGTGTGTACGAGGCTTTAGATGTAAAAAAGTAACTCTTTTTTTCCAACATGTGTTTCTTGTTGCCATTCAGTTGCAGAAATATAAAATCCCCATTCCAGCATGGAACCAGAAAAAATAAAAAGTTTATCTCACAGTTTTATCCGGCAGTGTGCAGATCTGTGCTCCTCTGTGTCCGAGTCTCTCCTCTCCTCTCCTCTCCTCTCCTAATTTCCTCCAGGTTGTTTCTCAATGCAGGTAAAATACACCCTTTCCTGTCCAGGTGCTTTGTCTGTCTGCTTAGGCCCCGTTCACACCTGAGCATTTCTTAGCTGGAAGCTCTGAAGTCTCAAATTGCCCAACAAGCAAAATCCCATTCATTTCAATGGTCCCTTTTAGCATATGAGCGTTTTGTCACCTGATGCAAAACGCCTGAAGCTCAAAAAAGTACATGAGCTTCTTTTTTGGCAAATTAGAAGCGTTTTTGTTATATGTCAATGCCTGCCTCCAAACACCTGCAAAAAAACGCCTGAAAAAAAGCTGCAAAACGCCTGAAAAAACACCTGTAATATGTTTGAAAAAACTCCTGAAAAACACCCCAAAAAAAAGCCTGAAGAAACGCCTGCAAAACGCCTGCAAAAAACGCCTGAAAAAATAAAACCTGACAAAACACCTAAAAAAAAGCCTGTAAAACGTTTGAAAAAACTCCTGAAAGACACCCCAAAAAAAAGCCTAAAAAAACGCCTGCAAAATGCCTGAAATAATGCCTGCAAAACGCCTGAAAAAAAAAAGGCCTTGAAAAACGCCTGAAAAACGTTTGAAAAAAAACTCCTGGCGGTATCCCCGAGCGCGACTCAGGGTGGATTTTTTAGTCCAGGATCAGTATCCCAGAGTCACGCTCGGGGTAGATGTGCAGAGAGCGTGTGTATATATACACACGTGTGTATATATATATATATATATATATATATATATATAAAATTATATTATTGATTCGATTATAATTCATGCGTTATATATATATATATACACACACATATATATATATATATATATATATAACGCATGAATTATAATCAAATCAATAATCAAATTTTATTATATATATTAAATAATAAAATTAGATTATAATTCACGCGTTTGTGTTTCAAATTTATCACATCTGGGATGTCTACTAGAGTCTTGTTTTGGTCAGGTTTAAGTCAGTAATTACTAAGAATTGTAGGCCTATAATACATAACGCCAAATTTCCATGAAAAGAATTGTACCGCTTTTGGTACAGAATTCCTGACATAATCAATCATACCTCCAGGGAGGTTAACACTCCATCCACATATTGTTGCTTCAGATCGTGGGCAGAATTGCCGCGATTCTGCCTGTGATCCCGAACCATTGCAAGTTGCGGGACGCCCGTGCGATTCCCCTGACTTGCAATGGCACCCCAAACGCGGCGCAATCTTGGCGCGATCGTCACCCGACAAATCGCTTTAAATCACGCAAACAGAATCGTGGGACACCTGTCGCCAAAAATAAGTACAAGAAGGGCCTGTATGTGAATGGAGCCTAAGGTTCCGCATACAAGACGTGTGTTTTGTTTTATTGCGAACTGACATTCGGAAAACGTTTTTGTTATTCTGTGATTCAGATGTATCCAAATCTTCAAATACCAATAGTAGCAAATTTCAGCATATCCAAAATAATTTATATTGAAACAAAGTATTTGAATTTGAAAATACATTTTTCAATGGAATATTTATTGAAAAAAATCACCTGAAAAAACGCCTGTAAAATGTTTGAAAAAACTCCTTATAAACACCCGAGAAATTACCTGAAAAACGCCCAAAAAAATGCCTGAAACCAATACACTCAGGCTACATTCACATCTTTGCGTTGCTATTTACAGGTGTTTTAAGGCTACATTCATTCATTTTTTACCACGGTTTTTACCGCGATTTACAGGCGTTTTTTGTGCAGGCATTTTTAGATTGAATAGATACCAATGGAAAACGAGTGTAATCTGCCCAAAAAGAAGCTCATGTACTTTTTTGAGCGTTGGGCGTTTTGCTCACAGCGTCAAAACGCTCAGATGTGAACAGGGGCCATTGAAATGAATAGGATTTGTCTTGTTGGGCGTTTTGAGAGCTGATCCTAGAGCAGAAAAACTCCCCAAAAACGCCCCAAAACGCCTACATGTGAACGGAGCCTTAGTCGTTTTTTTCAGGCGTTTTTATGGGCGTTTTTTCAGGCGTTTTTGTGCAGGCGTTTTTATGTTGACTAGTAACCAATGGAAAAAAATAAAAACGCCTGTAATCTGCCCAAAAAGAAGCTCATGTACTTTTTTGAGCGTTGGGCGTTTTGGTGAAACGTCACAATGCTCAGATGTGAACAGGGGCCATTCAAAAGAATAGGATTTGTCTTGTTGGGCGTTTTTTGAGCTGATCCTAGAGCAGAAAAACTCCCCAAAAATGCCCCAAAATGCCTACATGTGAACTTAGCCTCAGATGTGAATGGAGCCTTAAGACTCCATTCACATATCGGAGTTTCAGGTTGTTATATTGCAATAAATACAGTAATAAAATGATGATTCCTACTTAGGCTGCTTTATAAAATAGAATAGAAAAGAGTAGAATAGAATAAAATAGAACAGAATAGAATAGAATCAAATAGAATAGATTGAAACAGAATAGAATATAATAGAAAATAATAAAATGGAATAGAATAGAACAAACACTTACTGAGAGTTCTTCCCTCTTTACCTCACTATTATTCTATAAGACTTTAGTCCTTCCGTACACAACTGAAAACTACAGTTCAAAGAATCAGAAGTAATCCACTATTAAGCTCTGTTCCTACTCAGTGGCAGTTCACATTAGTGTGATCACAGAGATCGCAGGTAATTCGGAGCGCACTGCGATCTCTGTGCGGTGCAAATTTCAGCCATACAGTTTGCATGGCTGAATTTGCCCTGTAATCACACTAAAACACGCACAGGACCCTTTTTTTTTTTATCCACAGCAGAATCGGATTGCATGGTGGTTCACACTAGTGCGATCCGATTCTGTGCGAACTTACAGATCGCACTGCGATATGCGATCTCAACTGTGGGTGTCATTAACTTTTATTAATTGACACCCCCTGTGTATCGCATATGGCAGTGTGACCTGTCAGAAGTGTGAGCTGGGACTCAAGGCTAGAAAATCTGTTTTACATTTCACATATGTTGTTGTTTTCTTTATCGTGGCTTGTGTTACCTTTCTCAATATAATTCACTTATTATAGTTCACTTACCTTCTCCTCCCGGCCAATCAATGTTTCCCAATTGGCCAAAGGAAGAAGGCATCCTATTGGCAGAGGAGGAGGGAGGAGACGTCCGCTGAGAGGGTACATGGAGGAGACTGAGGGGGAAGCCGTCACTGTCCAGAGGATCAAGGTAAGTGAACTGGCGCCTGGGGGGAATATGGTGTGGACTGGACTCTGGAGTGACGGTGTCAGGGACGTAATCGCCGCTCTGTGGCTAGTGAGCGTCACAGGCGGCCGCGCATGCGCGGGATTGCGTGCAGCCTTTCCGGCGCGCCGCGCGTGAGTCATGACGCACAGCACGCCAGCCCAGCCCCTATATAAGGATCGCTCTCGGTTCCATCCAGTGCTGGATTATCTTCAGCTCCTTGTACCTGTGACCTGTGAACCTGTTCTGCTTCCTCGTTTTTGACCCGGCTTGCCTTCTGACCCATCTGATCCTGCTCCTGTGTTTGACCCTCTGCTTGCCTGACCATCCTTGCTCTTGTGCTTTCTGCCTGACTTCCAGTGTACTGACCTCAGCTTGCTTAAACGGACTTGCTTCTGCTAAACCCTCCTGCCTTGGCACCCTGGCTTGCTACTACCTGTTCTCCCTTGGACTGATACCCGTGTATGACCCTCGGCCTGGCCTTCACTTGTGCACTGCTTGAATCCCCTGGAGTTCCTGAAAGTTGTTCCGGATACCCTCCTGAACCATCCACCTGCACTCCACAAGCATCCAGTGCTCCTTGGGACGCGTCACCTCCTGTCCCACTTCCAGGGGTGATTCGCACCGAGCTGCAAGGGAAGCCCTCTCAGCATTTCGGCCTCCAGCAAAAAAGCCTCCTGACAGACGAGGAGTCTGTGGCCAGGTCCGGTCCGTCTGCCCGACCGAAGGAGCACCAGTCGCCACTGGTTTTAACCCCTTCAGCAACTTGGAATGGGGGAATGCCAGAGCATATGGGGGGGCGGTAATTTTGATTTTGCGTAGGGCATCAAAAATCCTTGCACTGGCCCTGAATGTGGCATTGGCTACAGCTATTACATAGTACAGGTCTGCTGTGATTGGCCCTGTACCATGTGATCACTGAGACCAATCACAGAGATCACAATAGCCCACAATGACTATGAATGACAAGCCATTGTTTATTTTATAACTGACATGTCATTGCAGAGGAGCGCGAGAGGGAGAACGTCATTTGGCATCCACCCAGGATAACAGATCATCCGCCCGGCCATCTTATTTCATCTTTCCTCGTAATTAGTCCACATGGTGTAATTTGAAGGTAACGTTGCTTAAATCTCTTAAGAAGCAACAAACTGTGAAACCAAATTCTGCAGAATCACTCCTCTCATCCCCCATTGACAAAAGATAAAAGAAATTATAACTCTTTTTTTTTTTATTTATTTATTTTTTTCAAGTGCGTTTAATACAGAATTAGATGGAATACTGAACATAAAATGAGTGTTTTCTTTACCATTAAAAAATTAAATTCATTCCAATTGCATTAATCAAGTCTAGGCAAACATTGGAAGTAAACCCTCCTATCATTTTCAGCCAAGGAAGCAACTGTTTAACCACTTAACGACCGCCCACCGCAGATATACTGCGGCAGGCAGCCGCTGCTGGGCAAAGTGACGTAGGGGTACGTCACTCGCTCAGCCACCTGTAGGGGGCGAGCGCGCGCCGCCGGAGGCACGCTCCCGCCCCCGCTCGTTCACAGCCATCCCCGTGCGAGTGACCGGTGGCTCCGATGTCCGCCGGTCACTCGCGATCTCCTGCTGGAGAGGGAGAAAGGCAGGCGGCTGATGTAAACAAAGCTGTCTGTCGTTCTCCCTGGTGTAACTGCAGAGATCATACGATCCTGCTATGTAGGATCGTATGTCTCTGTGGTTACATCACTAGCCACACACTTAGAAACACGCCCCTAGGAATACATTTAACCCACTGTTTACCAATAAAGTTAACCCCTTCCCAGGGCCATCTTTAATATTAACTGGACCCTGGGCAAATATTTTCTTGGGCCCTCCAAAATCTACTTATTACCTATTTGCAGGCAGTGCGGGCCCAAGGGGCAGCTGCATTGGGCCCCACAACAATGACCGGGCCCAGGGCAGCTGCCCCTTTTGCCCTGTGGTAAAGACGGCCCTGCCCCTTCCCTGCCAGTGTCATTTTTACAGTAACAGTGCATATATATAGCACTGATTACTGTAGAAATGTCACTGGTAACCCCAAAAGTGTCAAAAATGTCAGTCAAGGGTCCGATCTGTCGGCCGCAATGTCGCAGTCCCGCAAAAAAAAATCGCAGATCGCCGCCATTACTAGTTAAAAAAAACTATAAAAATGACAGAAATCTTTCCCGTAGTTTGTAAACACGATAACTTTTGCGCAAACCAATCAAAATCCGCTTATTGCGATTTTTTTTTATCAAAAATATGTAGCAGAAAACAAATTGGCCTAAACTGTTAAAACAATTTGATTTTTACATTTTTTGGGGGAATTTCATAAAAAAAAATGTGAAAAATATTGTTATTTTTTCAAAATTGTCGCCCTTTTTTTGTTTATAGCGCAAAAAATAAAAATCGCACAGGTGATCAAATACCACCAAAAGAAAGCTCTATTTGTGGGGGAAAAAGGATGTCAATATCATTTAGGTACAGCGTCGCACGGCCGCGCAATTGTCTGTTAAATTAACGCAGTGCCGAATCGCAAAATAGGCCCTGGTCTTTGAGCAGCCAAATCCTCCGGGGATTAAGTGGTTAATCTTCAGCTGCCATGATGCAGCGTGTGATCAGTTATAACACCGGCCATTGGATGGTTTGACAGTTTGATCCTGAGCACATCCAATGTGACAGTTACATTCCCCGAATGTGCAGGAAATGTAACTGTTTTTTTAAACTGTTAAATCTATGGGTTTACTTCCGCTTTAGCCACTTCAGCTCCGGAAGGTTTTACCCCCCTTAATGACCAGGCCATTTTTTTGCGATTCAGCACTACGTTGCTTTAACTGACAATTGCGCGGTTGTGCAATGCTGTACACAAATACAATCGATGTCCTTTTTTTCCCACAAACAGAGCTTTCTTTTGGTGGTATTTGATCCCCTCTGCGTTTTTTAGATTTTGCGCTATAAACGAAATAAGAGCGCCAATTTTGAAAAAAAAAAAAAAAAAACTTAATATTTTTTATTTTCTGCTATAAAACATTCCCAATAAAAAAAAATTTAAAAATTGAATTTTTTTATCAGTTTAGGCCAATTTGTATTCTGCTACATATTTTTGGTAAAAAAAAAAAAAATCCCAAAAGCGTATTTTAATTGGTTTGCGCAAAAGTTATAGCGTTTACAAACTGCGTGATAGATTTTTGGACTTTTTATTTATTTATTTATTTTTATTAGTAATGGCGGGGATCAGCGATTTTTAGCGGGACTGCTACATTGTGGCAGACAGATCGGACCCCTAACTGAATTCTTGACACTTTTTGTGGACCAGTGACATTACTACAGTAATCAGTGCTAAAAATATGCATTGTTACTGTAATAATGACACTGGCAGGGAAGGGGTTATAACTGGGGGTGATCAAAGGGGTTAAATGTGAGCCTAGGGGAGTGTTTCTAACTGTATGGGGGATGGGCTTGTGAAATGACCATAGAGACCTATGATACTATATAGAAGGATCACAGGCACTCTGTGATCATTCCAGGGAGAAGAGCGGTCAGCTGTGTTTACAACATCCAACCGTCCTTCTCTCTCAGTGGGGAGCGATCGCGGGTGGCGAGCTCGCCCCCTAGCAGCAACCGCACTGTTACTGTATAAATGATCCTGGCAGGGAAGAGGTTAACACTGGGGGTGATCAAGGGGTTAAGTGTATGCCTAATGGTGCTTACTGACTGTGTGGGGGGATGGGTTGGACAGAGGCAGTGAGAGATCGGTGAGCTTAGCTGAATCACATGATCTTTCCCTGCCTCTCTGACAGAAAAGCCGTCTGCTTTGTTTACATAGGCAGGTGGCTCTTCTGTCATTCTAGCCGAAGATCGCGGGAGGCCGGTGGCAATCGAGCCTGCTCCTGGTCCGTGGTCTGGCTCCCACTGTGTCTAATCACAGCGCTCGCGCAGCTCCGTCGGCGCTCGTTCGTCACCGAGTCCATGTGCACATAATCACAGAGATATCTATGTGATTATGCACAGCCGAGCCGCCCTGCCGCAGTAAATCTGCTTGGGGTGGACGGCAAGTGGTTAGAGAGCCATTGAGATAAAGCTATATAAAATGTTATAGAAGGCTTTCAGGATTCACTTTTATTCACTGCCCCCACCTATAACTGGTCTTTGCAGCAAGTAGCACTGGAAGGGCGACATATGTCAAACAAAACCGAAGATATTTCCAAGCTCAACTTACCGACCAGCCTGGAATCAACCAAACTAATGCATATTTTTAGACAGGTCAATTTGGTTGGTCGCAGGCTGGTTGGTAAGTTACATAGTAGGTGAGGTTGAATAAAGACAATAGTCCATCCAGTTCAACCTGTGTAGGTGTGTGTGGCCGTAATCATCTCACATAGCCCTGAATGTTCTGATCCTTGAGATGTACGTCTAAGAGTCTTTTGAAAGCCACCATACTTCCCGCAGAAACCACCTCTTGTGGTAGAGAATTCCACAATCTTGTAGCCCTAACAGTAAAGAACATCCCACTTTGCCTGAGGTTAAAACGCTTCTCATCTAATCGCATTGTATGCCCTCGAGTCCTCATGTAATCCTTTCGACTGAACAGCTTTTTTTCTATGCTGAGATCACCATTGAGATATTTATAAATTGCTATCATGTCCCCTCTCAGGCGTCTCTTCTCCAGGGAGAATAAATCAAGCGATTGCAGACGCTCTTCATAATTAGGTTCCTCCAATCCCCTAATCAGTTTAGTTGCCCTTCTCTGGACTCTCTCCAGCTCCAACACATCCCTCCTGAGGACTGGTGACCAGAACTGGACAGAATACTCCAGATGTGGTCGGACCAGAGTTTTATAAAGTGGAAGGATTATAGTCTTATCTCTGGAATACATCCCTTTCTTTATGCATGCTAATATTCTGCCGGGTTTGGCAGCTGCCGCTTGACATTGCATGCTATTGCCTAGTCTATCATCAACCAAGACTCCCAGATCTTTCTCCATTTTTGATTCCCCCAAGGGTTCCCCTCCTAACGTGTATTGTGCTTTTATGTTTTTAGTCCCCAAGTGCAAAACCTTACACTTCTCCACATTAAACCTCATTTGCCATGTCGTTGCCCACTCCGTTATTTTGTCCAGGTCATTCTGTAGGATATCTGCTTCATGCTGTGCAGTTATTGCCCTGCCCAAGTTGAGCTTGGAAATTTCTTTGCTTTTGTTTGACATATGTTGCCCTTCCAGAGCTCCTTGCTGCAAAGACCAGTTATAGGTGGGGGCAGTGGCCACTTGTTTGTATTGTTAATGTTAATATATTGGCTAGGCAACGCACTGACACCTTTTCTGCCATAGTGCTATGTGCTGGGTGTTCGGTGTGCCCCTGTACCTTCAAGGAGGGGTGGGCTCCTTGCAGGCTCACTTGCCCTCTACCGATCCATTAAAATGCATGTGCTTCCATTGTGGAGAATCTCAGAAGAGTTAGAACTACAGAAAACAAGGTGCCTTGAGGGGTCCTGTAGCTTACACATGTATTTGCAAATGTATGCAGACTAAACAATTTTTTAATGCATATTTTTAGACAGGTTAATTTGATTGGTCGCTTGATTTTGTTTGACATTAAAGATCCAACATAAGCCACTGGGGTGGGGGAGGGGACTGTATATATTAGAACTCCCTGAGATTTGGGGCTTCTGGGATGCTCCAGAATCTGCACCTAGACTCTGATATGACTTCATAAGGAAGGAGGTGAACACATTCACACTTATGCCTCGTACACATGTAACAATTATCGGCCGACCGATCGGCCGACTTTTGTCCAGAGTGGTGTTTTGTTGGTTGGAATGTGCCTAGACTGCGCACGATTTTTCTTGGCCAACAAAAATCTACTTCAGAAGTGATGTCATGTGATGGTTTACTTTCCGTGTGTTTTTTCTTCTCTGAGCATGCCCAGTCTTGCTCATCAGATTTTTGTCTGCCGAAATCTGTACTGACTGACGGAAAATCGGCCGTTGTGTTGACGGCCAACAAAAATTTTATAGCCTGCACACCAGATTTTTTTCGGTCGAAAAGTCGGAGTCCGTTGTCGGAAGCATCATACTAACAAGCCGAAAATCGGCCGATCGGACGTTGGGCGAAAATTCACGGGCAATTATCGGCGCGTGTGTACGAGGCTTAAGGCAGGATGTGAGAAGGCCCACGTCTCAAAAAATGAAAAGCATGAAGACATCTGGACTTCATCTATCATGCTTAGATGCAGAGCTCAGTATATGTCAACCCTCCACCAATACATAGAAACATAGACAACCAATGGCAAAAAAAGGCCAACTGGTCCATGGAGGTAGCTCCTTTTCTAAGCTGCACCTTCAGCTGCTCCCTTCTTTCCTCCAAGTGAGCAGAGAAAAGTATTAAGCTAGACCTTCCCGGAACGTAGTTGTCAGTTATATACTGCATAACTCATAGATATATAGTACGGACAGGGATTGTAATAAAGCTAGTGCTGTACAATATAAGAAATTAAAACATTTGAAGATTATTTTACATTTAGTCCTGATGGTGTTCTGCTAGTTACATATTGCACTGGCAATCTAGAAAGCAATACATCTGTTTTTTTTCCCAGAGTCTTCCTCAATCTTTTTCTTTTCATTTTCCTCATCCTTCTTCATATCGCTGGTTTCTTTCATATATTTTATGATAAATGACAAATGTCTTTTTCTTTCCTCTTTGGGATCCCCCATGTGTTCCATATGGAATCTGATGTCTTCCAAAACCTCGGTGAGGAATTCAATAATATCCTCATGCTTCTCTCTCACCAACTGACCCCCCGCAGAGTAATTTTCGATGCTGTATATTTTTTTCAGTCCCATGTCTGTAAAGAGAGACTTCATGGATTCCACTCCACCGCTGTATTTGTGTGTCAGAACAACGTACGGGTTAATGCCTGAAACATCAACATGAAGGACTTCAATAAAAAGAGTAAATCAGTTCATGAAGACATTATCTGGGTGAAAAAAAGCAGAGGAGCAATTGCAGCATTTTTCCAGAGAAATAATCTGGAGGAGAAGAGAGAGGAGGAATTACAGTAGACAGAGGAAAGGTAGACATTATATAGACAGAGAGGAGAGAGGAGGAGATAGACAGAGGAAAGGTAGTCATTATATAGACAGAGAGGAGAGAGAAGAGGAGATAAACAGAGTAAGACAGTCATTATACGGACAGAGAGGAGAGAGAAGAGGAGATAGACAGAGGAAAGGTAGTCATTTTATAGACAGAGAGGAGAGAGGAGGAGATAGACAGAGGAAAGGTAGTCATTATATAGACAGAGAGGAGAGAGGAGGAGATAGACAGAGGAAAGGTAGTCATTATATAGACAGAGAGGAGAGAGGAGTAGAAAGACAGAGGAAAGGTAGTCATTTTATAGACAGAGATGAGAAAGAGAGAGAGAGGAGGAGATAGACAGAGGAAAGGTAGTCATTTTATAGACAGAGAGGAGAGAGGAGGAGATAGACAGAGGAAAGGTAGTCATTTTATAGACAGAGAGGAGAGAGGAGGAGATAGACAGAGGATAGGCAGTCATTTTATAGACAGAGAGGAGAGAGAGGAGGAGATAAACAGAGTAAGACAGTCATTATACGGACAGAGAGGAGAGAGAAGAGGAGATAGACAGAGGAAAGGTAGTCATTATATAGACAGAGAGGAGAGAGAAGAGGAGATAAACAGAGTAAGACAGTCATTATACGGACAGAGAGGAGAGAGGAGGAGATAGACAGAGGAAAGGTAGTCATTATATAGACAGAGAGGAGAGAGGAGGAGATAGACAGAGGAAAGGTAGTCATTTTATAGACAGAGAGGAGAGAGGAGGAGATAGACAGAGGAAAGGTAGTCATTATATAGACAGAGAGGAGAGAGGAGGAGATAGACAGAGGAAAGGTAGTCATTATACGGAAAGAGAGGAGAGAGAAGAGGAGATAGACAGAGGAAAGGTAGTCATTTTATAGACAGAGAGGAGATAGACAGAGGAAAGGTAGTCATTATACGGACAGAGAGGAGAGAGAAGAGGAGATAGACAGAGGAAAGGTAGTCATTTTATAGACAGAGAGGAGAGAGGAGGAGATAGACAGAGGAAAGGTAGTCATTATATAGACAGAGAGGAGAGAGGAGGAGATAGACAGAGGAAAGGTAGTCATTATATAGACAGAGAGGAGAGAGAAGAGGAGATAGACAGAGGAAAGGTAGTCATTATACGGACAGAGAGGAGAGAGAAGAGGAGATAGACAGAGGAAAGGTAGTCATTTTATAGACAGAGAGGAGAGAGGAGGAGATAGACAGAGGAAAGGTAGTCATTATATAGACAGAGAGGAGAGAGGAGGAGATAGACAGAGGAAAGGTAGTCATTATATAGACAGAGAGGAGAGAGAGGAGGAGATAGACAGAGGAAAGGTAGTCATTATATAGACAGAGAGGAGAGAGGAGTAGAAAGACAGAGGAAAGGTAGTCATTTTATAGACAGAGATGAGAAAGAGAGAGAGAGGAGGAGATAGACAGAGGAAAGGTAGTCATTTTATAGACAGAGAGGAGAGAGGAGGAGATAGACAGAGGAAAGGTAGTAATTTTATAGACAGAGAGGAGAGATGAGGAGATAGACAGAGGATAGGCAGTCATTTTATAGACAGAGAGGAGAGAGAGGAGGAGATAAACAGAGTAAGACAGTCATTATACGGACAGAGAGGAGAGAGAAGAGGAGATAGACAGAGGAAAGGTAGTCATTATATAGACAGAGAGGAGAGAGAAGAGGAGATAGACAGAGGAAAGGTAGTCATTTTATAGACAGAGAAGAGAGAGGAGTAGAAAGACAGAGGAAAGGTAGTACACCCCTCACATTTTTGTAAAAACATTTTTATAGCTTTTCATGTGACAACACTGAAGAAATGACACTTTGCTACAATGTAAAGTAGTGAGTGTACAGCTTGTATAACAGTGTAAATTTGCTGTCCCCTCAAAATAACTCAACACGCAGCCATTAATGTCTAAACCGCTGGCAATAAAAGTGAGTACACCTCTAAGTGACAATGTCATAATTGGGCCCAAAGTGTCAATATTTTGTGTGGCCACCATTATTTTCCAGCATGGTCTTAACCCTCTTGGACATGGAGCTTACCAGAGCTTCACAGGTTGTCACTGGAGTCCTCTTCCACTCCTCCATGACAACATCACAGAGCTGGTGGATATTAGAGACCTTGCGCTCCTGTTTGAGGATGCCCCCACAGATGCTCAATGGGGTTTAGGTATAGAGACATGCTTAGCCAGTCCATCACCTTTACCCTCAGCTTCTTTAGCAAGGCAGTGGTCGTCTTGGAGATGTCTTTGGGGTCATTATCATGTTGGAATACTGCCCTGCGGACAGTCTCCGAAGGGAGGGGCTCATGCTCTGCTCCAGTATGTCACAGTACATGTTGGCATTCATGGTTCCCTCAATGAACTGTAGCTTCCCAGTGCTGGCAGCACTCATGCGGCCCCAGACCATGACACTCCCACCACCATGCTTGACTGTAGACAAGACACACTTGTGTTTGTACTACCCACCTGGTTTCCGCCACACACGCTTGACACCATCTAAACTAAAAAGCTTTATCTTGGTCTCATCAGACCACAGGAGATGGTTCCAGTGATCTGTGTCCTTAGTTTGCTTGTCTTCTGCAAATTTTTGTGGGCTTTCTTGTGCATCCTCTTTAGAAGAGGCTTCCTTCTGGGATGACAGCCATGCAGACCAATCTAAAGCAGTGTGCGGCGTTTGGTATGAGCACTAACAGGCAAACCCCACACCCCTTAAACCTTTGCATCAATGCAGGCAGCACTCATACGTCTATTTCCCAAAGGCAACCTCTGGATATGACGATGAGCACATGCACTCAACTCCTTTGGTCTACCATAGCGAGGCCTGTTCTGAGTGGAACCTGTCCTGTTAAACCACTGTATGGTCTTGGCCACCGTGCTGCAGCTCAGTTTCAGGGTTTGGCAATCTTCTTATAGCCTAGGCCCTCTTTATGTAGAGCAACATTTATTTTTTTCAGATCCTCAGAGAGTTCTTTGCCATGAGGTGCCACGTTGAACTTACAGTGACCAGTATGAGAGAGTGAGAGCGATAACACCAAATTTAACACACCTGCCCCCCATTCACACCGGAGACCTTGTAACACTAATGTGTCACATGACCCCAGGGAGGGAAAATGGCTAATTGGGCCCAATTTGGACATTTTCCCTTAGGGGTGTACTCACTTTTGTTCCCAGTGGTTTAGACATTAATTGTTGTGTGTTGAGTTATTTTGAGGGGACAGCAAATTTACACTGTTATACAAGCTGTACACTCACTACTTTACATTGTAGCAAAGTGTCATTTCTTCAGTGTTTTCACTTGAAAAGATATAAAAAAAAATTTTAAAAAATGTGAGGGGTGTACTTATTTTTGTGGGATACTGTATATAGACAGACAGGAGAGAGAGGAGGAGATAGAGGGAAGGCAGTCATTATATAGACAGAGAGGAGAGCGAGGAGGTGATAGAGAAATGAAAGGTAGTCATTATATAGAAAGAGAGGGGGAGATAGACAGAGGAGATGTAGTCGTTATATAGACAGAGAGGAGAGTGAGGAGGAGATAGAGAAAATGGCAGTCTTAAAGAAAGAGAGATGAAAAAAGGGTATATACACACAGAGCTGGCCCAATACATTGTGCTGCCTGGGTCCAAGAATGAAATGCTGCCCCCCCCCCCCCCAAAAAAAAACATAAATCACGCCCAACAAAAGGCCCCCATTATTTTATATAAATATAACCTTTATAAAATATTATATATACTGTTATCTCTTCCGTAACTCACCACCAGACCAGTCCAGCAAACACCCACTGTCTGTCCTCAGTCCTCCTGTCACTCCTGTGTCTGCCGTGCCCACCGCCCTAGAGGATCCAGCCTGCCCTGCATGAGATGGAGTGCGCTGATGTCTGACGTCATTGCGCACACACCACGTTCACGTGAGGGAAGTTCCCCGGAGTAGACACTCCGCCTCCTCATACTCATCAGTTTGCACTATGGGCGGCAGTAGGAGATGGAGAAATGCCACCCGTAACACACTGCAAACTGATGACACACAAAACTGCTGTAAAAAAAAATCTTGAGGGGGTCAATTTGCTGTCCCTCTCCAAGTTCTGCCTGGGTCCAATGGACCTAGTAGGACCCATGGTTGGGCACACAGAAGAAAGGAAGTCAATATAGAAACAGAGAAAAGGGCGGGGGGGGGATAGAAAGAGGAAAGACCACCATTACATGAACAGAGGAGAGGAAACACGACACCCACCAGAAACCAGAAGCCACCTCCTTACCGGTAAGTTCTCGTGCAGTGTTCAGAAGCGCTTTGTACAACTCAACATCATTTTGAATACTATTTTTTACACTAGAAAAAAAAATATATATATATTATAAATCCCCTCCAGTTGAACTATAGACATTGCAAAGGTTTTCTTATCATAGAATGAAAGACTTAATTGTGTCTAATGCCTCCAACCTGACCTCAAGCTGTGTATAAACTTTTGAATCAAAGTAAAGTAATTATGTAAAGTAATTATGTGTCGAATCCCGTCTGTTATATCCTGTGATATCGCTCAGTGCCCTTGTTTTACAAAAATGATGCGGCACAATACCTTATTTTTGAAGCACTGCTGTGCAGTCAGCTGACTTCCAGCGCTCTCCTGGTCCGCTCCGCTTCTACAGGGAAGAGAGGACGGGGGAGAGCTACGGACGACAGAGGCATGTAAACTGACCACGAATGTACTAGCCCTGACTGTCCCGGGGGTATTTTTAGCTAAAATTGTCCCCCGAGGCCAGAACTCCGCTTTAATTTGCACATGTTACTTATGTTTGTTCCATCTAACAGCATACACTATTGGTTGTCACCTCTTGTTACTACCTGTATGTTTTTTGGGGGGAAAATGTTCAATAAAAATATCTTTAAAAAAAAAAAATCTCTATAAACTCCATCTCCTAGTTCCGTTCCCCAGAGAGAATATTGCTCCAATATACAGTTTCTTTAGCTGTTTGCACTACACACAAATTACTGTAAGTCCAATGACCTGAGCTGCAGAGAATCTTGTGATTGTAAGTAGCTTTTTTTTTTACTCCACTCCCTTTCTGTTCTTCTGCTGGGTTTTCTCAAAAGTCGTACAAAAAAAAAAAAAAAAGTGTAAATACAGACTGCTAATCTATCTGATCACAGCTTTACCTGCCATTCTCCACTATGTCAAAAACACCCCCAGCATTCAGGGCCAGTGCTACCAATAGGCGAACTAGGCAGCCGCCTAGGGCACACTGCAACCTAGGGCACAGCCATGGCAGTGTGTGCAGGAAGGGGGGCAGTTTGTGCGGGAAGGGGATGTAGGGTTAAAGGAGGCAGTGTATACAGGAAGGGGGGTGTAGGGTTAAAGGGGATAAGTGTACACAGGAAAGGGGTGTAGGGTTAAAGAGGGGAAGTGTACAAAGGAAGGGGGTGTAGGGTCAAAGGGCGGTAGTGTGTATAGGAAGGGGGTGTAGGGTTAAGGGGGGAGTATGTATAAGAAGGGTAGTGTAGGGTTAAAGGGGGGCAGTGTGTATAGGAAGGCGGGTGTAGGGTCAAAGGGGGGCAGTGTGTATAGGAAGGGGGTGTCAGGTTAAAGGGGGGGCAGTGTGTATAGGAAGGGGAGTGTAGGGTTAAAGGGGGGGTGTGTATTGGAAGGGAAGTGTAGGGTTAAAGGGGGCAGTGTGTATAGGAAGGGGGTGTAGGGTCAAAGGGGGCAGTGTGTATAGGAAGGGGGTGTACGGTTAAAGGGGGGCAGTGTGTATAGGAAGGGGGGTGTAGGGTCAAAGGGGCCAGTGTGTATAGGAAGGGGGTGTAGGATTAAAGGGGGGCAGTGTGTATAGGAAGGGGAGTGTAGGGTTAAAGGGGGGAGTGTGTATTAGAAGAGGAGAGTAGGGTTAAAGGGGGGCAGTGTGTATAGGAAGGGGGTGTACGGTTATAGGGGGGCAGTGTGTATAGGAAGGGGGGTGTAGGGTCAAAGGGGCCAGTGTGTATAGGAAGGGGGTGTAGGGTTAAAGGGGGGCAGTGTGTATAGGAAGGGGGTGTAGGGTTGAAGGAGGAGCAGTGTTTATAAGAAGGGGGTGTAGGGTTAAAGGGGTGTAGCATTAAAGAGGCAGTGCATGCAAGAAGGGGGTGTAGTGTTAAAGAGGCAGTGCATGTAAGAAGGGGGTGTAGCATTAAAAGGAGGGCAGTGTGTGCAGGAAGGGGGGCAGTGTGTACAGGAAGAGGGTGAAGGGTTAAAGGGGGCAGTGTGTATAGGAAGGAGCGTGTAGGGTTAAAGGGGGGGAGTGTGTATAGGAAGGGAAGTTTAGGGTTAAAGGGGGGCAGTGTGTATAGGAAAGGGGTGTAGGGTCAAAGGGGGACGTTTGTATAGGAAGGGGGTGTAGGGTCATAGGGGGCAGTGTGTATAAGAAGGGGGTGTAGGGTTAAAGGGGGGGAGTATGTATAGGAAGGGAAGTGTAGGGTTAAAGGGGGGCAGTGTGTTTAGGAAGGGGGTGTAGGGTCAAAGGGGGCAGTGTTTATAGGAAGGGGATGTAGGGTTAAAGGGGGGCAGTGTGTATAGGAAGGGGGGGATGTAGGGTCCAATGGGGGCAGTGTGTATAGGAAGGAGGGTGTAGGGTTAAAGAAAGGCATTGTGTATAAGAAGGGGGTGTAGGGTTGAAGGAGGAGCAGTGTTTATAGGAAGGGGGTGTAGGGTTAAAGGGGTGTAGCATTAAAGAGGCAGTGCATGCAACAAGGGGGTGTAGTGTTAAAGAGGCAGTGCATGCAAGAAGGGGGTGTAGTGTTAAAGAGGCAGTGCATGCAAGAAGGGGGTGTAGCGTTAAAAGGAGGGCAGTGTGTGCAGGAAGGGGGCAGTGTGTACAGGAAGAGGGTGAAGGGTTAAAGGGGGCAGTGTGTATAGGAAGGGGGGTGTAGGGTTAAAGGGGGTAGTGTGTATAGGAAGGAGCGGTTAGGGTTAAAGGGGGGGAGTGTGTATAGGAAGGGAAGTTTAGGGTTAAAGGGGGGCAGTGTGTATAGGAAGGGAGTGTAGGGTCAAAGGGGGACGTTTGTATAGGAAGGGGGTGTAGGGTCAAAGGGGGCAGTGTGTATAGGAAGGGGGTGTAGGGTCAAAGGGGCAGTGTGTATAGGAAGGGGGGTGTAGGGTTAAAGGGGGGCAGTGTGTATAGGAAGGGGGTGTCAGGTTAAAGGGGGGGCAGTGTGTATAGGAAGGGGGTGTCAGGTTAAAGGGGGGCAGTGTGTATAGGAAAGGGGGTGTCAGGTTAAAGGGGGGGCAGTTTGTATAGGAAGGGGAGTGTAGGGTTAAAGGGGGGAGTGTGTATAGGAAGGGAAGTGTAGGGTTAAAGGGGGGCAGTGTGTAAAGGAATGGGGTGTAGGGTCAAAGGGGGGCAGTGTGTATAGGAAGGGGGATGTAGGGTTAAAGGGGGAGCCGTGTGTATAGGAAGGGGGTTGTAGGGTTAAAGGGGGGCAGTGTGTATAGAAAGGGGGGTGTAGGGTTAAAGGGGGGGCAGTGTGTATAGGAAGGGGGTTGTAGGGTTAAAGGGGGGCAGTGTGTATAGAAAGGGGGTGTAGGGTTAAAGGGGGGTATATAGGAAGGGGAGTGTAGGGTTAAAGTGGGCAGTGTGTATAGGAAGGGGGGTGTAGGGTTAAAGGGGGGCAGTGTGTATAGGAAGGGGTGTAGGGTCAAAGGGGGCAGTGTGTATAGGAAGGGGGGTGTAAGGTTAAACGGGGGGGGCAGTGTGTATAGGAAGGAGGGTGTAGGGTTAAAGGGGAGGAGTGTGTATAGGAAGGGGAGGGTAGGGTTAAAGGGGGCAGTGTGTATAGGAAGGGGGGTGTATGGTCAAAGGGGGGCAGTGTGTATAGGAAGGGGGGTGTAAGGTTAAACGGGGGGGGGGGCAGTGTGTATAGGAAGGAGGGTGTAGGGTTAAAGGGGAGGAGTGTGTATAGGAAGGGGAGGGTAGGGTTAAAGGGGGCAGTGTGTATAGGAAGGGGGGTGTATGGTCAAAGGGGGGCAGTGTGTATAGGAAGGAGGGTGTAGGGTTAAAGGGGGGGGGGGCAGTGTGTATAGGAAGGGGGTGTAGGGTTGAAGGAGGAGCAGTGTTTATAGGAAGGGGTGTAGGGTTAAAGGGGTGTAGCATTAAAGGGGCAATGCATGCAAGAAGGGGGTGTAGCATTAAAAGGAGGGCAGTGTGTGCAGGAAGGGGGGCAGTGTGTATAGGAAGGGGGTGTAGGGTT
Source organism: Pelophylax lessonae (assembly GCF_965119305.1). NCBI lineage: Eukaryota > Metazoa > Chordata > Amphibia > Anura > Ranidae > Pelophylax > Pelophylax lessonae. The sequence continues at coordinate 10,467,296 of NC_138773.1, read as the reverse complement.
AAAGGGGGCAGTGTGTACAGGAAAGGGGGTGTGGGATTTAAAGGGGCAGTGTATACAGGAAAGGGAGTGTAGGGTTAAAGAAGGGGACATTATGTGCAGGAAGGGGGGGGGGGGCAATGTGTATAGTGTTTTTGTTTTTTTTTGTTTTTTTTTGGGGGGGGGGGGGTACAAGTAGCTGGTCTTGCCTAGGGTGCAAAATAGTCTAGCACCGTCCCTGCCAGGATTGTACATTGTTAGCTCTTACCTGTGTATAAGAACTGGGACAATTAAGTCATGTAAGCTGTCCTCATTGTTGTATTCAGCAATTACTCTGTCCACATTTTTATTAAAGTCTTCCACCCATTCCACCTCCACATTTAGCGGCAGCAAATTTCCTGGAAAAGATGGGAAACTGTAATGAGTTTTCTTTGTCTCTTTCTCTATCAGATTTCACCTTTCATTAGATTCAGGAAAGGAGATCAATGTCTGGGAGTTGCTGTATATCCCCGAATGTCCTGCAGGTCCTTGCCATATTCTGGCACTGGAAAGCTCATTCCTACACCTGGTACTGGGTCTGTGCTGGCACTGTGAGGTGGACCGACCTCCTGCCCAATGGTGCCTGCCAGAGGCGTAACTAAAACCTTCAAGGCCCGGTGCAAGAAACCATGAAGGACCCCCTGAACCCCTGGCCGGGGCCCTTCCCTTCAAGCCTGGGGCTCTTCCCACTGATCCTGGGGCCCTTTACTCTCATTGCGGGGCCCTTTATTACTTTCCTACAGCAGGACCCTTTCACAAGTTCTGCAGTGGGCCCCCTTTCTGCCATCTTGGGGCCTCCCCATGGTGATGGTATGCCAGGGCCCGGTCGCAATTGTGACCTTTGCGATCCTGGAAGTTCACCCACTGGTGTCAGTAGTTTTTATTTTTTGGTATTTTAATCGTATTATTTTTTATCCATTTATTTTATTTTTTTTACAATGTCACTGACTATGACTCTGTCCATGCAGAAAAGGAAGGAGCTGGTAAATTACATATTTCTCGACCCCTTCCTGGTTCTCTATTGTGTACAGGTGTACAGGGGAGCCGCACAGGCCCCCTGGAGCATGGGGCCTGGTTGCTATTGCAACCCCTGCAACCCCTGTAGTTACGCCCCTGGTGCCTGCCTAGGGAAATCCTCCCAGTGGCACCAACCATTGGGAAATGTTCTCCCTCCTATTTACACCAATGGTGGGTAATATTTTTCTTACCACTGACACCAGTGCTGGGGTATCCCCCCCCCCCAAGTTACACCAGAGCATTCTTCCTCCCATGGACCACCACCTGTAGGTTTTTTTTTTCCTGCCAATGGTGACATTTCCTTACCATTGACATTAGGACATTCATCCTCTCACTGACTTCCAACGTTATGACTTTTTTGACCTCCACCAACCAGTAACTTAAGAATAATTCTGACCCTTGCACTCTATACACTGTGCTGTATATATACTCCTGACCATGGCACTCTATACACTGTGCTGTACTTTAAATACTCCTAGCCATTGCACTCTATACACTGTGCTGTACTTTAAATACTCCTAGCCATTGCACGCTATACACTGTGCTGTACTTTAAATACTCTTGACCATTGCACTCTATACACCAGGGGTCTTCAAACTATGGCCCTCCAGTTGTTCAGGAACTACAATTCCCATCATGCCTAGTCATGTCTGTGAATGTCAGAGATTTACAATGCCTCTTGGGATTTGTAGTTCTGCAACAGCTGGAGGGCTGTAGTTTGAGGATCCCTGCTATACACTGTGCTGTACGTTAAATACTCCTGACCATTGCACTCTATACACTGTGCTGTACTTTACATACACCTGACCATTGCACCCTATACACTGTGCTGTACTTTACATACTCCTGATCATTGCACTCTATACACTGTGCTGTACTTTACATATTCCTGATCATTGCACTCTATACACTGCTGTACTTTACATACTCCTGACCACTGCACTCTACACACTGCTGTACTTTACATACAACTGACCATTGCACTCTATACACTGTGCTGTACTTTACATACACCTGACCATTGCACTCTATACACTGTGCTGTACTTTACATACACCTGACCATTGCACTCTATACACTGTGCTGTAGTTTACATATTCCTGACCATTGCACTCTATACACTGTGCTGTACTTTACATACTCCTGACCACTGCATTATATTGTACATTGCATACTTCTGCCACCTGCACTCTATAAGCAGAGCTGTACATTACATACTGCTGGCCAATCTCGTTGTCTCAATGGGTTCTGGTTATTATGTATTCCCCAACTCTTCTAATAAAGTTGTTCTTTACCACTTCAAGTTCGAAAGGTGTTGCCCCCTTAATGAGCAGGCCATTTTTTGTGATACGACACTTTGTTGTTTTAACCACTTGCCGACCGCCGCAAGTACATTTACTGCGGCGGTCAGCCCCTCACAGGCAAAGTGACGTATCGGTACATCACTAGCCTGTGAGGCTATAGGGAGCGAGCGCGCGCCGCCGGAGGCATGCTCCTGCTCGGTCACGGACGCCCCACGCGTGTGCCCGGCGGACCCGATGTCCGCTGGTCACTCGAGATCGTCCGTTAGAGCGGGAGAAAGGCAGGCGGCTAATGTAAAACACAGCCGCCTGTCATTCTCCCCTGTGTAAGAATAGTGATCATACGGTTCTACTATGTAGGACCGTTGATCACTGTTCCTACACCTCAAACCACAGCCAATCACAGTTAGAAGCACGCCCCTAGGGACACACTTAACCCTTCCCTCTCCAAAAAAGTTAACCCCTTCACTGCCAGTATCATTTTACAGTAACAGTGGATATGTATAGCACTGATTACTGTAGTAATGTCACTGGTAACCCCAAAAGTGTCAAAAATGTCAGTCAAGGGTCCGATCTGTCCGCCGCAATGTCGCAGTACCGCTAAAAAAATCACAGATCGCCGCCATTACGCGTTAAAAAAAAAAACAACAAAAATGACAAAAATCTTTCCCTTTGTTAGTAAATGCGATAACTTTTGCGCAAACCAATCAAAATACGCTTTTTGCGATTTTTATGTAGCAGAATACAAATTGGCCTAAAATGTTAAAAAATTTTGATTTTTACATTTTTTTGGGGGGAATTTCATATAAAAAAGTGTGAAAAATATTGTTATTTTTGCAAAATTGACACTCTTTTTTTGTTTATAGCGCATGATCAAAAAATCGCACAGGTGATCAAATACCACCAAAAGAAAGCTCTGTTTGTGGGAAAAAAAAGGACACCAAATTCATTTAGGTACAGTGTTGCATGACCGCGCAATTGTCAGTTAAAGTCACGCAGTGCCGAATCGCAAAATAGGCACTGGTCAGGAAGGGGGTAAAATCTTCCGGGGCTTAAGTGGTTAACTGACAGTTGCGCGGTCCTGCGACACTGTGCCCAAATAAAATTGATGGCTTTTTTCCCCCCACAAACAGAGCTTTCTTTTGGTGGTATTTGATCACCTCTGCGCTTTTAAATAAAAACAAAAAAAGAGCGACAATTCTGAAAAAAATATATATATTTTTCACTTTCTGCTATATAACATTCCCAATAAAAAAAATTTAAAAATCAATTTTTTCATCATTTTAGGCCATTTTGTATTCTGCTACATATTTTTGGTAACAAAAATCCTAATAAGCGTATTTGATTGGTTTGTGCAAAAGTTATCGTGTCTACAAACTAGGGAATACATTTGTGGACTTTTTATTTATTTTTTATTGTTTTTACAAGTAATGGCGGTGATCAGTAATTTTTAGCGGGGCTGCAACATTGCAGCGGACAAATCTGACACTACCCGTGACACTTTTTGGGGACCACTGACACCAATACAGTGATCAGTACTAAACAAAAAATACACTGTTACTGTACAAAATGACACTGACAGAGAAAGGGTTAACACTAGGGGAAATCAAGAGGTTAAGTGTGCTCCTATGGAGTGCTTTCTAACTGTGGGGGGAGTGGATTACACTAGAGCATGGGTGTCAAACTTAGTTTCATTGCGGGCCACATCAGCATTATGGTTGCCCTCAAAGGGCCTATTATATCTGTAAGATTAGATGTCCAGAGCACCTCATGCCCCCTTACACCCTTACATGAGATGTCAAGAGTCACCCACCCTTCCTTACATTACAAAGCACCCCCTTACCCCCTGGAGTCAGCTTCCAGAGTCTGCTGAATGCTGAGACCAGGGGAGGCAGAGACAAGCTGGTGTTCCTGTACAGAGAGGTGCAGGATCTGTAGGAGGAGTTCTGCCCTCCTCTCTGCTGCAGACAGCTGAGAAGGGGGGGCGGGCAAAGACAAGTTTTTCTGCAGCTGCACAGAGAAGCACTGGACCTGGCGAAGGAGTTCTGTCACCCGTGTTGCCTACTACTGAGATAAGGTCGGGGCCAAGATAAGGGGGGGGGGGGTCCTGCAGCTGCAGGAGTGGTGCGAGGGCCACCTGAAATGTCCTGGGGGGCCACATTCAGCCCGCGAGCCTTGTGTTTGACACCTGTGCACTAGAGGAAAAGAGTGATCTGTGTTTTAGCTTAGCTTAGCTGAAACATAAGATCTTTTCCTCTCTGACAAAACAGCGGTCTGCCCTGTTTACATAGGCAGACCGCCATTCTGTCATTCCGCCGAACGATCGGCGGGTTCCAGCAGACATCGCGGCCACTGGACCCGCTGATTGGCTCCCACTGTGTCCAATCACAGACCGGTCAGGGTGCCTATGCTGACCTGTTTCCACAACCAAAAGAACCTACAATGGGCATGTGGGCATCGGAACTGGAGCACGGGGCAATGGAAGATGATGGCCTGGTCTGATGAGTCACGTTTTCTTCTACATCATGTGTATGTTTCTCACTTACCTGAGAAAAAGATGGCGGCAGGATGCAGTATGGGAAGAAGGCATGCCAGCTTTGGGCAATGTTCTGCTGGGAAACCTTGGCTCTTGCCATTCATATGAATGTTACTTGACATGTACTACCTACCCAAACATTGTTGGTGACCAAGTACACCCCTTCATGGAAACAGTATTGCCTGATGGCAATTGCCTCTTTCAGCAGGATAACGCGCCCTGCCACACTGCAAAAATGGTTTGAGGGACAAAAGAACAAGTTGAAGGTAATGAATTTGCCTTCAAATTCTCAACATCTCAATCCAACCAAACAACTGTGGGATGTACTGGAAAAACAAGTCCAATCCATGGAGACCCCCACTTTGCAACTTACAGGACTTAAAGGATTTGCTACTGACAACTTGGTGCCAGATACCACAGCATACCTTCGGAGGCCTGGTGGCATCCATGCCTTGATGGGTCAGGGCTGGCTTTGTGGCAAAAGGGGGCTTACTTAATATTAGCTGGGTTATCATAATGTCATGGCTGATTGGTGTACGTGTGCAGTGTATACATACCCTACGTATCCATTGACCCTTCATATCCATGCCATTATGCCATGGTGTATACAGACCCTATGTATCCATGGACTCTACATATCAATGCCATTATGCCATGGTGTATACAGACCCTACATATTCATAGACTCTACATATCCATGCCATTATGCCATGGTGTATACAGACCCTACGTATCCATGGACTCTACATATCCATGCCATTATGCCATGGTGTATACAGACCCTACGTATCCATAGACTCTTCATATCCATGCCATTATGCCATGATGTATACAGACCCTATGTATCCATAGACTCTTCATATTCATCCCATTATGCCATGGTGTATACAGACCCTACGTATCCATAGACTCTACATATCCATGCCATTATGCCATGGTGTATACAGACCCTACATATCCATAGACTCTACATATCTATGCCATTATGCCATGGTGTATACAGACCCTACATATCCATAGACTCTACATATCTATGCCATTATGCCATGGTGTATACAGACCCTACATATCCATAGACTCTACATATCTATGCCATTATGCCATGATGTATACAGACCCTACGTATCCATAGACTCTTCATATCCATGCCATTATGCCATGGTGTATACAGACCCTACATATCCATAGACTCTACATATCTATGCCATTATGCCATGGTGTATACAGACCCTACATATCCATAGACTCTACATATCCATGCCATTATGTCATGATGTATACAGACCCTACGTATAAATAGACTCTTCATATCCATCCCATTATGCCATGGTGTATACAGACCCTACATATCCATAGACTTTTCATATCCATGCCATTATGCCATGATGTATACAGACCCTATGTATCCATAGATTCTACATATCTATGGCATTTTGCCAAGGTGTGTACAGACTCTACATATCCATGCCATTATGTCATGGTGTATACAGACTCTACATGACCATGCTATTATGACATGGTGTATACAGACTCTACATATCCATGCCAATATGCCATGGTGTAAGCAGACTCTACATATCCCTGCCATTATGCCATGGTGTATACAAACCCTATGTATCAATAGACTCTACATATCTATGCCATTATGCCATGATGTATACAGACCCTACCTATCCATAGACTCTACATATCCATGTAATTATGCCATTGTGTAAACAGACTCTACATATCCATTGTCATTATGCCATGGTGTATTCAAACTATACATATCCATGCCATTATGCTACAGTGTATTCAAACCCTAGATATCAATAAATTCTACATATCCATGCCATTATGCCAAGGTCTATACAGACTCAACATATCCATGACATTATGCCATGGTGTATACAGACTCTACGTATCAATGCCATTATGCCATGGTGTATACAGACTCTACGTATCAATGCCATTATGCCATGGTCTATACAGACTCTACGTATCCATGCCATAATGTCATGGTGTATACAGATCCTACGTATCCATGCCATAATGTCATGGTGTATACAGATCCTACGTATCCATAGGCTCTACATATCCTGTATATCATCTTCATGTCAATCTGTCCCTCTCTCAAGTTCTAAAGTTGGGATGTGTGGTTTCTGCACATTGCTTTGATAACTGAATCTCTGAAGTCATTTTTAAATGTTTATAAAATTTTACCAAGTTGAGCAAAAATCTCTCCTGTCTGGAACCTGTTCAGAGTTGGCATCCCCCGATTATCCACCATCCATATTGTCTCTGTGAGCTCATAAAGGATTCTTTTAGTGGTCTTTCCTCCTTGGCTGTCTCCAGTCTCCGCGTGGTCAGCAAACACCCCGCCATCCATGACAAATTTGCAGGAGTTGATGAAGGAGGATTTTCCATTTCCCGGTAACCCGAAGAGCTGCAAGATGACCCGATTATAACCTCCACTTCCATCAACGTCACTAAGACGGAAATCTTTGATATTGTCACTCATTCTGAGGTCCTGTGGAATCAAATCAATGTGAGAATAAATATCTGTCAGTAAAATCATTTGTGGGCAACTCTGTGGAGGGTAATCACATCATGGCTATGCTTTTAAAGTATACGGTATATTTCCCAGTTAAGATGGCAGCCCATTTCCGGAGCTGGAATAAAAGTTCTCACTTACAAAAGTCTTTTTGAAGTACTTCCAGTTACAAATAGAAAGATAACTTGTGATAAAAAAATAGTATATATACTGTATATAGGTAATCAAAAAGGATTTTCCCTTTAAAACAAATACAGTCTTCTTTAGAGTACACAATATAAGTTTGGCCCCATTTTTCTCTACATGGTCGATTATTCCATAGCAGGGTTTTACAGAGGTTTTTTTGCAATCTGTATGTTGCTTATAAAACAACCAGCTATAAGGCAGTCCAGCCAAATGGACTTTCATTTCAATGTCTAAATCCGGGGTCTGCAATATTTTCAGTACGAGGGTCATATAGTATATTTTACAAATATTCACCAGCTGAAAAAAATAATTTAAAAAAGAAAAGTATTATGTCAGAAACCCCACAACTCATCAGAGCTCCCCTACCACATCAGAAAGAAGCCACCAATTTCATCAGAGCCCCCTTCACATAAGATCCCCCTTCACATCAGATCCCGCTCTATGTCAGAGCCCCCTTCACATCAGAGCCCCCCTCTAGGACAGAGCCCCCTTCACATCAGAACACACATACTCAGAGCCCCCTTCACATCAGAGCCCCCCTCTAGGTCAGAGCCCCCTCTAGGTCAGAGCCCCCTTCACATCAGAGCCCCCCATTGTCAGAGTCCCCCTCACATCAGAGTCCCCCTCTACATCAGAGCCCCCTTCACATCATAACCCCCCTTTTACATCAGAGCACCCTTCACATCAGAGCTTCCATTCACTTTATACTCCAAGCCCCCTTCACATCAGAGCCCCCCTCTAGGTCAGAGCCCCTTTCACATCAGAGCCCCCCATTGTCAGAGCCCCTTCACATCAGAGTCCCCATCTACATCAGAGCCCCCTTCACATCAGAACCCCCCTTTTACATGAGAGCTCCCTTCACATCAGAGCTTCCATTCACATTATACTCCGAGCCCCCTTCACATCAGAGCCCCCCTCTAGGTCAAAGTCCCTTTCACATCAGAGCCTCCCATTGTCAGAGCCCCTTCACATAAGAGTCCCCCTCTACATCAGAGCCCCCTTCACATCAGAACCCCTCTTTTACATGAGAGACCCCTTCACATCAGAGCTTCCATTCACTTTATACTCAGAGCCCCCTTCACATCAGAGCCCCCCTCTAGGTCAGAGCCCCTTTCACATCAGAGCCCCTCATTGTCAGAGCCCCTTTACATCAGAGCCCCCTTCACATCATAACCCCCCCTTTACATGAGCGCCCCTTCACATCAGAGCTTCCATTTACTTTATACTCAGAGCCCCCTTCACATCTGAGCCCCCCTCTAGGTCAGAGCTCCTTTCACATCAGAGCCCCCCAATGTCAGAGCCCCTTCACATCAGAACCCCCCTCTACATCAGAGCCCCCTTCACATCAGAACCCCCTTCACATCAGAACCCCCCTTTTTACATGAGAGACCCCTACACATTAGAAGTCCCGTTCAGTTTAGAGCCCCTTTTACATGAGAGCCCCCTTCACATCAGATCCTCCCATTCACATCAGAGCCTTCCCTTCACTTTAGAACCTCCACCCCTTGCACATTAAAGCTCCTCCCCTTCACATCCAAAGCCCCAGAAACATCAAACCTCTCTCCATATCAGGGCCCAGCTCATGCTATTCACCAGCAGTATATACAGTACTGAGGATTACACACTATATTAGTGGTGAATAGCATGTATGGCACAGCACTGGGATATTAAATTACAGAAGGGAGATTAGGCGCCAGCAATTATATATTTTTGCATGAATGGACATTATATTTTTGTGAATATATTTAAAGAGGAAGTAAACCTCCATCTTTAAGTTTTACCTATAGGTGGTGTAAATATCTCCTAAACATGCACCGTTTAGGAGATATTTACTGACCTAGCAGCCAGTTACATCACTGGCGTATGCGCTCTGAAGGAACGGCCGCCCGTGTGTTTCTTCAGAGCAGTGTGCGGTGACTGGCGGCTCCAGCGCCCACGTGCGGTAGTGACGTCATTGCAGCTCGCATACTAGCACATTATGCCTTTGCCTTGCAGGTAAATAAAAACAAAAACAAAAAAAAGAGTGCAGAGGTTTACAGTCACTTTATGTGCACATTTTACGGTGGTGTTCATGTATTTTGTTAACCACTTACCGCAAAGTGATGTAGCCCTACGTCGGCAAACTTTGCGGTAGTATACCGGGATGATGCCTCTAGCTAGAGACACCATCCCGGTACCGTGGTTTAGAGCCAACGGTCGGCTTTCCGTCGGTAATAACCGATGTGGCCCGGGAGCCGCTCGATCGTTACCCGGGTGAGCGGGAGGGGACGTCCCCCCCCTCCCGCCGCCTTCCGTGACTTTGCTCGGGACTCCCGTCCCACCGGGAACCCCGAGCACCCAGCCGGCACGTCCGCCGGCTGGATGGAGTCCCGATGAATGCCGGAAACGGCTTCGATCGGGTCTCTGATGACGTAACCCGGAGGCAGCGTCCATGACGTCACTTCCGGGTTACTGTGCTGCAAAAGGTGGCAAATTTAAAAAACGGCTGTATGCAAAAACGCCGTTTTCAGCGTTTTGCATACATGAAAGTGTAGTGGAGGGGTTTGGGGTCTTTTAGACCCTCGATCCCTCCATAAAGAGTACCTGTCACTACATATTGGTGTCACAAGGGATGTTTACATTGCTTGTGACAGCAATAAAAGTGATCAGAGTTTTTTTTTTTTTTTAAAAACCTGTAATAAAGTTTAAAAAAAAAAAAATAAATAAATAGGAAAAAAAAAAAAATTTTAGCAGCCCCCGTCACCGTTAGCTCGCGCACAAAAAAAAATTTATACGGAAGTCGAGCCGCAAATGAAATCGCTGTTCAAACCACACATGTGAGGTATCGCCGCGATCGCCAGAGCGTGAGCAATAATGAAAAAAAAAGAGCTACACTCTAACTCTAAACTGGTAACCGTTAAAAAAATTTAAAGCGTTGCCTATTGAGGTCTCTATTGACCGTAGTTTGTCGCCATCCCACGGGGGGGGGGGGGGGGGCGCAATTTTAAACCGTAACATGTTGGATATCTATTTACTCAGCATGACATCATCTTTCACAATATAAAAAAAAATGGGCTAACTTTACTGTTTAGCATTTTTTAAATGCTGTGAAATGTGATTTTTCAAAATTTTTCCAAAAAAATTGCGTTTTAAAGACCGCTGTGCAAATACCGCGTGACAAAAAATATTGCAATGACCGACATTTTATTCTCCAGAGTCTTTGCTAAAAAATATATATATATATAATGTTTGGGGGTTCTAAGTAGTTTTCTAGGAAAAAATACTGATTTTAACTTGTAAACAAAAAGTGTCCAAAATAGGGCTGGGGCTTAAGTGGTTAATATGATGATGTGATTTAATTTAATTAGCGCGGCTATCTATATTTATATTGGTTTGGTTGCTGTTCCTCACCCAGTGAAAACACTTTAGCTGCAGCTGATAACACATAATAATCACTGACACAATTTTGGAAATCACATTTTTTTTTTTTACTTTTAATCACTTCCTTACCGCTGGACGTCATATGACACATATGTAAACAGTGTTCAATCCATAGATGGGAGGTATTGCCGTGAACGTTAGAGCAAGAGCAACAATTCTAGCCTAAACTAACTCTAAACTGGTAACCTCGTTGCCTATGGAGATTTGTAAGTACCGAAGTTTGGCGTCATTCCATGAGGGTGGGCAATTTTAAAGCATGACATGTTAGGTACCGTATTTCCCCGAAAATAAGACCTACCCTGAAAATAAGACCTACCCTGAAAATAAGACCTACCCTGAAAATAAGACCTACCCTGAAAATAAGACCTACTGTTGTTTTTGGGAAGGCTGCAATATAAGCCCTACCCTGAAAAATAAGCCCTAGTTTAGTGTTTGTAAAATCCTAGAATCCCCTTTTATACTGTTTTATATAATGTCCAGTGTGTGTTTCTGTAATCTAATAGTGTGAAATACCTTCGGTACAGCGCCGCTCAGTTCTCAGCCCCCGCTCTGCTCTTCTCCTCTTCTTATGGCTGTCAGCGGGGGATCTCAGCCCCAACCCTTTGCAATGTTCAGAGCGGGTCACAGAAGCGGCGAGCATTATATTATAATTGTGCGGAATACCTTCGTACAGCGCCGCTCGGCGCTCAGCAGATTCCCCGCTTTTCTCCTCTTCTTATAGCTGTCAGCGGGGGATCTCAGCCCCTCCCCTTTGCAGTGCTCAGAGCGGTAATTGTGTGAAATACCTTCGGTACAGCGCCGCTCGACGCTCAGCTGATTCCCTGCTCTGCTCTTCTCCTCTTCTTATAGCTGTCAGCGGGGGGATCTCAGCCCCTCCCCTTTGCAGTGTTCAGAATGGGTCACAGAAGTGCCAAGCATTATATTATAATTGTGTGAAATACCTTCGGTACAGTGCCCCTCGGCACTCAGCTGATTACCCGCTCTGCTCTTCTCCTCTCATAGCTGTCAGCGGGGGATCTCAGCCCCTCCCCTCTGCAGTGTTCAGAGCGGTCACGGAAACACTGAGCATTATATTATAATTGTATGAAATACCTTCGGTACAGTGCAGCTTGGCGCTCAGCTGATTCCCTGCTCTGCTCTTCTCCTCTAATAGCTGTTAGCGGGGGGATCTCAGCCCCTCCCCTTTGCAGTTTTCAGAGCGGGTCACAGAAGCGCCGAGCATTATATTATTATTGTGTGAAATACCTTTGGTACAGCACCGCTCGGCTGATTACCCGCTCTGCTCTTCTCCTCTCATATCTGTCAGCGGGGGATCTCAGCCCCTCCCCTCTGCAGTGTTCAGAGCGGTCATGGAAACGCAGAGCATTATAATATTATTGTGTGAAATACCTTCGGTACAGTGCCACTCGGCGCTCAGCTGATTACCCGCTCTGCTCTTCTCCTCTCATAGCTGTCAGCGGGGGATCTCAGCCCCTCCCCTCTGCAGTGTTGAGAGCGGTCACGGAAATGCCGAGCATTATATTATTATTGTGTGAAATACCTTCGGTACAGCGCCGCTTGGCGCTTCCGTGACCCCCCAGCTGTCAGCGGGGGAAAAGAGAAGGAAGAGCAGCGGGAAATCAGCTGAGTGCCGAGCGGCGCTGTACCGAAGGTATTTCACACTATTATAATATAATGCTTGGCGATTCTGTGACCCGCTCTGAGGGGAGGGGCTTAGATCCCCTATTGACAGCTATGAGAAGAGAAGGAGAGGAGAGCAGAGCGGGAGATTAGCTGAGCGGCGCTGTACGGAAGGTATTTTACACTATTAGATTACAGAAACACACACTGGACATTTTATAAAACAGTCATAAAGTGGATTCTAGGATTTTACAAACACTAAACTAGGTTTACACAGGGGTATCCTGACAGGCATGGAGGGAGATAAGACCTACCCCAAAAATAAGCCCTACTGTGTCTTTTGGTGCCAGAATGAATATAAGACCCGGTCTCATTTTTGGGATAACAAGTTATCTATTTACTCGATGTAATATCATCTTTCACATTATACAAAAACATTTGGTTAACTTTTAACTAACTTTTTCATTTGTTTTTTTTTTTTTTTTTTAATTTATAAAACAGTTTTCTTTCCCAAAAATGGCACGCACATTAACCACTTGCCAGCCACCAGCAGTACATATACTGCGGAAGGTTGGCTCTATTGTGCAAAACAACGTACCTATAGCCAGTGGGGTCGCACAAGCGCAAGCTGATTAGCCAGAGGGGGAGCCAATCAGCGTGTCCTGCGGACGCCATGTCCGCCGGCCACCCACGATCTCTCCCCAGAGAGACAGAACACAGGGATCTTGTGTTCCTGCTATTTAGGAACACAGATCTCTGTGTTCATCTATTGAGTCCATCCCATACACAGTTAGAAAGCACCCCCTATGCACACATTTAACCCCTGGTTAACCCCTTCCCTACCAGTGCCATTAGTACAGTGACAGTGCATATTTTTAGCACTGATTACTGTAGTAATGTCACTGGTCCCCTCAAAAGTGTCAGTTAGGGGTCCGATTTGTCTGCCGCTATGTCGCAGTCCCGCAAAAAAACGCTGATCGCCGCCATTACTAGTAAAATAAATAATTAAATAAATAAAAATGACATAAATCTATCCCCTAAATTGTAAACTGGATAACTTTTGCGTAAACCAATCAATATACACGTATTGGGATTTTATTTTACCAAGAAAATGTAGCAGAATACAAATTGGACTAAAATGATGGAAAAATTTGATTTTTAGTTTTGTTTTTATTTAGGAATGTTTTATAGCAGAAAGTAAAAAAAAAATATATATATATATATTATTTTTCAGAATCGCCGCTCTTTTTTTATTTATAGCGCAAAATCTAAAAACCACAGAGGTGATCAAATACCACCAAAAGAAAGCTCTGTTTATGGGGAAAAAAAGACGTAAATTTTATTTGGGTACAGCGTCGCACGATGGCGCAATTGTCTGTTAAAGTAACGCAGTGCTGTATCGCTAAAAAATGGCCTGATCATTAAGGGTAAAGTTTTAAAGTTTTGGACCCTTTTGATGAATCCTTGGTGTGCTGATGACATTTCTTCACTTTGGTCATTAAGGGGGGTAAAACTTTCTGATCCAGAAGTTAACCACTTAAGGACCAGCCCCACCGCAGTTATACTGCGGCAGGCAGTCCCTCCTGCGCGAACCGACATAGGTATACGTCGGTTGCGCGCCTGCAGCTAGGGGGCGAACGCCCTCCCGCCCACACTCAGCAGTGGGGACTCCGATGCAGGGGGCAGACGGCTCTGATTGCCTCCTGGCACCCGCGATTGCTCCCCGCTGAGAGAGAAGAACGGTCGGATGTTGTAAACACAGCTGACCGTTCTTCTCTCTGGAATGATCACAGAGCTCCTGTGATCCTTCTATGTAGGATCACAGGTCTCTATGGTCATTTCACAAGCTCCGCCCCATACAGTTAGAAACACGCCCCTAGGTTCACATTTAACCCCATGATCACCCACAATGTTAACCCCTTCCCTGCCAGTGTCCTTATTACAGAAACAGTGCATATTTTTAGCACTGATTACTGTAGTAATGTCACTGGTCCCCCCCCAAAAGTGTCAAAAATGTCAGTTAGGTGTCCGATCTGTCCGCCGCAATGTCGCAGTCCCGCTAAAAATCGCAGATCATTTCACAAGCTCCGCCCCCATTCAATTAGAAACACTCCCCTAGGTTCACATTTAACCCCTTGATCACCCACAGTATTAAACCCTTCCCTGCCAGTGTCATTATTACAGTAACAGTGGATATTTTTAGCACTGATTACTGTAGTAATGTCACTGGTCCCCCCAAAAGTGTCAAAAATGTCAGTTAGGGGTCCGATCTGTCCGCCGCAATGTCGCAGCCCCGCTAAAAATCACAGATCGCCGCCATTATTAGTGAAAAATAAACAATAAAAATGACAACAATCTTTCCCTTAGTTAGTAAACGTGATAACATTTGTGAAGACCAATCAAAATACGCTTACTGCAATTTTTTTTTTACCAAAAATATATAGCAGAAAACAAATTGGCCTAATAAGTTAAAACATTTTTATTTTTAGTTTTTTTTGGGAATGTTATATAGCAGAAAGTGAAAAATATTGTTTTTTTTTTTTTTCCTTCAAAATTGTCGCTATTTTTTTGTTTATAGCGCAAAAAAATAAAAACCGCACAGGTGATCAAATACCACCAAAAGAAAGCTCTGTATGTGGGGGGAAAAAAAGGACGTCAATTTTATTTGGGTACAGCATCGCACGACCGCGCAACTGTTCGTTAAAATAACGCAGTGCCGAATCGCAAAAAAAATGGCCTGGTCATTAAGGGGGTGCAGAAGTGATTAATCTTCTGCCCACATCAAAGCAAACTGTCACCGATAACTTTTTTTTTTTGTTTTGTTTTTTTCTTAAGAAAATTAGATTTTTATTCCAGTTTTGTTAAATATGCTGAATATTTGGCTTGACGTTAAAAAAAAAAAACAGTTTCGGTTTGTCGGTCAGGGAATGCAACGTTCGTATCAGACGTGTAAAGCTGGGTGTGCCGTGCATTGTTTCTCCATGTGAAAGTCTAGAAGATGTTTTTAGAAAACACCCCCCCCCCCCCCCACATCATATCAATACTCTGCTCCCACCAAGGGAAATATATTCAGTACCTGTGGGTGACGTTCCTGGAGGTGCCAAGAGACAGGCGGCTGGATCTTCTCTGCTTTCCAGAAACTGAAAGTAATGTTTTGTAATGAGTCACGTCTTCTGTTTTTAGGACCAAATAACATCTGCGTGAACTTCCGCTCCGTGTTCCAGGCGTGCTGTGCTGTTAAAAATAAAATGTTTCCTATTAACCTCCCTGGCGGTCTGATTATGTCAGTATTTTTGGAAATCTATTGTTTTATATTGTAGGCCTAAAATTCATAGGGAAAAAAAAAAAAACAGTAAAAGTGAATAAAAATTATTAATAAATTATTAAGGAATGAATTAATAAATTAACCACTTCTGGACCGGAAGATTTCCCCCCCCCTTAACCGGTTGCCGACCGCCGCAAGTACATATACTGCGGCGGTCAGCCTCGGCCAGGCAAAGTGACGTACCGGTACGTCACTAGCCTGTCACTGGCTTGTGAGCCAATAGCGGGCGGGCGCGCGCCCGCTGAGGCGCGCGCCCGCCCCCCCCGGCTCGTTCCCTAACAAGTCAGTGCGTATGACCGGCGGACCCAATGTCCGCCGGTCACTCGCGATCGTTCCCCGGGAAGAGAGAAAGGCGGGCGGCTAATGTAAACAAGCCACCTGTCATTCTCCCCTGTGTTTAAATGGAGATCAGACGGTTCTACTATGAAGGACCGTTGATCTCTGTTTTTACAATAGTAGCCATGTCCAATCACAGTTAGAAACACGCCCCTAGGACACACTTAACCCCTCCCTCTCCAATACAGTTAACCCCTTCCCTGCCAGTGTCATTTTTACAGTAACAGTGCATATGTATAGCACTGATTACTGCAGTAATGTCACTGGTACCCCCAAAAGTGTCAAAAATGTCAGTCAAGGGTCCGATCTGTCCGCCGCAATGTCGCAGTCCCGCAAAAAAAATCGCAGATCGCCGCCATTACTCGTTAAAAAAAAAAAAAACACCAAAAATGACAAAAATCTTTCCCTTTGTTAGTAAACACGATAACTTTTGCGCAAACCAATCAAAATACGCTTTTTGCGATTTTTTTTTACCAAACATATGAAGCAGAAAACAAATTGGCCAAAAATTTTAAAAAATTTAGATTTTTACATTTTTTTGGGGGGGAATTTCATATTAAAAAATGTGAAAAAAATTGTTATTTTTGCAAAATTTACGCTCTTTTTCTGTTAATAGCGCAAAAAGTAAAAATCGCACAGGTGATCAAATACCACCAAAAGAAAGCTCTGTTTGAGGGAAAAAAAGATGTAAATTTTGTTTGGGTATGGCGTCGCACGACCGCGCAATTGCCAGTTAAAGTCGCACAGTGCCGAATCACAAAAAGTGGCCTGGACGTAAGACAGCAAAATCCTCCGGTGGTAAAGTGGTTAATGACCAGGGCATTTTTTGCGATTCGGCACTGCATTATTTTTTAATGAACAATTGCACGGTTGTGTGACGCTGCACCCAAATAAAATTGATGTTCTTTCCCCCCCCCCCCCCCCCCACAAATAGAGCTTTCTTTTGGTGCCATTTGATCACCTGTGCGATTTTTATTTTTTGAGCTATAAACATAAAAAAGCGACAATTCTGAAAAAAAAAAAAAAAAACAATATTTTTTACTTTCTGCTATATAACACCCCCCCCCCCCCCAAAAAAAAAAATCTAATTTTTTCATAATTTTAGCCCAATTCGTATTCTGCTACATATTTTTGGCAGTGATGAGCCGGTTCGGTTCGCACCAGAACACCATGAACAGAGGAAAAGTTTATTCAAACAAACCCCCATTGAAGTCTATGGGACTCGAACCTTGAAACCTTGAAACAACCTCATATTGAAGGCTTAAATGCAAGTTATTGCCCCCAAAAAAGTGTACGGGGGTCCGGGTCCTGACCTGGGGAACATGTAGCAATGAAAAAAAAAGATTTTAAAACGATCGTTTTTAAAGGAGTACTGATTTACTGATTTTAATGAGGCTTAAAGTGAAACTATAAAAATAAAAAATTCCTTCAAATATCGTGCCTGGGGGGGTCCCCTGAATGTGCCTGTAAAGTAGTGCATCTCTACGATGTATGTAGCCTGCTGCAGCAATACTGACATTTCTAAAGCAAAAAATGTCATATATAAATATACATACAAATTTAAAATCACATGTACTTGTCATACGGGTGCAGAAAAATTGGGCCTTGGTTGTTGGTGGTGCCTGAACACCGTAACCTCTCACAGTTACTCTTGCTGGGCACAGGAACGGGCCCTGCTGCTAAAAGATCCATACAAACTTTGAAATCGCATGTACTTGTCATACAGGTGCCGAAAATTGGACCTTTGGTGTTGCTGGTGCCTGAACACCATAACCAACCCCTCACAGTTACACTTGCTTGGTGCAGGAATGGGACCTGCTGGTAAGAATTCCATGGAAGTTTGAAATTGCATGTACTTGTCATACAGGTTCAGAAAAATTGGGCTTTGGTTGTTGGTGGTGCCTGAACACCGCAACCCCTCGCAGTTACTCTTGCTGGGCGCAGGAATGGGACCTGCTGGTAAGAATTCCATACGAAGTTGAAATCGCATGTACTTGTAAGTTGTCATACAGGTGCAGAAAAATTGTCCTTGGGTGTTGGTGGAGCCTGAACACTGCAACCCCTCTCAGTTACTCTTGCTGGGCGCAGGAACGGCCCCTGCTGGTAAAAATTCCATACCAATTTGAAATTGGCAAAGGTCAAGTGTTGTATGTGTTCTTATCAGTGATCTAGAGGGGGTGCTGTGCTGTCATCTGACCTGGCCAAGGTTGGGTGGCGGCTATGCAAACTGGCCGGAGTGATGAGGACCTGGAAGGCTAGTATCGGCAGGAACTGAAACTGAAATTGGTCCTTGGTTGTTGGGGGTACCTGAACACCGCAACCCCTCAAAGTTACTCTTGCTGGTAGCAGGAATGGGACCTGCTGGTAAGAATTCCATACATATTTGAAATTGCATGTACTTGTCATACAGGTGCCAAAAAATTGGGCCTTTGCTGTTGGTGGTGCTTGAACACTTTAACCAACCCCTCACAGTTACTCTTGCTGGGAGCAGGAACGGGACCTTCTGGTAAGAATTCCATACAAATTTGAAATTGCATGTACTTGTCATATAGGTGCCAAAAATTGGGCCTTTGGTTTTGGTGGTGCCTGAACACCATAACCCCTCACAGTTAGCAGGGCACAGGGACAGGGCCTGCTGTTAAAAATGACATACAACATTTAAATTGTATGCACCTGTCATACAAGTGCAGAAAAATTAGGCCTTGGGGGTTGGTAGTGACCTAAACAAAAAACATTTTTGGAAGCTAGCAGAATCAAGGTAGAGGAATAGGATAGGCAGCATATGCAGTCTTCAAGGGATGGAAGACCCCTAGCATATTCAATCAGTTACATCAGCATCAGGGGCTTGATAGCTCTTGTTGATCCAGGACTGGTTCATTTTGATAAAAGTCAGCTGGTCAACAGAGTCTGTGGACAGGCGCGCTCTTTTGTCCGTCACAAAACTTCCAGCAGCACTGAACGTCCATTCGGAAAGAATGCTGGAAGCAGGACAGGTCAGTAGCTCCATTGCATATTGAGCAAGTTCTGGTCAGTGGTCCATCCTCAAGACCCAATAACCCAGTGGATGCTCAGCTGGAAAGGTCTCCAAGTCTGCTCTTGCGCCTAGATAATCATGCACCATATGATGGAGACGCTGCCAATGGTTGCTTAAGCCAAGCAGCCCTTGGTTCTGCTGAGGACAAAATAACTGTTTAAAGGCATCAGTCAGCCCGCTGCCTTCTCCACCGCTCCTCCTTTGGCTGAACAATGCCTCAGAAACACATCCAGATAATGTTGACCTCCCAGTGTCTGGAAAGGCGGTACACACATTTTTTTCAAGGCCTCCCCAAGATGTTTAATCCTCTGCTCCCTCTGCAAAGGCAGGATGAGCTCTGCAACTTTACCCTTGTAATGTGGATCAAGAAGGGTTGCCAACCAGTAATTATCCCTCTCCTTGATAGCACAAATACTTGGGTCCTTTTGCAGGCTTTGCAGAATCAGGGAGCCCATGCAATGTAAGTTTGAGGAGGCATGAGCTTCTGAGTCCTCTGAGTCACTAAGGATGACATTGTCAGTAGGAGCAACCTCTCCCCAACCATGTACAACTCCTGGGGTTTCTGGGGAATCCAAACCATCCCTTGAAGATTGCTGTATGCTATCCTCTTCCTCTACATCCATGCTGCTGAAATCCTCCTCCTCCTCCTCCTTTTCCTCCTCTGTGTTTTCTGGCCCTGCAGAAATTATATCTGCATTAAGGGGGCCTTGTGCGGAAAGGAAGTCCTCCTCTTCCTCCCGCTGTTCTGCCTCAAGTGCCCTGTCCATGATTCCACGCAGCGTGTGCTCTAGCAGGTAGACTATCGGGATAGTGTTACTGATGCATGCATTATCCCAGCTCACCATCTTTGTGGCCTCCTCAAATGGTGACAGGAGGATGCATGCATCCTTAAACAAAAGCCACTGGTGTGGCGAAAAAAGCCAAGCTCCCCTGACCCTATCCTTGTGCCATACTCACACAGGTACTCATTGATGGCACTATGCTGCCTGTGCACCAATGTTGAGTTCCACATGGTGGGCACGTCCCAAATGAGGCGGTTGGTGGGCAGGTTGAATTCCCGTTGAATTCCCGTTGAATGTCAGATAAGCGAGCACTAGCATTGAATGAACGGCGGAAATAGCCACAGACTTTTCTGCCTGCCTCAGGAGATATTGGAAACCCGGGTATCTGGTCAAGAAACGCTGCACCTCCAGATTCTGGACATGTGCCAAGGAGGGAACATGTGTCAAGTGTTCCTGACGGAGGCATACAACCATTCCTGGTTCAACCATCTCTGAGCCTGCCCCTGCATTGCTGACAGAATCTCTGCCCTGGTGTGACTCATATCCCCTAGACAGACCAACTGAAGCACGGTGTGGCATCTTTTAGCCTGACTGCTTGCGTAAGCCCTTGAATGCTTAGGGAGCACTGCTGCTTCAGAGGACAGTTGAGCAGAAGAGGCATGGAGGAAGAAGAAGAGGAGGAGGTGGTGGAGTAGCCAGATGTGGCAGAACCAGCACAAGCTTTTTGGAGGCATGGAGGTAAAACAAGCTGCAACACTGAACTCTGTCCTGCATTCTTCCCAGCTGCCAGCAGTTACCCAGTGCGCCATGAAAGAAATGTAATGTCTCTGTCCATGCTTGCTGGACCAAGAGTCAGCAGTAATGTGCACCTTCCTGCTGACCTCTCTGTCCAACAAGGCTAAAACACTACCTTCCACATGCCGGTAGGGAGCCAGAATGGCCTTACGCGAAAATAAATGCCTTTGTGGCACCTGCCACTGTGGTACAGCACATTCCACAAATTCACAAAAGGGAGAAGAGTCTACCAGATGAAAAGGCCGCAATTGTAATGCTAGCAATTTGACCAAGCTAGCATTAAGACACTGAGCGTGTGGATGCCTGGGACAGTATTTCTTTCTACGGTTCAGTAACTGGGATAGTGAAATTTGCCTGCTGCTCAAATCAAGCAGTGGCGTACTGCTAGCAGATTGGGTGCAAGTCTCTGTGACACTCATTGCTATACCATCATCCCTCTAAATGCAGGCATTTGAGAAGACATGAGGTATAGTAGGGTTAGAGATCCCAGATGAGGAGCAAGGTGCAGTATGCTTGTTTTGATCTTGTGGCTCTATCAGGTGCTGTTGCCAATGGACTGCATAGCAGGTCAGCCTGGTGTTCTGGCCACGCTTGATCTGCTTCAGACAGATATTGCAAACAGCAACGCTGCGATCTACTGCTTATGTGCTGAAAAAAAGCCCACACTAATGAACTTTTCGGAGTCTGCAGGGAGTTTGAAGCACTCTTCACCTGTGGAGCTCTGTGCTGTGATGCAATAATTTGGCTACTCCTATGGCGGCCCCTGGAGCACATCCTGCCTCATTGAAGGTGTGCCTCCTCCTCCTTTTCCTCCTCCCCCTCCCCCTCCTCTCCTCTATCCTGTCAGGCACCCAAGTACAGTCAGTGACCTCATCATCCCCTCCCTTCTCATCACTGGAGCAAACTTGGCAGTATGCTGCAGCTGTGGGAACATGACTGCTAGTTTCTTGTCCGTCATTGTCCCCCCCTCTCTCTAGGCTCACGTTATCCCCTTCATCAACCTTCAAACCAACATCACAGCTTTCAAATTGCTGCGCATCCTCCAGCAGCATGTCAGTGATCAAATAGTTCAGGTAACTCCTCCGTGCATGATGGTGGGGCGACAGAAGGTGTAGTTGTGGAGAAGGAGCCTGTGGAATTGGTCGCTTTGGAAGCTGTGGTGGAAGGCAAACTACTGTGAGCGTGGGTGTCAAAGGACGAGGAGGATGAGGACGACTTATTTATCCACTCCACAAACTCTTCCACATGTTGTGGCTGAATAACACGGACAGCACCAGAAATAAAGGACGGCCATGCCTGCCTGCAGAGGATGCACTATGTCGACTGTGACCACCACTTTTCACTGTGGACACAGAGGCTGCTTGCCCTCTTTTCGTGGCCTGTGAGTGTCTGCCTCTCCTTGTCGGCCTTTCGGACATGATGTGGATAGAGATCAATATAGGGTATATGCAAGTGACCGATAGATACTCAATGACCAGATATGATCTAATCAATAGCCCTATATATAGATAGAGATCAGATCAATATAGGGTATATGCAAGTGACTGATAGATACTCAATGGCCTAATATCTAAAATACTGCCCTATATATAGATAGAGATCAGATCAATATAGGGTATATGCAAGTGACTGATAGATACTCAATGACCTGATATCTAAACTATTGCCCTATATATAGATAGAGATAAGATCAATATAGGGTATACGCAATTGACTGATAAAGACTCAATGGCCTGATATCTACTCAATAGCCCTATATATAGATAGAGATCAAATCAATATAGGGTATAGGCAAGTGACCGATAGATACTCAATGACCTGATATCTAAACTATTGCCCTATATATAGATAGAGATCAGATGGATATAGAGTATACGCAAGTGACCAAAAGATACTCAATGACCTGATATGATCTACTCAATAGCCCTATATATAGATAGAGATCAGATCAATATAGGGTATACACAAGTGACCGATAGATACTCAATGACCTGATATGATCTACTCAAAAGCCCTATATAAAGATAGAGATCAAATCAATATAGGGTATACGCAAGTGACCGATAGATACTCAATGACCTGATATGATCTACTCAATAGCCCTATATATAGATAGAGATCAGATGGACATAGGGTGTACACAAGTGACCGATAGTGCTCAATGGCCTGATATCTAATCTATTGCTCTGTATATAGATAGAGATCATTGTATGGTATATGGTCTATGGTATATATACTGCACTACTGAATATACTTCACTAATTGATCTCTTAACTTGTAAAAAGCACAAATCTCTCTCCCTGCCTAACTGCTAGCAATGTCTCTAATTAGACACTGCACTGTCTGATAAACTGCAAATCACTTTGCTCTCCCTGCCCGGAAAACAGGATCCTCTCCCTCCCTATACTCACACTGCTAGCAATGTCTGACAAACTGCAAAATAACTATGCTCTCCCTGCCTCAAACACGTTCCTCTGCCTGTCTCATCGCCCGCACAATTATTACACTACACGCTACGGCTGTGCGGGCAGCCTTTATATAGTGTGGGGCGTGTACTTAGCCCCTGAGCCATGATTGGCTAAGAGCAGCCTGCCGTTTGTCCAATCATGGCACAAATGATTTCATTGGCCAAAGCATGGAGATCAGGGTGCATGCCTTGGCTAATCACATAATGCACTGTACGCGCCGCGCACGTGCAGTGCATTATAAGCGCTTGAATTTCCCTCAAAGAAGCACACTTGTTCGTCATTCGACGAACAACCGAATGACCGATGTTCGAGTCGAACTTAGCTTCGACTCGAACCTCATCCCTACTAAAATGTACAGGGCCCACCTGGCAGCACCTGGAGAGCTTCAAAAATGGCGGATGGTTAAGTCTGACAAGTCTGTTTCTGACAGACGCACAGCTTGTAGAAATCTTATAGAACTACAGAAGCCAGTGGGGAAGTTGTGGTCTCACAGCCCCCGCTGTTCTCACAGCCCCCCCTCTCTCTCTTGCTTTGTGTCTGTGCTTCGTGCATAGATACACAAGTTTTAAAACCACAAACCTAAACTACTGAACTTACAGGAAATATCTAGAATGTGTTAAACTGTTGGTCTGATAAGAAATAGCTGAGATGTATGTCTAAAGGCCCATACACACTTGACGAAAATCGAACGAAATATCCTCCGATTTTTCTCTCTCATGCTCAGCGGTCATAACCGTTTTTAGTTGACAGTGCATAAATGTTCACAAAATTTCTCGTCCGATTTTATTTTATTTTTTTTGGGACATTTGTTCCTAGACTTCCGGGTTGTCAGCAACTTCAGATCATGCGCGGTCTTTCGTATCCAATTTTTTAACGATAAAAATTTTGGTATTTGTCCCTCGGCATCGGCTGCTGAAAGTTGTGTACACACTAGCCGAAAATTGTACGATTTTACCTCGGACGGGAATTTTCGGCAGATTTTCTACTAGTGTGTACCCCACTTTACTTAGATGAAAGAAAAGTTCAATTTTTGTACTTTTGTATATGCACTAGGGATAGACCGATTATCGTCAAGGCCGGTATATTGAGGGCCGATATGCACGTTCCCCGATATATATCGGTATCGGCCCCGGAACTGGCCTATATTGCCGATATTTTTGTGACGTCATTCTGCCTTCTTAGGCCGCCTCCCTTGCCTTGGACAGCCTCATCTGGAGTCAGGACTAGTCTCCTGGAAGTGTATCACAGCCATACATCCACCCACAGCAGCCCGGTGCCAGCCAGCCACCCACATCCACAGACCCTGTACCAGCCAGCCAGCCACAGGCCCTGAACCAGCCAGCCACCCACAGGCCCTGTACCAGCCAGCCACCCACAGGCCCCGTACCAGCCAGCCAGCCACCCACAGGCCCTGTACCAGCCAGCCACCCACAGGCCCTGTACCAGCCAGCCACCCACAGGCCCTGTACCAGCCAACCACCCACAGGCCCTGTGCCAGCCACCCACCACAGGGTGCCAGACAGCCATTAAGCATTAAACAAAAATTAACATGTCCAGTACCAGATTTGTGTCAAAAATTGTCTTTATTTTTCAAAACTTTAAATGTACAAAATATATATCGGCCCATATCGGCCGATACCGATATGTTGTGACCAAAATATCGGTATCATCCCTGAAAAAACCATATCGGTCTATCCCTAATATGCACTTGTGATGTAACTGTGGATATATAAGTTATGTGTATGCCTATTTTCGGGACTTGGCAAGCGGGCATGATCCAGGCCGAGTCCCTTTGCTAGTGAATGAATAAAAAGGTGTGCTTCCTGTAAGTTTGTGTCAGAAAATTCCATTCCCTGAGTTTCATTAACTATTTCCTGCAAAAAAACAACATCTCCATATATGTGTATAAATCTACCAGACCCTCGCCACACAGTTCTAAGGGCAAATACATACACATCTACTGTATATTCAGCTGTACACCTATTTGCCCCGTTATGTCGGACCATAATCAATGTATAAATGTGCCGTAATAAAGGCTAGAGGAAGGGCTTGCAACCAGTGGTGGGATTCAAAAATTTTAGTAACCAGTTCCGACTTTCAAGCATGGTGTTATTTTTTTTATCTAATGTCAGTTAGGGGTCCGATCTGTCCGCCGCAATGTCACAGTCTCGCTAAAAATCACAGATCGCCGCCATTACTAGTGATAAATAATCAAAAATTACATAAATCTTTCCAGTAGTTAGTAGATGCGATAACTTTTGACAAACCAATCAATATACACTTATTGCAATTATTCTTTTTACCAAAAATATGTAGCAGAATACAAATTGGCTTAAAACGATGAAAAAAATTAATTTGTGTGAGTTTCACCACCTCGGGGGTCTCATCATCCCTGTCGGGCAGCAGTAGGGCCCCTGGGACTCCCTGTAGGGAAAGAGTTCCTGGTGGGAGATAGCCACGAAGAAGCCTTAAGGTGAGAAGAAGTCCCTGTCCCCAGGGGAGAAGGGGTCCCTGTCCCCATAAAAGGAGTCCCTGTTGCCAGGGGAGAAGGGGTCCCTGTCCCCAGGGGAGAAGGGGTCCCTGTCCCCAGAGAAGGAGTCCCTGTCCCCAGGGGAGAAGGGGTCCCTGTTCCCAGGGGAGAAGGGGTCCCTGTCCCCAGAAAAGGAGTCCCTGTTGCCAGGGGAGAAGGGGTCCTTGTCCACAGGGGAAAAGGGGTCCCTGTCCCCAGAAAAGGAGTCCCTGTTGCCAGGGGAGAAGGGGTCCCTGTCCCCAGAGAAGGAGTCCCTGTCCCAAGGGAGAAGGGGTCCCTGTCCCCAGGGGAGAGGGGTCCCTGTCCCCAGAGGAAAAGGGGTCCATGTCCCCAGGGGAGAGGGGTCCCTGTCCCCAGAGGAAAAGGGGTCCCTGTCCCCAGGGGAGAAGGGTCCCTGTTCCCAGGGGAGAAAGGGTCCCTGTCCCCAGAAAAGGAGTCCCTGTTGCCAGGGGAGAAGGGGTCCCTGTCCCCAGAAAAGGAGTCCCTGTTGCCAGGGGAGAAGGGGTCCCTGTCCACAGGGGAAAAGGGGTCCCTGTCCTCAGAAAAGGAGTCCCTGTTGCCAGGGGAGAAGGGGTCCCTGTCCACAGGGGAGAAGGGGTCCCTGTCCCCAGAAAAGGAGTCCCTGTTGCCAGGGGAGAAGGGGTCCCTGTCCCCAGGAGAGAAGGGGTCCCTGTCCCCATAAAAGGGGTCCCTGTTGCCAGGGGAGAAGGGGTCCCTGTTCCAAGGGGAGAAGGGGTCCCTGTTCCCAGGGGAGAAGGCCAGAAGGGGTCCCTGTCCACAGGGGAAAAGGGGTCCCTGTCCCCAGAAAAGGAGTCCCTGTTGCCAGGGGAGAAGGGGTCCCTGTCCCCAGAAAAGGAGTCCTTGTTGCCAGGGGAGATAGAGTGGGTGGGGGATGGGATGGTGTGTGGGGAATATGGGGTCATCTGCTCATCTCACTCACCATGACTAAGCTGCAGCTCACTCATCCTTGGTCACATGGGCTCCCTCCAGCAGCAGTACGGATGGCTGATCACTCAGCATATCTCAGACTCCCACCGAGGTCGACCTGTATATGACAGGGGGGAGGAGGGGGGCTGGCCACGCAGACAAGCCTGCTGTGTGCTGTGTCCTCCATAGGGCTTCTGAACTGTGTTTAGACTTCATTTGCGCGGGAGCTGACTCGGGGGTGGGGGCAGGAGACTTTGCTGAGCGATGCTGCAATGAGCAGGAGAAAGGCAGAGACAGCTGAAGGAATTTCAGATTGCTGCCTTGATCGTCGGGTTTTAACCGGTTCTGCAAACTTGATAAATGCTAGTAACAGGTTCCATAGAACCGGTGAGAATCGGCTGAATCCCACCACTGCTTGCAACTCAATACATCATTTAAACTCAGTAATGATGTAGCCCTAAGATTATATATCCATTTGGCTTCTTTACGTAAAACCTGAGGGTCTATATCACCTCCTCGCGGATCCTCAGGGATTGTTTCAAGAATTCTAAATTTAATTACATATTCATCAAAGTTGTCTTTTATGCCGACATGGCCGCCAATGGGAGTATTTATTTGGCCATTTCGGATGTATGCAATATGATCAGATACTCTTTTCCACAACGGCCTAATCGTTTTACCTACATAAAATGCTCCGCAAACACAGAGCATATTTGTGTGACTACAGCTTTAGTTTGGCATGTAATATGTTGGTATATGCGTCTCATTCTGCCATTGGGTAATCTGATGGAAAAACCCTCCAGGATCCAAAGGCAGAATGAGCAGCACCCACATTTACAAAAGCCTGGTACTTTTATATCAGTTGCTTGGGGTCTCACATAGTGACTAGCGACCAACTGGTCTCGAAGGGAGGTTGAAAGGCTATACCAGTGACGGCTGGTGCATTGGGGGCGCCACCCCCCCCCATCCATGCGTCTGGCCCCCTAATCTACATGCAGGGCGCCGGACGTATGGATTCCAATGGGTTTTTTTTTTTTTGAAGCAAGTGATTAGAGCCAGAGGCTCTAATAGGCTTCAAAAAAGAGTGGGCCTGGGGCGCAGAGCACTGCGCCCTGAGCCCACCCAGTTGTGTAATAAAATAGCGAATGAATATTCGCTATTGCCACACTGATTCTCCTCCTGGCCAATCAGGAAGTGGGTCCTGAGACCCGTTTCCCGATTGGCCGAAAGGAAAACCATGCTATTGGCCACGGAGTGGAGAAGGAGGAGGGTGGAGACTGAGGGGGAAGCCGATGCCGCCCCCGCTGCCTGCCCGGGGTGAGTGAGCAGGCGACCGGGGCAGTGCGGGCTGGAGATAGTGGGGGGCAGTGCGGGCTGAAGATGGGGGGGACAGTGCAGGCTGGAGCTGGTGGGGGACCGGACTGGGGGGAGGAAGTGCAGGCTGGAGTTGGTGGGGGACCAGCGACCAGGGGGGAGGTAGTGCGGGCTGGAGTTGGTGGGGGACCAGCGACCAGGGGGGAGGTAGTGCGGGCTGGAGCTGGTGTGGTCGGGGGGTATGGTGTGGTCCGTCTGCTGCCCCCCCCCCCCAGCCCATGGAGCACGACCTGCCACTGGTCTATACACTATTTTCAGGCTTTCCCCAACATATTTGCATAGCGTGGGGTCATTTCTAAGGCGACTCCAATTTTTTTGCATTATATTCCTAATTTGAGAATAATAATTGGTTGGAGTAAGTAGTGATAATTCATGTAATGTCGCTTTCTTTACTTTTTTCCTTCTTAAATAATAAGTTATGTCGAGTTTTTCCTATCGCCCTATTAAAGGCCTCACGCAATGTAGTTTTGCTATAGCCCCGCCCTAGCCAATAGGCAATTTCATAATTGTTAGCTTTGTTCTAATGTGAAAAGTATTTTAACAATCTTGTTAGATATAATTGTGGTTGGTGGTCACATGGCAAATCTGCTATACAAACACACTGATATGGAAGAATCTCCTTAGACCAGTCAAACATGGTTTTCAACATTGTAGTCTGGATGAAGTTCCACTTTTCTCACGGTAGATCTCTCCAGACTGATACGAATTATCAGCTGTAGGACTATAATGTTTATACCTAAAACACCAGACAGTCTCTCCTCTGGATACACAACCTCATCCAACTTCGGATGCCTTCTTGTCCTCTCCAGTCATCTTTCTCTTCCATGTCCATGCATGGTCACTATTTCCAACCTGCAGCAACTCCCCTCCACTCTCTTGTACCCCTCCTTACTTGTCCGCCGGTACAATACAGCACAGCAACTTTGGTTCCTGTACTGGGGACTGATAACTGAGGGGAATTTGCCCTCCTGAACCAGTACTATAAGATATGTTGGCCCTGAGTAGATTTATTTCACTCCATTTTGACCTGTGTGCAACCCTCAGTTTTGCAATGTCTGTGCTAGCCTGTCAGTAATTTTTAACTCTTTTTAAATTTTTTTATTTTTTTTTTACTTAACCACTTAAGCCCCAGGCCTATTTCGGACACTTTTTGTTTACAAGTTAAAATCAGTATTTTTTCCTAGAAAACTACTTATTACCCCCAAAGACTCTGGAGAATAAAATGGCGGTCATTGCAATATTTTTTGTAGCACGGTATTTGCGCAGCGATCATTAAAACGCCATTTTTTTAAAAAAAATACAAAAAATCAAATTTCACTGCATTTAAAAACAAAAGCAGTAAAGTTAGCTCAATTTTTTTGTATATTGTGAAAGATGATGTCACGCTGAGTAAATAGATACCCAACATGTTACGGTTTAAAATTGTGCACACCCGTGGGATGGCGACAAACTACGGTCAATAGAAATCTCCATAGGCGACGCTTTAAATTTTTTTAACGGTTACCAGTTTAGAGTTAGAGTGTAGCTCTTTTTTTTTTAATTATTGCTCACGTTCTGGCGATCGCGGCGATACCTCACATGTGTGGTTTGAACAGCGATTTCATTCACGGCTCGACTTCCATATGCGTTTTCTTTCGTGTGCGAGCTAACGGCGAAGGGGGCGGCTAAAATTTTTATTTTATTTTTTTTCCTATTTATTTTCTTTTATTTTTTTAACTTTATCACAGGTTTTTTTAAAAAAAAAAAAAATCTGATCACTTTTATTGCTGTCACAATCAATGTAAACATCCCTTGTGACAGCAATATGCAGTGACAGGTACTCTTTATGGAGGGATCGGGGGTCTAAAAGACACCAAACCCCTCCACTGCACTTCCATGTATTCAAAACGCCGCAAACGGCATTTTTGAATACACTCGCTTTTTAAATTTGCCACCCTTAGCACCAGAGTAACCCGGACGTGACGTCATGGACGCCGCCTCCGGGTTACGTCATCGGAGACCCGATCGAAGCCGCTTGGTGCTGGCTGGGTGCTCGGGTCTCCCGGAGGGACGGGAGACCTGGGCAAAGCCGCGGAAGGTGGTGGGGGGGATGTCCCCTCCCACTCGCCGGGGTAATGACCGAGCAGTTCCCGAGCCGCATCGTTTATTACCGCCGGAAAGCCGACCGCTGGCTCTAAACAATTGTACCTGGGTGATGACTCTAGCTAGAAGCATCACCCCGGTATAACACCGCAAAGTCAGCCGACGTACAGGTACATCACTTTGTGGTAAGTGGTTAAAGCATTCTCTGAATTAGGGCAAAACCACTCCTCACTTGTTGTCCCTCCTCCCTAAACACTTACCTGCCTCCTCTTATTATCCAATGCTGTCCCAGCTGCAACACCACTCTCCCCTCTTTCTGCTCTCACAGAAGACACAGGCAGCATTGGAAGCTATAGGCTACTGCTGTTGTCAGTCATACCCAATATGGAGGGAGCAGGTGGGGTGGGGCCACGTTGTGTGTGTTTACAGACACACGTATCCCAGCTTGAGAGCATGGGTGCCCTCTCAGTACGTGACTTGGGGCACACACAGGAGAGGAGGAGCAGAGAGCACTGCTGGAGGTCTCCAGAAGAGTAAGTAAGGGTCTGCTCTGTGCAATAAAATTGAACAGAGCAGGTAGTTATAACTGTTGGCAATAATTCAGACTCGCATGGCCCTAGGCATCAAAGTTCCTTCAGATATCTGGGAGCACTCAATGACACACAGAGATGGCAGGAACGATGTCACAGAATGCTGGGTTTTTATTCAGACAGTAAAGAACGTTTTATAGAGAAAGAAAAAGGTGAAGTCCCTTTCCAGTAGATTATACATAGAGTTTATACAAAAATAGCAGTTTACCATTACGTGCTTTAACCACTTTACCACCGGAGGATTTTGCTGTCTTACGTCCAGGCCACTTTTTGCGATTCCGCGCTGTGCGACTTTAACTGACAATTGCACGGTCATGCAACGCTGTACTCAAACGAAATTTACGTCCTTTTTTTCCCACAAACAGAGCTTTCTTTTGGTGGTATTTGATCACCTGTGCGATTTTTACTTTTTGCACTATAAACAAAAAAAGAGCGTTTATTTTGAAAAAATAACAATATTTTTCACATTTTTTTTATATGAAATTCCCCCCCAAAAAAATGTATAAATCTAATTTTTTTAAAATTTTTGGCCAATTTGTGTTCTGCTACCTATGTTTGGTAAAAAAAAATCACAATAAGCGTATTTTGATTGGTTTGCGCAAAAGTTATTGCGTTTACTAACTAAGGGAAAGATTTATGTAATTTTTGGTGTTTTTTTTTAACGCGTAATGGCTGCGATCTGCGATTTTTTTTTAGCGGGACTGCGACATTGCGGCGGACAGATCGGACCCTTGACTGAAATTTTTGACACTTTTGGGGGTACCAGTGACATTTCTACAGTAATCAGTGCTATAAATATGCACTGTTACTGTCAAAATGACACTGGCAGGGAAGAGGTTAATTTTATTGGAGAGGGAGGGGTTAATGTATGCCTGGTGCTTACTAACGTGTGTGGGAGGAGGTGACTGAGTGACACAGGGACAGATCGCATGTTCAGCTATGCTGAACACTGCAATCTGTCACTGTTTGTCACATAGGAGATCCGCCCGATCTGTTTACACAAGCGGGCGGATCTCCAAACTAGTTTCCCCGACGATCGAGGAAGAGCAGCGGCGATCACCGCTGCTCCTCCCCTGGCCCGACTCCCGCTGTGACTGAAAACAGTGGGAACGTGCCTCCGGCGGCGCGCGAGAGCCGCCTACAGGGGGAGGAGTCCAGCGACATAGGTCTACGTCGCTGGACGGAATCGAGCCACTTTGTCGCAGTACAGTCAACGTGACTGGTCGGCAAGTGGTTAAGTCATGTACTTACATGTGAGTTAATTAAAATAAGGCATAGTTATAATTACATCAGACTTGCGCTAAGGGTTAAGATAAGGCATAATTAGTTACTTCAAACAGACTTGCTTTTTTAAGGGTCAGTTTGACCACAAAGTGTAACGTCCTGGAACCATTTTTAAAAGGGCATTTACTTAGATAGACTTTTTAATTAAGCTGAGTCTAGGGTTTTAGTAACAAAATGGAATTGAAAAAACAAAATGGAGGATAAATATTGCTTCAAAAACATCTTTTTTATTTTAGTTTAAAAAAAAAATAGATTTTACAACCACTTTAACACCACATGAGGTCTGTCTGGGTCTTTGACTCCACCCATTTCTTAGTTCTATCTCCTCTGATCAGTTCTGAAGAGCATTTTAGAACATCTTCTTGCCTTGGCCAAAGCAGCGGAAAAGGTGGAGTCAGTCGAGGAGGAGAGGGAGGATGGAGGAGGAGGAGAAGAAGAGGCAAGCCTGCATGCAATCCGTGGCGGTACAACCAAATCTACACGGGTGCCACGGGTTACATGCTTGACGGCCGTCAGAAGGTTCACCCAGTGGGCAGTAAAAGTGATATACCTTCCCTGCCTGTGTTTGCTAGACCATGTGTCTGTGGTCAGATGTATCTTGGCACCAACACTGTGTGCCAGAGATATATTCCCTTGCCGCTGAACATGGCCATACAGCTCTGGAATGCCCTTCTGCGAGAAATATTTCCTGCCTGGGACCTTCCATTGTGGTGTTCCAATGGCCACAAATTTCCGAAAGGCCTCTGAGTCCACCAGTTGATATGGTAGTAGTTGGCGGGCTATTAGTTCCGACAAGCCAGCAGTCAAACGTTGGGCAAGAGGGTTATCCGGCGTCATCATTTTTTTCCACTCCAACATTTGGGCCACAGAAGCCTGCCTTTTTCCAGAACAACGTGAGGACGGCATGATGGAAGGTGGAGTGGAGGACAATAGTGAGGAGAGAGGAGAAGGAGAAGGGGCTGGATGGTGAGAGCCTGGAGTGTGGCTTTGTGGGTTCTGACGGTGTTGCTCCCACTGGGCTCGGTGATGGGAGTTCAGGTGCCTTCTTAAGGCGGTTGTCCCTAGGTGAGTGTTGGGCGTACCGCGACTTATGCGTTGACTGCAAAGGCCGCAGATGGCAACACTGTTGTCAGCAGCGGACATATTAAACCACTTACCGCGAACTGACGTATATAAACGTCTGCAGACTTTGCGCGGTTATACCGGGATGATGCCTCTAGCTAGAGGCATCATCCCGGTACCGTGGTTTACAGCCAACAGTAGGCTTTCCGTCCGTAACGAGCCGCTCGATCGTTACCCGGGTGAGCGGGAGGGGACGTCCCCCCCTCCTGCCGCCTTCTATGACTTCGCTTGGGCCTCCCGTCCCACCGGCAGACCCAAGCACCCAGTCGGCACGTCCGCCGGCTGGATGGAGTCCCGATCAAAGTCAGAAGCGGCTTTGATCGGGTCTCCGATGACGTAACCCGGAGGCGGCGTCCATGATGTCACTTATGGGTTACTGTGCTGCAAAAGGCAGCAAATTTAAAAAACGGCTGTATGCAAACACTCCGTTTTCAGCGTTTTGCATACATGGAAGTGTAGTGGAGGGGTTTGTGGTCTTTTAGACCCTTGATCCCTCCATAAAGAGTACCTGTCACTGCATATTGGTGTCACAAGGGATGTTTACATTGCTTGTGGCAGCAATAAAAGTGATCAGATTTTTATTTTTTTTTAAAAACCTGTAATAAAGTTAAAAGAAAAAAAACAAAAAAATTATTAGCCATCGTCACCGTTAGCTCGCGCACAAAAAAAAAAGGTATACGGAAGTCAAGCCGCGAATGAAATCGCTGTTCAAACCACACATGTGAGGTATCGCCGCAATCGCCAGAGTGTGAGCTACACTCTAACTCTAAACTGGTAACCGTTAAAAAAATTTAAAGCGTCGCCTATTGAGATTTCTATTGACCGTAGTTTGTCGCCATTCCACGGGTGCGTGCAATTTTAAACCGTAACATGTTGGGTATCTATTTACTCGGCGTGACATCATCTTTCACAATATACAAAAAATGGGATAACTTTACTGTTTAGTATTTTTTAAATGCAGTGAAATGTGATTTTTCTTAATTTTTCCAAAAAAATGGCGTTTTAAAGACCGCTGCGCTAATACCGCGTGACAAAAAATATTGCAATGACCTCCATTTGATTCTCCAGAGTCTTTGCTAAAATAATATATATAATGTTTGGGGGTTCTAAGTAGTTTTCAAGAAAAAATACTGATTTTAACTTGTGAACAAAAAGTGTTCGAAATAGGGCTGGGGCTTAAGTGGTTAAAAAAAGCCCACACTGCGGAGCCATGTGCCGGCGTCGTGGGAGCGCCAGATGTGACTGTACATGGTTGATGGCTCGCTCCTGATACATTTGCAGTCTGCTTTGTACCTTGCACAATGAAAGTTCCGCCTGCTTCTCCTCCCTATCTGCTGGTCCGTCTCTCCCTCTAAACTCCCCTCCTCTTCCTCTCTTGTGGACACCCACGTGACATCCATAGACACGTCATCATCCATGTCACCTTCCCCACCACTAACATTCGAGATCTCGGAGTAGGCAGCAACAGCGGGGACCAACCTCCTTGGGCTGATCTGGGTGGCTGTTGCTACTTCCTCTTCCTGATCCGATGCCAACAATGGCTGCACATCGCAAATGTCTTGTAATGAATCGGAAAATAATTCCAGTGACTCAAGCGGAGGGTATGTAGTGGTGTTGGTGGTGGTGTCTTTAGGGGTGCACACAGCAGAGAGTGAAGAGGGTGCAGATAGAGAAGAGGAGGAGGGTGCAGAAGAGGAAGGCTGAGTGAGCCACTCAACCAAGGTACGTAATCAAACGCACCTTCTGAAACTTCACAGTTTGGCTCCGGCCTACTGCTCCTGCCCTAACCCCTACCACCCCTGCCTGCCTCTTCCTCTGCCTGTCATTTTTTTAAATTACCCTGTGACAAAAGTCTCTAGAGAAGAGCAGTATATGTGGAATAAGGTATATAACACCCCACTTCAATCTGTGGTATTTGGGGGCCACTGGTTTATCACACCAGTTCTACAAATAATTGGCCAGTAACTGTTGTCACTGTGTGCAGCACAGTTAACACAGCAAAAGAGGCCAAATTTTTGATGGACTAAAATACACTCTTATAAAAGTATACTGTTAAATAACACCCCACTTCAATATGTGGTATTGGTAGGCCACTGGATTATCACACCAGTTGCACAAAAAATTGGCCAGTGAGTTTGGCACTGTGTGTAGCAGAGTTAACGCAGCAAAAGAGGCAATATTGTTGCAGGACACAAATACACTTATAAAAGTATACTCAGATAACACCCCACTTCAATATGTGGTATTGGGGGGCCACTGGTTTATCACACCAGTTGTAGAAAAAATTGGCCAGTGAGTTTGGCACTGTGTGTAGCAGAGTTAACGCAGCAAAAGAGGCAATATTGTTGCAGGACACAAATACACTTGTAAAGGTATCAGAAGAAGGACCGAGCACCAAGACAAAAATTAAAGCTCAATCACCCAGCGCTCTGTACTTGTACACAGGTGTGCTCCTGCACAACAATAATAAAGCGCCTTGTGGCGCTGCACAGCCACGAGGATCGGCAACTTCCGGGACGCTGACGAGCGAGCGGGAGACCGGTAAGCGGCCGGCAGAGACCGTAACGCCTACATTGTCCATACATGCTGCTTTTGTTTTTACTGGATGTGAGTGTAATGGGTGAGGGGGGGAGTATTCAATAAAGGTGCATGTTTTATCCAAGCGGTATTGCCCTATGTGTATCTTTGCTCCTTCCTTATGCACCGCATCCTTGAGGACATTACAGCTACGAGCAGGTTCCATAGGAATCGGATCATTGGGAGAGTCCGGATGGGAATAGATCTTACAGGATTCACTAACAGAGCTATCTGGTAAGAGTGTATACTTGGGTGTCTCACACGCGGTGAGGTGGAGGTGCATATCGAGCAGTGTTGTTTACACCGGGATTATATATTCCATAGCAACCCCACATGAAGTTCTGGTGGTGATGGACTTTCTTTATCATGGACTCTGATTCTGTTTACATATATACTTTTAAATTTCCTTTTGTAAGAGACTTATGACTGTATGCGAAAGGTTTAGTCATCCAATCATATTAAGTGTTTGGTTTTAGGTATAGCGCTGCTTGTGCTTATTTTTCAATACGCACCTATATACACTTGTAAAAGTATACTCAGATAACACCCCACTTCAATATGTGGTATTGGGAGGCCAGTGGTCTATCACACCAGTTGTACAAAAACAACTTTACTGGGTTTTTTTTTGTTTGTTTTTTATTGGTTGAGCCAGATGTACTTTTTTCTACCTGACTATGTATCTATATATATATACAGCCGGTAAGTGGTTAATGACTAACTTTGTCTAAATACATAACAGTGTGCGGTATACCTGGAATTTTGGAAACCCACCTTATAAAGAATTAATGCTTTTCATTAAAAGTTGTAAAAATGAAAATAATTGGAGGCAGTAATTAGGATGAAAGGCATTTTATTGATCAGTTACTGATAATTACATGCAGTAGCAGCTTATACAAGTTTTCAAATATCAAAGAAGAAAAGTCTGGCTCATGGTTCATAAAAAAGTACATTGAATTTATATTAGCAGATATTGTAGTAGCATCACAAACAATTCATATAAGGAAGGTGATGAAAGGCTCCGATATTTTTTGGGGAAGAAATTAAAGCATTATTGTGGCATTACTGAGGCTGGGGCTTTTTTTCAGCGGGAACGCGGGGGAACGCAGTTCCGGCACCTCTAGCACTGAATGTATGCCATGGCAAGGGGTGCTAGAGGGTCTACTGATGCTGGATCTATTGATGCTGGAGGGGATCTATTTTTGGATGGCAATCTATTGTTGCTGGTGGAGGATCTTTTGATACTGTGGGTTAATTGTTGCTGGAAGGGATCTACTGTTTGGGGAGATGGTCTACTGTTGCTGGCTGCTAGAGAGTCTATTGATGCTGGCTGCTGGGAGATCTTTGGCTGCTGCTGGGGGTCTATTGCTGCTGGGGGTGGGGGGTATATTGCTGCTGGCTGCGGGGGGATCAATTTTATAGCTTTTCTTGTTATCATAACCAAATTCCATACATTCCACTACAAAATTATACTTGGCTCTATATTCTCTAAAAGGGGCTGTACTGGAAGCTGGGTAGGGGGTGGATCCAAGTGTCGGTACTCAGAGGTGGGTAGGGGTGGAACCAAGGCTTAGTGCTCGAAGGTGGGTAGGGGGCGGAGACACAAAGTAACTTAGAAAGGGGAGTTCCTGCACCTTTTCTCTGAGAAAAAAAAAGCCCTGCTGAAGACTATTTCAAATGGAATGTCTGTCGATCTGACCTTTACCCTAATCCACCTAAGTATCCCCCCCCCCCCCCCATTCTGCAGTCTTTTGGAGTCTTTTAGAGCTGTCCGGTTGACACTGACACAGTTCCCATTGGATGTCCAACAAAAGATTAGTGGGACAAAATGTGCATCCGTCTGTGACGTCACTACACTAAACATGGGACTATTTCTACTAAAGGGTACAGGTATGGTCAATATGAAAGGCAGTGATGTAAGGTAAATCACACTGCTTATGATGGGGGAAATACTGTAGTAATGGGGAATACGGTGCATTAAGTGCTCTGTGTACATAAATGTCTATGCAGAACAACCAAAAAATGAAAAGATTCCATTTGGAGTGTTCAGGGTAACTTCTCACTGCACCAGATTCAGCACCTCTAAAGAGACTGAAGTATCTCTAGGCAAACAGATAATAAGAACAGCAGGGCGCAATCTAAGTGTAGTATATGAACAGATTTATTGTGGTGAAAAGACAAAC
The DNA here is from genome assembly GCF_965119305.1 of Pelophylax lessonae. Classification (NCBI taxonomy): domain Eukaryota; kingdom Metazoa; phylum Chordata; class Amphibia; order Anura; family Ranidae; genus Pelophylax; species Pelophylax lessonae. The sequence goes on along the minus strand of NC_138773.1, from coordinate 10,429,262 downwards.
TGCAAATCACATTGTGACAGTTGAAATCAGGCTCATCGCATAGTGAAGGTTTCCGATGGACAGTCTCAGGCCAGGATAGAAACACTGAGAGGATGGATACACCTGCAGGACCAAGAGAATACATTGGGAGGGGGAGGAGCCAAACCACTTGCATACTGGGAACTTGTACCCTCCTTCCTGCCCGGACCGAATTTCAGCTTTCACCACTGTCACACTTTCAATGATAATTGCACGGTCATGCCCGTATAAAAGTTTTATCATTTTTTTTATTTACTTTCTTCTATAAAACACACACACAAAAAAAAAAAATCTAATTTTTTCATCAGTTTAGGCCAATATGTATTCTGCTACATATTGTTGGTAAAAAAAATCTCAATAGGTGTATATGAATTTGGTTTGAGCAAATGTTATTGCATCTACAATCTAGAGGAAATAGATTTATGTAATTTTTATTTATTTTCTATTTTTTTTTACTAGTAATGATGGTGATCTGCGATTTTTAGCGGGACTGCGACATTGCGGCTAACAGATCGGACCCCTCACTGACATTTTTGACACTTTTGGGGGGACCAGTGACATTACTACAGTAATCAGTGCTAAAAATATACACTGTTACTGTAATAATGACACTGGCAGGAAAGGGGTTAACACCAGGGGCGATAAAAGGGGTTAAGTGTGTCCCTAGGGCAGTGATGGCGAACCTTGGCACCCCAGATGTTTTGAAACTACATTTCCCATAATGCTCAGCCACATTGCAGTGTGCATGGACATCATGGGAAATGTAGTTCCAAAGCATCTGGGGTGCCAAGGTTTGCCATCACTGCCCTAGGGGGTGCTTTCTAACTGTGTGGGGGATGGACTCATTATATGAACACAGAGATCCATGTTCCTAAATAGCAGGAACACAGGATCTCTGTGTTCATCTGTGACAGAACGGCCGTCTGCGGTGTTTACATCGGCAGACCGCCGTTCTGTCTCTATGGGGAGCGTTTGCGGGTGGCCGGCGGACATCGCATCCCCCTTGACCCACTCATTGGCTCCCTTCTCTGGCCAATCAGCCCATGCGTGAATAGCCCCACTGGCTATTGCACGAAACGACGTACGTCGCTTCGTGCAATAGCCAGTGGGGCTATTCACGCATGGGCTGATTGGCCAGAGAAGGGAGCCAATGAGTGGGTCAAGGGGGATGCGATGTCCGCCGGACAATAGAGCCGACCTGCCGCAGTAGGGTGCCACCCTCCTTTTTCTTTTCTTTTTTTTTTCCCAATAGTTTTATATACGAGACCAATATATTTGTATTATTGACCATAGGGAAATCTTTTAAACCAGTTGTTGTCTGCCAGAGCCTTCAGCCTACTGTACTCTTGCTCTCTAGATTTTTTTTCGGTGCTTTCTTTTATTTGCTGAACCGTAATATCATAAGAAAATTTCAGAAGAAACTTCTTGCGTTCGATGCGTTCCTTCACAGGATGCCTTGGTTCCTTAAGGCGGAATTTTACATCTTGCAGAGCATTGACAATCACATTCTGGATATCAGAGCACCGTCCGCGTGTCTTCATGTGGTCGTGTGGGGTGTAATTCTCAATGGCCATCACCACTTCTGCCCCCGCACGTTGAAACTTCTTTTCCAGATCTTTGTAGCATTTCTCCGTCTTGTGTGTAAGGACAACAATAGGAACAACCCCTGTCATTATAACAAAAAAAAGATGAAAATTAAAACTTCCAAGTGTTCACTACCTGTAACGCGTTTCTTTAATTTTATTAACCAGTTCTGGGCCGGAAGGATTTACCCCCCTTAACCACTTTAAGACCGGAGGATTTTCCTGCTTAACGTCCAGGCCACTTTTTTCAACATGGCACTGCGCGACTTTAACTGACAATTGCGAGGTCATGCAATGCTGTACCCAAGCGAAATATACATCTTTTTTTCCCCACAAACAGAGCTTTCTTTTGGTGGTATTTGATCACCTCTGCGCTTTCCATTTTTTGCGATATTAATAAAAAAAGAGTGAAAATTTTGCAAAAAAATTGACATTTTCTACTGAGAGTTAAAAATTATCCAATATATTCAATTTTTGTCATATATTTAGGCCAAATGTATTTAGCTACATGTCTTTGACAAAAAAATTCTCAATGAGCGTATTTTTAACCGCTTTAAGACCCGGAAGATTTTACCCCCTTCCTGACCAGTCCATATTTTGCGATTCGGCACTGCGTGATTTTAACAGCCAATTGCGCGGTCGTGCGACGCTGTACCCAAATTAAATTGACCTCCTTTTTTTCCTACAAACAGAGCTTTCTTTTGGTGGCATTTGATCACCTCTGCGATTTTTATTTTTTGCGCTATAAACAAAAAAAAGAGCAACAATTTTGAAAAAATAACAATATTTTTTCACATTTTTTTATATGAAATTCTCAACAAAAATGTAAAAATCAAATTTTTTTAACATTTTGGGCCAATTTGTTTTCTGCTACATATTTTTGGTAAAAAAAATCTTAATAAGCGTATTTTGATTGGTTTGCGCAAAAGTTATTGCGTTTACTAACTAAGGGAAAGATTTATGTCATTTTTTATTGTTTTTTCTTTTTTTTTTAACTAGTCATGGCGGCGATCTGCGATTTTTTTTTTTTTTGCAGGACTGCGACATTGCGGCGGACAGATCGGACCCCTGATTGACATTTTTTACACTTTTGGGGGTACCAGTGACATTGCTACAGTAATCGGTGCTATAAATATGCACTGTTACTGTAAAAGTGACACTGGCAGGGAAGGGGTTAACTTTATTGGTGATCAAGGGGTTAAGTGTGTTCCTAGGGGCGTGATTCTAACTGTTAGGGGGCGTGGCTAGTGATGTAATCGCAGAGACATACGATCCTACATGCAGGATCGCATAGCCTCTGTCATTACTTCAGGGAGAATGACAGACGGATGTGTTTATATCAGCCGTCTGTCTTTCTCCCTCTCTTTTGGGAGATCGCGAGTGGCCAGCGGACATTGGAGCTGTCGGTCACATGCGCTGGCTAGGCAGGGAACGAGCAGAGGCAGGAGCGCGCTTCGGGCGGCGCACGCTCGCCCTCTACAGGCTTGTGGGCGTGCGAGGTAGGTCTACGTTGCTTTGCCCAGGAGAGGCTGACTGCCGCAGTAAATAGTCGTGCCACGATCGGCAAGTGATTAACGGACATGTGAAGGGAGTCACTTTGGTTGGGGGGCTGTGGAACCCAGCTTGCCTTGTAGAGGTAGAGAAGTCCCTATCTTGGGTCCCTAGACCCCTCTTATGTGTAAGTCACCTATGTGTGTCTATTAGGGGCACAGGGTGACCAAGAACCCCAGTCGGGTCTGCACTAATCAGACTCACTGTACAACCACACCGGACTCAGCTTTTTGTGTTACCCCGGTTATCCTGGGTTCTATATGTGTGGTTTGTGTTGAAAGAGTGAGGGGCCTCTTGCACTTGGGACAATAATATTTCTGAACAGTGTCCCTCAGGAAATATACGATGAACGGTTTGACTTTTCAGATTGCTAGAAAATCGCAATAAGCGTATTTTGATTGGTTTGCACAAAAGTATTCATGTCTACAAACTACAGGAAAGATTTATGTCATTTTTATTGTTTTTTTTTTTTTTTTTTTTACTAATAATGGTGGCAATCTGCGATTTTTTTGCAGGACTGCGACATTGCAGCGGACAGATCGGACCCCTAACTGACATTTTTGACACTTTTGGGGGGGACCAGTGACATTACTACAGTAATCAGTGCTAAATAATATGCCCTGTTACTGTAATAATGACAATAAGGGACTTCCGTATATGTTTGCTTCTGCGCGCAAGCTAATGGGGACAGGGCGCTTTAATTTTTTTTTTCCTATTTATTTTATTTATTATTTTTTTATTTTTACACAGTTTTAAAAAAAATATATATATAATTTTTATTCCTATTACAAGGAATATAAACATCCCTTGTAATAGAAATAGGCGTGACAGGACCTCTTTTATTGTGAGATCTGGGGTCAAAAAGATCTCACATCTACACTTAAAAAAAAAAAAAACGTTGAAAAAAATTTGGCCCTTTAAGCCGGTTGCTAGGCAACAATGTTTGACGTCGCTCCGGTCCTCCAAGACCTTAGAGTCGAGTAGGGGTCATCTTGCCCTCACTCAACTTCCTGTCTCTGAGGATCCGGGACCGGATCGTTTTCCACGCTGCCGGCGGGTCCAGTAGGGAAAATGTCCGTGACGCGGCGGGAGGCACCTCTTCCTCCACACCATAAGGGTGATCCCATGGCAAATCTGCCGCTGGGACCACCCTTATCTGAAAGGTGATCGCCCGCCTTTTTAAAAAATACTGGGTTATGGCAGCTATCTGCTGCCATAACCCCAATATTTAGCATTAAAGGATCAACGTAAATCGCCGGCGAGTGGCCGGTAAGTGGTTACCTCTTTTAGGTAAACACCTGCTTGTGCCTTGTGTCTCTGCAGCTTGCTGAGTAAATCCTGCCACTGGCCAATTTTTACGCTGCTGTATCCTCTAAGGGATGAAATTACCTGTCATATTTCTGCAGTTTGTGAAAAACGTTTGCACTTCTTTTACTTGCTGGTCTTGCATCACGTTCTTTACACTAAAAGAAAATCAAAGTTTAGTTTCCTTAAACACCAAATCTGATTCAAAGATATTTCATTTGTTTTTTCTGTAATTTCAGCAAATTTGAATCACCTCCTGACTTCTTGTTTGTAAATTAATATTTGGGATGTCTAGCTGAGAAAGATAAATGAGTAGAAGAAATGACACAAACCTCTGGAGAACAATCCACCATTAACCACCTAAGGACCACGCCTATTTCTGACACATGCTGTTTACAAGTTAAAATCAGTATTTTTTGCTAGAAAACTACTTAGAACCCCCAAACATATATATATATATATATATATATATATATATATATATATATATATATATATATATATATATATTTAGCAGAGACAGTAGAGAATAAAATGGAGATCATTGCAATACTTTGTCACGCTGTATTTGCGCAGTGGTTTTACAAACGCAATTTTTTTGCAAAAAAAAAGGATTTTTGTCTTACCGTAAAATCCTTTTCTCTGAAGTTCTCTGACCGGCACAGCTCCATGCCTTTGTAGACCCTTGGGCTTATGCTCCTCTCTCTTCAGGAGTAGGACTAGGCAGAAACAGTTAAACAGTTTTGGCTACACCCCTGGGGCAGTCCCAGGGGGTATAGCATTACTTCCTGCTGTAGGACTTCAGTTTGTAACAAGCAGTGTCAGAAGAATACATAACTCAACCCAACAGAGGGGTGGGTGCTGTGTCCATCAGTGAACCCCAGAGAAAAGGATTTTACGGTAAGACAAAAATCAATTTTTCTCTTCCGTTCACTGATGGACACAGCTCCATGTCTTCTTAGACCCTTGGGATGTCCCAAAGCAGTGTCAATATAAGGGGTGGGAAAAACACAGCAAGAGATAGAATTCCCAACAAAGGCTAAACATAGCCAACCAGATAAACCAGAAGCTCAACCAGGAACAACTGGAGCTCACCACCAGGAAAAAAATACACCCTCAAGAGGCAGGAGCCTCTGCAACCGCAGCCTGCAAAACTTTGCGGCTGAACGCAGCATCCACAGATGCAAGTACATCCACCTTATAAAACTTTGTGAATGTGTGTACAGACAACCACGTAGCCACCTTGCACACCTGAACCACTGACGCCTGATGACAGATAGCCCAGGAGGCACTAAGCTCCCTAGTAGAATGCCCCTTGACAGGGAAGGGAGGAACCCGACCCGACCCTTAATAGAATAGGCCTGCACCACTGGCTGCCTGATCCATCTGGAATTGGTCGTAGCCCCGTAAAAGGTCCATCTGTAAGGACAAATAAAGAATCAGATTTACGAATTGACTTAGTCGCCGCCAGGTACACTCTGATTGCCCCAGCTACATCCAAGGTGTGCAGGGCAATTTCTTTAGGATGTTTTGGCTTAGGACACAAGGACGGCAACACAATATCCTCATTTCAATGAAATCCTGAGATGACCTTAGGGAGGAATGCCTGACAGGGTCGCAACACCACTTTGTCCCTGTGAATCACCAGGTAGGGTGACCGACAGGACAACACTGCCAACTCTGACACCCTACGCACAGAAGTAGTAGCAACCAAAAAGGCCACCTTCTGCAGCAGAGTGAGCAGAGGAAGTTCACAAATTTTTGAAGTACCAACAGTACCAAATGAAGACCCCACGGAGATACCAGGGATTGCACCGGAGGAACCAGATGGCGAACCCCTTGCGCAAAAGGGTGAACCAAGGAATTCACTGCCAACGGCCTCTGGAAAAATATGGCCAAGGTGGAAATCTGTCCCTTGATGGTGCCCAAAGCCAACCGCTGATCTACACCTTGGTGTAGAAACTCCAGCAGGCGAGACACAAAAAAGAACGGGGAGAAACCCCCCCAAGACTCTCACCAACAAATGTACGCCCTCCAAACTCGATGATAAACCTTTCCAGAAGTAGATTTGCTAGCTTTCAACAGTGTAGGAATCACCTTCTCCAAAAGCCCTCTGTCCTTCAGCACCTGGCTTTCAATAGCCATGCCGTTAAAGCCAGCGACTGTAAAACAGGTTGGAGGCTTGGTCCTTGAGACAGAAGATCTTCCATGAGAGAAAGTTTCCAAGGAACGTTTGCTACCAGCCTTACCAGGCCTGTGTACCAAAACAGGTGAGGCCAATCTAGTGCCATCAGACTGACTGGAAACCCTTCCACCTCGATTCTGCATAGCAGTCTTGACAGAAGTTGTATTGGAGGAATAGCGCAAATCAGACGATACCGACCACAAAGAGCCACCGGGGCATCTGTGGCTTCGACCAGAGGATCCAGAGACCTTGACACGAATCTTTGCACCTTCCTGTTGAGACGGGAGGCCAACAGGTCCACATCGGGAGTCCCCCACTGGAGACACATTTTATAAAACACCTCCGTATGGAGAGACCATTCTCCTTGATCCAACTGCAGACTGAGATAGTCCACATGCCAATTCTCTACCTCTGGAATGTGCACAGCAGAGAGGGCCGGAACATATCGTTCTCCCCACCTTAGGATGCCAGCTACTCCCCGGCCCACCAAGGCACTTCTTGTGCCCCTTGATGATTGACATATGCCACTGCTGTAGCATTGTCCGATTGTATCCTCACTGGGCATCCCTGCAGACAATCCGTCCACTTGGACAGGCAAAGCCCAATCACCCGAATCTCCAGGATGTTGATCGGCAGACTGGACTCCGCTCGAGTCCCAACACCTTGAGCTGAGTATACTCCCAAGACACCTCCCCGCCTGGACAGACTGGCATCCATGGAAATCACTGTCTAATACAGGGGGAGAAAGAACTTTCAGGCAAAGCGCCGGAGATTGGAGCCACCATATTAGAGACCTTCTCGTATCTGGGCTCAACAAGATCAGATTGTCTAGCGACTGCGGATCCTTGTTCCATTTGGCAAGAATCTCCCTTTCCAGAGGTCAAACAGAACCGCCTCGAAGGTAGAAACCACCAGATCCAACACTTGCATGCAGGTCCTGAGTGATGACCAACAGGTGGTCAACAGAAGCAGAATCGCATCCTGAAACTCCAGTAGTTTCCTCTGCGGAAGAAACACCTGGGCCGAGGCTGAATCCAGCATCAGACCCAGGTAGTCCACCTTGGCGGATAGAGTCAGAGCCGATTTCTGAAAATTCAGTGTCCGTCCGAATTCTTGTAGAGTTCACAAAGTAATGTCCAAATCGATTTCTAGAGCCGATAAAGACTCTGCACGCAGAAGCAGATCGTCCAGTTAGTCTAGCACCGCGATCCCCTTCTGCTGAAGCAAGGCCAACACCTGAGGAGCTGAAGGGAGACCAAAAGGTAACAGCACGAATTGATAGTGCTCCTCGCCCACAGCAAAGCGAAGAAAATGCTGGTGCCTGACATGTATTGGAGTATGTGGGTAAGTGTTCTTGATATCGATAGAGGCCAAAAGGTCCCCTTGACCCAAATGTTGGAGCATAAAAAATTTTTGACCCCGGATAACCCTCTTGCCCAACGGTTAACTGCTGGCTTGTCGGAACTGATAGCCCGCCAATTACTGCGATATAAACTCGTGGACTCGGAGGCCTTTCGGAAATTTGTGGCCATTGGAACACCACAATGGAAGGTCCCAGGAAGGAAATATTTCTCGCAGAAGGGCATCCCAGAGCTATATGGCCATGTTCAGTGGCAAGTGAATGTATCTCTAACACACAGTGCCGGTGCCAGGATACATCTGACCACAGACACATGGTCTAGCAAACACGGGCAGGGAAGGTATATAACTTTTACTGCCCACTGGGTGAACCTTCTGATCGCCGTCAAGCATAAAACCCGTGGCACCTGTGTAGATTTGGTTGTACCTCCACGAATTGCATGCAGGCCTGCCTCTTCTTCTCCTGCTCCTCCATCCTCCCTCTCCTCCTCGGCTGACTTCTCCTTTTCCACTGCAACTGTCTTTTCCACTGCGCCGCCCAAGATCCCCAGAACCTATTCCACATGCCAGGTGAGACATTGCCATGCTGTGCTGCGTCTGTTGTGCCTGGAAGCCAAGAGCCACACTGGTCCTGCACTCCTTTCAGCTTTGCGTTCACAGGCAGATCAGTGGCTCACACCGCTCAATTTGACAGTCGGTAAAGTGGTGGGCGACAACGGTGCCAATCTGCTGAGCGTGATGTAACACTGCAAAATTACACACATGCCATGCATGGCACACACCCTGAACTTGGTCGTGCAGTGATTCGTTGTCAAATACCCTTGCGTCCAGGACGTCTTGTGGCAGGCCAGGAAGATCTCGGGCCATTTCAGAATATTTTACACAGCCATGGCTAGCCTTGCTGACATTCAGCGGCGACACAACCTGCCCGTCAGGCGTCTTATTTGTGACTGCACGATGGAACTCAACCTTGTATATGCTTGATAGGCTGCCCCAGCAGAAACATGCAGTTAACGACTACCTGTACGAACTCTGCGGCAGGACAGGTTCTGGGGAGCCTGGGTTTTTTTCACTGCGCCAGTGGCTGCTCATGCGCGACGCGTGCAGACTTCTGCAGCCATTTGATGAGATCACCAAACTGGTCAGTCGCAGCCAGGGCACCATCAGTGACATTGTGCCTTATGCCTTCTTTCTGGAGCATGCATTGCATTGTGTCGTTGATCAAGCCGTCGAAGAGCAGGAAGATGAGGAAGTAGCAATGCTTGATGAATTCCCGGGGGGGTTACTCCATATGAGACAAGGCAACAACAGGAGTCTGAAGAAGAGTCAAAGGAGGATGGTGCCGGGGCGGATGAGGAGGAGCAAGAAGAGCATGCTTTAAACCTTTCTAGGATCCCTGGTGTTGTCCGTGGATGGGGGAGGAGAACAAGGACGACATTAGCCTGGATGATGAGCAGGAGCCAGGCACTACACCGCTTCCAGTTTAGTGCAAATGGGAGCCTTCATGCTCCAGTGTTTGAAGAGGGACCCCGTATAAAAAGCATAAAGGGCAAGGACCTGTACTGGGTGGCAACATACTTAGACCCCCGGTACGAACAAAAAATGGTGGAAATGTTACCACCATCACAGAGGGCTGTCAGAATGCAACACTTCCAGGCCTTGCTTCGGGAAATGCTGCATTCTGCTTTTGCGTGCGCTGGCAGAGAAATTTCCACTCACAGTGAAACAGTTTTGGGTAACAATCCAACAGCGCCTACAAAAAGAGGGCGGTTTGAAGATGTGTTGGTCACTACAGATATGAGATCATTCTTTCAGCCAACCCTTCCACAGCTGTCATCTGAGATACAGCACCAGGGAGCGCCTAGACTTACAGGTGTCTGACTACATCGGGTTAACAGCCGATGTGGACGATCTGAGAAGTGATGAACCCCTGGACTACTGAGTATGCAGGCTTGACCTCTGGCCAGAGCTTGCAGAATTTGCAATGGAACTGTTGGCTTGCCCCTCGTCCAGTGTCCTGTCCGAAAAGACGTTCAGCGCAGCAGGGGGGATCGTGACCGATAAGCGCACTTGCCTAGCTCATAACAGTGTTGACTACCTAACATTTATAAAAAAGGATGAGGCATGGATTTTGGAGGAATTCAGCACATGTGACCACTGACCAGTAGACCATGTTTCATTCAAATTCCTCATGACAGCCCACAAATATCCGCCACCACCCATAACAATTCATGATCCCTGTCTTAGGTAAATACAGCGGCATAAAAGGCCTTTTATGTCCATTGAATGCCTAATTTTTGGGGCCTCTAATGACCGACACTTATTTATCCTGTGAATGCCTAATGTACCTCCATCCACAGAATACCAAGTTCTTTGCTGTCAGGTGAACGCCTGTGGGGGTAATTTTTAGGTGCCTGTACTGGCCGACACTTACTTCTGTATCCTGTAAATGCCTAATGTACCTCCAGCCACAGAATACAACGTTCTTTGCTGTCAGGTGAACGCCTGTGGGCTACTTTTTGGGGCCTGTACTGGCAGAAACTTACTTCTATATCCTGTAAATGCCTAATTTACCTCCAGCCAGAAAATACAATGTTCTTTGCTGTCAGGTGAAGGCCTGTGGGCTAATTTTTGGGGCCTGTACTGGCCGAAACCTACTTCTGTATCCTGTGAATGCCTAATATACCTCCAGCCACAGAATACCAAGTTCTTTGCTGTCAGGTGAACGCCTGTTGGCTAATTTTTGGAGCCTGTACTGGCCGACACTTATTGCTTTATCCTGTGAATGCCTCATTTTTCAGACTGGAATTGAAAATCAATGGGTCTGTAAACGTTCCGCTAAATTGTGGAACGGATGCGGACCCATTTTTCAGACGTGTGAATGGACCCTATATGTATTAGACAATGTAATTACCGGCTACTGTCAGTTATGGCTGATTTAGAAAAAAATAATAATTTTTGGCTGAAAGCAATACTTTTGTTATGTCATTGTCCATGTTCTGGGACTATGTGTGCACAGCTAGTAAGTATTTTGTGGCTGCAAATATGACCTGGAGGTTTTTAATGTTTGCCTCCTATTAAAGTGAATGGGGTCCGCCACGAACTTGCGGTTCGCGTACACTTGAGAAAGTTTGCGGATGGCGTTCGCGAACCGCCCCGTCCGATGTTCGTCCATCACTACTGAGGAAGGCTTGTCTGTGGAATGGCTCCCATAGGGGGCCATTGATTTTCACATAAAAAAAAAGAAACGTATGACGTGGTTTAACGCTGTATAAGCAATGTTAAGCAGCCTTTATCAGCGTCAGACATTTTTACAGCTGTAATGCCGGTCCTCAGAACACACTGGCCCTGGGTTTTTTTTGCAGCTTGAAAACGCCTATGCTTACAGCCGCAAAACATCTGTGTGTGCATGAGGCCATAAGATAACATGGAGGGGCGTTTTTAAGCTGCAAAAAACACCTGATGCTCCTAAAAGCAGCTGCAAAAACACCCTGTGTGCATGGGGCCATATGATAAAAAGCCTTCTGTGTGTCGGAGCCCCCCTAATACTTTCCTGAGCCCCATCTCGCTCAAGCGCTGTCCACGAGTCCCTCAGCCTATCCCTCCTGATTGGCTGAGACTCAGCACCGGCTCCATTGGCTCCCGCTGCTGTCAATCAGAGTCAGTTAGCCAATCAGGAGAGAGAGAGGGGCCAGACAGCAGCTCCATGTCTGAATGGACACACAGAGCTGTGACTCGGTTCCTTAACCCCATAGTAGGCTGCTTGCTGTGGGGACACTCAACAAGCGGGAGGGGCCAGGAGAACAGAAGAGGGACCCAAGAAGAGGAGGATCTGGGCTACTCTGTGCAAAACCAACTGCACAGAGGAAGGAAGTATAACGTGTTTGTTATTTTCTTTTTAAAAAATCATTAATATTTACAATCACTTTAAATAAGGAAATGTGTGTTCCAGTGCGTTTTTGATGCGTGTAGGTGCATTCCAGTGCATTTTACAGCATTCCAGTACACACCAGTGCAGGAAAAATGCAGCATGTTCTACTTTTTTTTTTCTCGAACTGGAACTGCAAGCACCGGTGTGAACTATGCCTTTGGAAACCATAAAACCTATTTTCCATGCCATTTTGATGCAGAAAAAAAAAATGCACTGGACTGAATGTGGTGTAAACTGGCCCTCAATAAAAGAAAGAGCTGTGTAATATCAGGCAAATATACAAATATTTATACTTTTTAGCTAGTTACAGTCATGAAAAAAGTCATGAACATTAAACATAAATTAAACCCCATCCCCCTCTCCAAAAATTAAAAGTCAGAAGCTACACGTACTGTAGCTGCTGATTTTTAATATTAGGACGCTGTCCTAATATCCAGCAATGTCAGATCCCCAGCTGATGGATATTTCCATCGGCTGCGGCGTGCTGCCGCCGCCATTGCTAGTAAGGGGACCTGGCATTGAAGCCTTGTGGCTTCAAAGCCGGTTCCCCACTGCGCATGCGCGAAGCGCGCTGCACCCTCTTACTGGCCCGGCAGTGGTGGAAGCAGAGGGAGAAGGAAAGGGCTGAACTGCTGACATACCGTGCAGCGACGAGGTCCAATGGAAGTGGGGACAGGGTACCTGTCAAAAACACCCCCCCCCCCCCGAAAGGTTCCAACCATGGCATCGGATAGGTGGGGGAATCAGAAAAGCGCAAGTTCCACTTTTAGGTGGAAATCCGGCTTTAACCACTTTAAGACAAGAAGGATTTGCCCCCCTTCCTGACCAGGCCCTTTTTTGCGATTCGGCACTGCGTTACTTTAACTGACAATTGCGCAGTCGTGCGCCGATGTACCCAAATAATGAATGTCCTTCTTTTTTTCCCCACAAATAGAGTTTTCTTTTTGGGGTATTTGATCCCCTCTGCGATTTTTATTTTTTGCGCTAGAAACAAAAAAAAAGCGACATATTCTGCTATATAACATTCTCAAAAAAAAAAAAAAAATCGCAAATAAGCGTATTTTGATTGGTTTGCGCAAAAGTTATCACGTCTACTAACTACGGGAAAGATTTTTGTAATTTTTTTTTTTTTACTAGTAATGACTGCGATCTGCGTATTTTTTGCGGGACTGCGACATTGCGGCGGACAGATTGGACCCCTGACTTACATTTTTGACACTTTTGGGGGACCAGTGACATTACTACAGTAATCAGTGCTATAAATATGCACTGTTACTGTAATAATGACACTCACAGGGAATGGGTTTACAGTGTGGGAAATCAGGGGGTTAAATGTGAGCCTAGGGGAGTGATTCTAACTGTGGGGGGCGTGGCTTCTGAAATGATCATAGAGACATGCGATCCTATATAGAAGGTTGAAAGGGGTTCTATGATCATTCCAGAGAGAAGAATGGTCGGCTGTGTTTACAACATCCGCCCGTTTTTCTCTCTCAGTGGGGAGCGATTGCGGGTGTCAGGCGACAATCATAGCCGCCTGCCCCATACATCTGCTTCCCCACTGATGAGAGGGGGCGGGAACGCGCCGGTGGTGGCGCGCGCTCGCCCCCTAGCCTTTCCGAGAGCGAGCGCTGAACATGTACGGCGATTTGCCTGGGAGCGGCAGGGGGTCGTTAACCGGTTAAGCTATTCTTTTTTTGTCTTATTATATATAAAACTTTCCATGTGTCCATACCTGTACACAAATATTGGGACAATAAAATCAGTGTAGTTCGGTGACAGGTCAGAATCCTCCACCTGTGACATTATCCGAGAAAAGTCTTTCGTCTGCTCCACATTCTGATCCAATGGGAAAAAATGACCTGTGAATACCAACAAACATAAAAACCAGGTGAGTTAAAAGAAATACATGATTGGCATTCACTATACCTTCAGACATTGGGGTTGATTTAGTAAAGGAGTAAAGTATGATCACTTTGCAAAGTAAATTTTCTCACTTAGCTTAGCAAACGAGTAAAATCCACACTGTCAGACTCTTTTCACGGTACAAAGTTGGGTGCTAGTCCAGTTCCCCACCGTGTCACTCACAAATACAACTCTGGATGTCTGAACTCCCAGAAATCTTCAGAAATATATATATATACTGTATATATATATATATGTATATTTTTTTTTTTTGTGCAGTTCAGTGGCCAGCATTCATCTTTATTGACAATGAATTTACAGTACATTGGGGTACATGTTTTTTTTTTTTTTTTTAATAACATTTTTGAGGGTAAATGAGTAGGGGTGCTATATGCCTGTACTCATTCACATAGGGGGGGGGGGGGGGCAGGATCTGAGGGCTTCTAGATGTTGAGAGCATGTGGCCTGGTATGGTTCAGGAGGGTGGCCATTCACTCGCTCACCCCCTCCCCTTTCCTGGCCTCCGGACCAAGGGGGTGACCATGGGTGCTAAATTCACCCCTAGTATGGCCAACCTTTTCATGGTGAAGTGGGAGGAGGACTTTATCTTTAAGGATCAGAGGACCGAGCTGATCCTCTGGAAAAGGTGCATAGACGATATCATCCTGGTTTGGGATGGCAGTGATGAATCATTGAATGATTTCTTTCTCACTCTCAATGATAATGCATTTGGAATTAGGCTTCAGCATGAGGCTAGTAAGGAAGGTATTCATTTTTTGGACCTTAACATCATGGTCAAGGATAATTCTCTGGTCACTACCACGTATTTTAAGGCCACAGATCGGAATGGCTTTATTAGCATGGATAGCTGCCATCACCCCTTATGGCTGAGGTTGGTTCCCAAGAGCCAATTTATTAGGGTGTGAAGGAATTGTACCTTTCTGGGGGACTACTTTCAGCAAGCCCAGATGCTTAGAGAGAAATTTGTGGATAAAGGCTATTCTCCGGCTGAGCTGGATAATGTCATTAACGTGGTGGTCAACATGGAAAGGTCTGATATGTTAAGAGAAGCACCTAAAATGAAGCCACATGACTCTTCTTTTGGATACTCTTTTGTCACCTCCTATACCCAGCAATATAGAGATATCAAAATAATCTTTTCTAGGCATTGGAAGGTGCTTAAAAATGATAAAGTTCTGGCACCTGTTATCGGAGATAATCCTCTGGTGGTTTTTCGAGGTGTTCCAACTTTGCGGCTACATGTGGCGCCTAATATTGTTGATAGACCCATTAGGACCACATTCTTTTCAGAACTTAAGGGCTTCTTTCCATGTAGGAAGTGTGTGGTATGTAAAAGCAATTCCGCTAAAGATAGGAGAGTTTGTACTTTCCAGTCAAAGACCATGCAGAAAATCCATAATATTGAGCCCTTTATTACCTGCTCCTCAAAGAACGTGGTATACCTCCTTGAATGCCCATGTGGTCTCCAATATGTGGGCCATACTATCAGGATCATGCAAATTTGAGTTAATGAACATCTGGGCAATATTAGACATGGATTGCCAAAGCACAGCGTATCTAGGCATTACACTGGATGCCACAATAAGAAAGCTAGTAACACTTCTATCATTGGCATAGACATGTTTACAGCACATTGGAGGGGGAGTAACATCAGACGGGAGATTTCCAAAGGGAAACCCGTTGGATTTACGACCTGAAGAGTTACTGTCCCCATGGGTTAAACGTTGACTGGGATGTCAACTGTTTCATTAGTAACAGCTGACCTGTTCATATATGTGCAAGTATAAATCTCTGCTTGGGATGCCCGACTGCTATTTTTGGGATGATATTGCTGGTCTTAGGGGTTTTATTCTCTAGAATTTTATATGTACCTTTATGGTTTAGTGGGTGTCTACTTTGTGGGCTTATTACTTCCATAATTTATTTTTATTTTTTTATTTTTTTATCTATATTCATATATGGTAGGGTTAATGCATTAACATTATGTTTGATACATCCCTTCAATGTAATATGGAAGTTCCTAAGATTGATTATTCAATTTTACATAGTATTTTATTCACATATATATTTTATATATATTTTATTGTAGGGTCAGAATTAATTTAGCTCAGTGACATATTGCCAGTAGGGATGATCGAACTTTTGAAAAGTTTGGTTCGGCCAGAACACCCGAACTTCCCGAAAGTTCGGGTCCAGATTCCAGAACCCCATTGAAATCAATGGGACCCGAACTTCGGTAATCAAAAAAAACATTTTGAAGCCCTAAAACCCAATAAATGCCCCTAAAAAGTGCCTAGGGTTCTGGGTCATGCCCCAGGGACTATTAATCACACAAAGAAAAGTTATTAAAAATTGTCGTTTTTGATAGAAAGCCAATTATTGAAAAAATTATTGAAAAAAAAATAAGATTTCTTTGGATTTAGTGTCTGGGGGGTCTTAAAAGGGTACCTGTGAAGTTTCAGCTCTGTAGCATGTCCAGAACCAGAAAAAAAAGATAATTTTCCTTAGAATTTCAATAGCGCAGGGATGTGGCTCCGCTCCTTTCACACCTGGGCATTTTTGTTGCAGGCGTATATTGGGCATTTTTTGGGCGTCTTTGGAGGCAGGCATGACATCTGAACTTCTGTATAGGGGTATATATATATATATATATATGTGTGTGTGTGTGTGTGTGTATATATATATATATATATATATGTATATGTGTATATATATATATATATATATATATATATATATATATAATCAAAAATACAATTTTGAAGCCCTAAAACCCAATAAATGCCCCTAAAAAGTGCCTAAGGTTCTGGGTCATGCCCCAGGGACTATTCACACAAAAAAAAGTTCTTAAAAATTTTTGTTTTTGATAGAGAGCCAATTATTGAAAAAAATATTGAAAAAATAGATTTCTTTGGATTTAGTGTCTGGGGGGGGGGTGTCTAAAAAGTGTACCTGTGAAGTTTCAGCTCTGTAGCATGTCCAGAACCAGAAAAAAAAAGATCATTTTTATTAGAATTTTTAGTAGAGCAGGGATGTGGCTCCGCTCCTTTCACACCTGGGCGTTTTTGTTGCAGGCGTTTATTGGGCATTTTTTGGGTGTCTTTGGAGGCAGGCATGACATCTGAACTTCTGTGTAGGGGTATATATATACACACACACACATATATGTATATATAAACATACACACATATAGGTGTGAAAGGAGCGGAACACCATCCATGCGCTAATTAAATAATTAGGGAGGGATAGGGTTCCGCTCCTTTCACACCTATATGTGTGTATGTGTATATATACATATATGTGTGTGTGTATATATACCCCTACACAGAAGTTCAGATGTCATGCCTGCCTCCAAAGACGTCCACAAAAAAGCCCAATAAACGCATGAAACAAAAACGCCCAGGTGTGAAAGGAGCGGAACCCCATCCCTGCTCTATTAATAATTCTAAGAAAAATGATCTTTTTCTTCTGGCGGTCACCCTAACATGGATGAGTTTGGTCACCCTGGCATAGCAGTCAGAGTCAGTTCACCCTAAACTACATTACGGTCACCCTGACACTTAACACTTTCCCTACAGAAACTAGATTTTTGAATCTAACTATAGTGATATATAGTACCCTAACTACACTAGATATCCCTTTCCTCACACTAATAATTGTTAAATTATACTTTTGCAGCAGGAGTAACAGAACTGCTTCCACTCTCTTCCACAGACCCAGATTCAGAACATGTGCCAAGCATGGAACATGTGTCAAGTGTCCCTGTCCGAGGGCGGAGAGAAGGTTGGTGCCACTGTCACATACAACCATTCCTGGCATCAACCATCTCTGAGCCTGCCCCTGCAGAGCTGACAGAATCTCTGCACCGGTGTGACTCCTATCCCCTAGGCAGACCAACTGAAGCACAGCATGGCATCTTTTAGCCTGACTGCTTGCGTAGTCCCTTCAACGCTTAGGGAGCACTGCTGCTGCAGAGGACAATTGCGCAGAAGAGGACAGAGGTAGGAGGAGGAGGTGGTGGTGGAGTAGCCAGATGTGGCAGAACCAGCACCAGCTTTTTGGAGGCCTGGTGGTAAAACAAGCAGCAAGACTGAACCCTGTCCTGCATCCTTCCCAGGTGCCAGCAGAGTTACCCAGCGCGCCGTGAAAGAAATGTAACGTCCCTGTCCATGCCTGCTGGACCAAGAGTCAGCAGTAATGTGCACCTTCCTGCTGACCACTTTGTCCAACGAGGCCAAAACACTGAAAAATAACAGTGCAAAATGATATCAACTGTTAGCTGCGCACATATATCATCCAAAACAGTGACATGTGTAAAAGTGATCAATCAAATAATCAAATACGTGAACAATAAAATTCGAAAACACTGCCACCAAAAATATATTTGTATATAAATATCAAAAGTAAAAATAGTCAAAAAAAGTTAATGAACTAAACTGAAAATCCATAGTGATAAGTGTAGATAGTCTGGTGAGATTCTAATGACTTCAAGATAAAAGAAACACCAAAAAAAGGTCCACCACCTCTGTGTTCCACACCCCTTTGCCAAGTCACTCACCCCCACTTAATGCTCTCTACTCTCATGGAATGGGCAAAAGACACTTGGATGTTCCACCTTAGATCAAGAGTACATTGGCTGGTAGATCACTGATGCCTAGATAGCCTTCCTTCCAAGATACCACTAGTGCAATAACGTCTGAAAGGCCTTTTATTAAAATATCAGCTTTCGATGTTTACACTCACATGGAACAATCCTTGTAAAAACACATAAAAGAATGTCATAAGCGGGGATAAAGGTGCTCACTCAGATGCTGCTGCCACGGCGTAGTGTACTGCTGGAACCGAGGAGACACCTCTGCTCACCCAACCAATCCTTCCAGTACGTTGTGTAGCCAAGCCCCTGACATATCGTCACTTCCTGACTTTTTCGAACACTACCTTCCACATGACGGTAGAGAGCCGGAATGGCTTTACGTGAAAAGTAATGCCTTTTTGGGACCTGCCACTGTGGTGCAGCACATTCCACAAATTTGCGAAAGGGAGCCGAGTCTACCAGCTGAAAAGGCAGCAACTGTAATGCTAGAAATTTGGCCGAGCTAGCATTAAGACGCTGAGCATGTGGATGGCTGAGACAGTATTTCTTTCTATGGTTCAAATACTGGGGTAGTGAAATATGCCCGCTGCTCAAATCAAGTGGTGGTGTACTGCTAGCAGATTGGGTGCAACTCTCTGTGCCACTCATTGCTATACCATCATCCCTCTCAATGCTGGTATTTGAGAAGGCATGAGGTATAGTAGAGTTAGAGATCGCAGATGAGGAGCAAGTTGATGTATGCTTGTTTTGATCTGGTGCCTCTTTCAGGAGCTGTTGCCAATGGACTGCATGGCAGGAAGTCATATGCCTTATCAAGCATGTGGTGCCCAAGCGGCTGGTGTTCTTGATCCACTTTAGACAGTTGCTGCAAACAGCAACGCTACGGTCTACTGCACAGGTGCTGAAAAAAGCCCACGCTAATGAACTTTTTGGAGTCCGCGGGGATTTTGCAGCACCCTGCACCTGTGGAGCTCTGACGCAATAGGTTGGCTACTGCTAGACCAGCCTATGGAGCACATCCTGCCTCATTGCAGTTGTGCATCCTCCTCATCCTCTCCCTCCTCCTCCTCCTCCTCTATCCTGTCAGGCACCCAAGTACAGTCAGTGACCTCATCATCCCCTCCCTCCTTGTCACTGGAGCAAACTTGGCAATATGCTTCAGATGTGGCAACATGACTGCTGGTCTCTTGTCCATCGTTGTAACCCCCTTTCTCTAGGCTCACGTTATTCCCTTCATCCACCTGGGAAACAACATCACAGCTTTCAAATTGCTGCGCATCCTCCAGGAGCATGTCACTGACACTATGATCGAATAGTTCAGGTGACTCCTCCGTGCATGATGGTGGGGCAACTGAAGGAGTAGCTGTGGAGAAGGAGCCTGTGGAACGGGCCGCTTTGGCAGCTGCGGTGGAAGGCAAACTACTGGGAGCGTGGGTGTCAGAGGAAGAGGAGGATGAGGACAGCTTATTGATTCACTCCACCAACTCTTCCACATGTTGTGGATGAATAGCACGGGCAGCACTGGAAATAAAGGACGGGCGTGCCCTGCCTGCAGAGGATGCACTTGTCGATTGTGACCACCACTTTTCACAATCGACACAGAGGCTGCTTGCCCTCTTTTTGTGGCCTGTGAGCGTTGGCCTCTCCTTGTCGACCTTTCGGACATTATGTTGATACAGATCAATATAGGGTATACGCAACTGACCAGTAAATACTCAATGAACATATATGATGTAGTTGATAGCCCTATAGATGAGCTGTGGTGGTCATAGATGTACGCAAGTGACCAATTATCAATACTCTCACTGATATCTGATGTAATCTATAATCCTATAGATGGATGATCTGTGCTCCCTATAGAAAGATCCACAACTGAGCAAAGGTTACTGTGGCTGATATCTGTAGTGATCTCTATTCCCACAGGTATGTGACCCCAATAGTAAAATACACAACTGAGCAAAGGTTACTGTGGCTGATATCTGTAGTGATCTCTATTCCCACAGGTATGTGACCCCTATAGAAAAATACACAACTGAGCAAAGGTTACTGTGGCTGATATCTGTTAAAAATTCGATACAAAAGTCAAATCACATGTACTTGTCATACAGGTGCATAAAAATTGGGCCTTGGTTGTTGGTGGTGCCTGAACACCGCAACCCCTCGCAGTTACTCTTGCTGGGCACAGGAATGGGCCCTGCTGTTAAAAATTCAATACAAAATTCCAATCGCATGTACTTGTCATATAGGTGCAGAAAAATTGGGCCTTGGTTGTTGGTGGTGCCATAAACAAAAAACATTGTTGAAAGCTAGCATAATCAAGATTCAGGAATAGGATAGGCAGCATATGCAGTCTTCAAGGGTGCCAGACCCCTAGCACATCCTGCCTCATTGGAGTTGTGTCACCTCCTCCTCCTCCTCATTTTCTGCCTCTATTCTCTCAGGTACCCAAGTACAGTCAGTGACCTCATCATCCCCTCCCTCCTCGTCACTAGAGCAAACTTGGCAGTATGCTGCAGCTGTGGCAAAATGACTGTTAGCCTCTTATCCATCATTGTCACCCCCTCTCTCTAGGCTCACGTTATTCCCTTCCTCAACCTGGGAACCAACATCGGAGCATTCAAATTGCAGCGCATTCTCCAGCATCATGTAACTGACACTTTTTCCCATACCCCTGAATGTTGTGATTTTTGAGATGTACGTCCATACTCCCTGCAGTTACCACCATTGGTGGAAGAGAGTTCCACAATCTTATTGCCCTTACTGTAAATAAACCCTTATGTAGCCTGAGGTTAAATTGCTTCTTCTCTAATCGCAATGTGTAGACACGTGTACTCTTACATTCCTTGCGACTGAATAGTTTTTTTGTATGCTGACATCATCATTGAGGTATTTGTAAATCTCTATCATGTCCTCTCTCAGGCGTCTCTTCTCCAGGGAGAATAAATCAATCGCTTGTAAGCGCCTCCTCATAAGGGCCTCCAATCCCTTAATCAGTTTAGTTGCCCTTCTTTGGAATCTCTCCAGTTCCAATACATCCTTTCTGAGGATTGGCGACCGTAACTGGATAGAATACTCCAGATGTGGTCAGACCATGGTTTTATAAAGTGGTTGGATTATAGTTTTATCTCTGGAATAAATCCCTTTCCTAATGCATGCTAATATTCTGCCGGCTTTGGCAGCTGCAGCTTGACATTGCATGCTATTGCATATTCCAGATGAGGCCTCACTAATGATTTGTACAGGCGCAAAATTATATATCTCAAGCAATCACCGGACAGCAGTTCCTAGACCATGCCCCTGATGACATCATCAATATAATCTTGGGGTCAAAAACAACAATGGGTATAGAATGCCTATCAGCACCTAAAAAGCAACACAGTGCACAACCTTCCCATACAATTTTTCTTTAGATTTCTCAAAACCACATAATATGAGGTCAAACCTACATAGTAGATGAGGTTGAATAAAGGCATCAGTCCATCCAGTTCAACCTGAATAGGTGTGAGTGTGTGTCATTGGCCTGCTCATTTCCCATAACCCTGAATGTTGTGGTCTGTGAGATGCACGTCCAAAAGTCTTTTAAAAGCAGCCATGGGCATCCCTGGTGGCCATGGGTGGGCATCTCTGGTGGCCATGGGAGGGCAATCCCTGGTGGCTCTAGTGGCATACCCCCAATGGTCTGCACTGGTAATCAATGCTCTGTAGGCTCTTTACCGGGATCGGAGATGTGGTGAGTCAGAGTGACACACTGCACCACCGATCGCCGCTCAGCGCGCCCCCCATATGACGTCATATGATGCCCAGTCAGGATAGAGCAACCACTTCCCGGCCGCCATTTTGCTATATGGCGGCCGGGAAGTGGTAAAAACTCAAAACAAAATGCCCAAAAAACTCTCAAAAATGTTAGGCTTAGGTGTGAATGCAGCCTCAATGTCAGAGGTTTTGTGGGAAATTTTTCTAGGCTTTACCACTTCCCAACAAAACATCAAAACGGCAGTAAGCTAATTCAATTTAGGGCAGCTGAATAGATAAATTTTTTTTTATTAAACATTATTTTCCTACCAATAGGGGAAAAATAAAAATAATAAAAAAAAAAAAATTACCTAGTTGTGCATAAGCTACCGCTTCCTCAAATCCGTCCTTTTTTCCAAATCCTCTGTTGTCCACAATGGTGATGGTATCAGTAAGTTTATAGGAGTTTCTCTTCACCGTGATAATGGTTCCACTTGAGCCAGTTTTGGCATGGGCCTGAAAGTCTCCGGTTGTTAGGGTATAGATGCAGGAGTTGACAAAAGCGGATTTGCCATGACCGGTATAACCAAACAGCTGCAGGAGCACCCTGGTGTACGTCTGGTTCACCGAGCCACCTTCTGGAAGACGAAAATTGAGAATGAATTGCTTCTTGTCTGTGGGTTCCATTGTTGGGGAGATTTCCATGTCGCTTGTCTCTGTTATATTCTTTCTTAGTCGTTATATTCTAACGCAGGTTCTTTACACAGCACACTTTTCTGTTGCAAAGGAGGTGATGGGAGTGTGTGAACTTTTTTTTTTAAACAATTTAGTTTCCTTTCTGAATAGACGTCAGCAAAAAGCCACAGAGGCCGTTTTTAAAACCGAAACTGGGTCACGCCTTTATATCTTCTACAGAGACATCAATGTTTCAAAGTGTAGCTACTTGATAAAACTTGTGGTACGCCCTTTATTGGCGTACCACATGTATCGGTACAGCAGTGCAAAAGTGTGAAGATGGCCTCCTGCACCTAAAGATTGTAAATATTGGGGGTCATCTTTAGTTGAGGTATATTAACCACTTAAGCCCCGGAAGAATTTACCCCCTCCCTGACCAGGGCCTATTTTGCGATTCTGCACTGCGTGACTTTAACGGACAATTGCGCGGTCGTGCGATGCTGTACCTAAATGAATTTGACGTCCTTTTTTTCCCACAAACAGAGCTTTCTTTTGGTGGTATTTGATCACCTGTGCGATTTTTGATCATGCGCTATAAACAAAAAAAGCGTCAATTTTGCAAAAGTAACAATATTTTTCACATTTTTTATATGAAATTCCCCCAAAAAAATGTAAAAATCTAAATTTTTTAACATTTTCGGCCAATTTGTTTTATGCTACCTATGTTTGGTAAAAAAAAAAAAAATCGCAAAAAGCTTATTTTGATTGGTTTGCGCAAAAGTTATCACGTTTACTAACAAAGGGAAAGATTTTTGTCATTTTGCTGTTTTTTTTTTTTTTAACGAGTAATGGCGGCGATCTGCGATTTTTTTTTTGCGGTACTGCGACATTGCGGTGGACAGATCGGACCCTTGACTGACATTTTTGACAGCAGCCCACCCAGCCCTCTGTAATACTTACCTGAGCCGCCTCTCGACCCAGCGATGTGCCCAAGAGCAGCGGCTCTCTGGGGGCTCTCCCTCCTCAATAGCTGAGACAGCAGTGAGGGCCATTGACTCGATACTGTCACTCACAGCCAGTGAACCAATGAGGGGAGAGCGGGTACAGGGCCGAGCTGTGCTCTTTGTCTGAATGGACAGACAAAGCAGCGGCTCGGGAACGAGCCTGCTCGGGGTACACAGAGCACTGGGCACAGAACTACATAATACACAGAGCGCTGAGCACAGGACTACATAATACACAGAGCGCTGGGCACAGGACTACATAATACACAGAGCGCTGGGCACAGGACTGCATAATACACAGAGCGCTGGGCACAGGACTACATAATACACAGAGCGCTGGGCACAGGACTACATAATACACAGAACGCTGGGCACAGGACTGCATAATACACAGAGCGCTGGGCACAGGACTGCATAATACACAGAGCGCTGGGCACAGGACTGCATAATACACAGAGCGCTGAGCACAGGACTACATAATACACACAGCGCTGGGCACAGGACTACATAATACACAGAGCGCTGGGCACAGGACTGCATAATACACAGAGCGCTGGGCACAGGACTACATAATACACAGAGCGCTGGGCACAGGACTACATAATACACAGAACGCTGGGCACAGGACTGCATAATACACAGAGCGCTGGGCACAGGACTGCATAATACACAGAGCGCTGAGCACAGGACTACATAATACACACAGCGCTGGGCACAGGACTGCATGATACACAGAGCGCTGGGCACAGGACTACATAATACACAGAACGCTGGGCACAGGACTGCATAATACACAGAGCGCTGGGCACAGGACTACATAATACACAGAGCGCTGGGCACAGGACTGCATGATACACAGAGCGCTGGGCACAGGACTACATAATACACAGAATGCTGGGCACAGGACTGCCTAATACACAGAGCGCTGGGCACAGGACTGCCTAATACACAGAGCGCTGGGCACAGGACTGCATAATACACAGAGCGCTGGGCACAGGACTGCATAATACACAGAGCGCTGGGCACAGGACTACATAATACACAGAGCGCTGGGCACAGGACTGCATAATACACAGAGCGCTGGGCACAGGACTACATAATACACAGAGCGCTGAGCACAGGACTACATAATACACAGAGCGCTGGGCACAGGACTATATAATACACAGAGCGCTGGGCACAGGACTACATAACACACAGAGCGCTGGGCACAGGACTGCATAATACACAGAGCGCTGGGCACAGGACTACATAATACACAGAGCGCTGAGCACAGGACTACATAATACACAGAGCGCTGGGCACAGGACTGTATAATACACAGAGCGCTGGGCCCAGGACTGCATAATACACAGAGCGCTGAGCACAGGACTACATAATACACAGAGTGCTGGGCCCAGGACTGCATAATACACAGAGCGCTGGGCACAGGACTGCATAATACACAGAGTGCTGGGCCCAGGACTGCATAATACACAGAGTGCTGGGCACAGGACTGCATAATATACAGGAGGGTGTTAGGCATAGTGTGCAGGTTTCAGAGGTTTGCTATGCACAGAGGACACTTCTGCCCCCACATCCATAGCTCACCTCTGCACCCTTCTCTCACAGATTATCTCTCCATCTCTCCATGCAGCTGCATCAGCTCTGACCCCTCCTCCCCCACTGCCCTCACCTGTGTACCCCCCTCCCCCTCCTATCTATTCATCTCTCGGTCTCAGCCCTCCACACATTTTTGGCTCTGCCACTCCGTCACTGAACAGCAGCAGGAGAGGCAGTGAGATCGCCCAGCAGGGGGCCTCTGCATCCAAGCCACCAGACTGTTTCTCAGCCAGTGTGGGATGCCCTGTCTACATTAATCCAAAACCAGGGACAGTTTTGGACCGGGGACAGTGACCTCAATCCGGGGACTGTCCCTGGAACCAGGGAACGTATGGTCACCCTCTGCTATAGGGGCACTAGTGAATGCTTGCTCCTGAGCCCCGTTCTATGCAACCATAAGAAATATAGAGCCTTGGTTTGGCCCCGCCCCCACTTTCTCCACATTAGCTCACCGGCTGTGAGTGGCAGCAGTGGGAGCCAATGGCTCCTGCTGCTGTGCCTCAGCCAATGAGGAGAAAGAGACCCAGGAAAGCCGAGGCTCCTGTGCGCATTGCTGGATCTAGAGAGGGCTCAGGTGAGTATGGGGTATGGAGGGGGGGGGGGGAACACATAAGGTTTTTTACCTGCATGCATTTAAGCCTTCAGCCTTTAGGAAGAAAAAAACGAGCTGACCTTTGTCATAAAAACAAATTCCTGAGATGCAGCGTGCCCGGACCCGGAACAATGACATTGTGAGATTCTTTAACCTGACAACAATGTGACACCTGAGCAAATCCCTAAACAAAGTCTCACCCTGTAACGGAAGATCACGCCAGTTCCTGGAATAGGTAGAACACGGCTTCCATTTCTGTGTCTCTGAGAATAAGAAAGAATCTGCTATGTGGTCACTATTGTATTGTAGCAAGAAAATGATTTTGGTCTTTTTTTTTCTTTCTTTTTGATAAACTGTTGCAGATTGTAAACTAAAACTGTTCCTTAAATCCATTTGCAGATCTATAGGTGTGTGTCAGAAATGCCACACTTCATTTTTATATTCATTTATTATTTACTTTTCATTTTAATCATTCGGTCAATTTTTGTTATCTGGAGTCAAGTCAAACAATTTGATTTGTTTTTGGATGAAGTAGAAAAGTAATTATTGGCTGTTTATCCCAAGTCTTGTTGTGGAGATTTCCCCTCACATCCTGTCCAGGTGAGTAATGGTTTTGCCCAGGGCCGCTGATGGGGGGGGGGGGACCACCAATCCTCCTGTAGAGGGCCCGGGCACACATGGGGGCTCCAACAGCACATGGAATCGATGCGGTTGGGCAGAGGGGCAATTACTGAAGGAAGCCTCTGTAGCAGCTGAAAGCCAGTCCCCCCCCTCTTGCCAGCTTTCAGCTGCTGCAGGGAGAGACACAGACACAGGGCATCGTTCCTGTAATCGCTTCTATGACACCGATCCCCCTCGCTGTTCAGCCAGTATCAGGCTGCTCTGAGCGGCCCAGATACCACGTTAATGTTTTAACTGCTTGCAACATAAGTGAGTACACCCCTAAGTGAAAATGTCCAAACTGGGCCCAAAGTGTCAATATTTTGTGTGGCCACCATTATTTTCCAGCACTGCCTTAACCCTTTTGGGCATGGAGTTCACCAGAGCTTCACAGGTTGCCACTGCCATCCCATGTAACCTAGTAAATGGAATCTATTCATTACATCATTGTTTATTACTGTGTGATCACTTGATACCTGGGCACCAATCGCAACACCCTGTACCATGTGATAGCTGTGGGCCAATCACAGCATCACAATAGTAAACAATGAGTCTTGAATGTTAGCTATTCATGACAGTTCAAACGATTGCTGGTACAGTGATTATCATTGTAGCGAACAATCACAGTGTTAAAAAAAAAAAATCCATATCACTTCCCCAGTGTAGTGCAGTGTCACTATGGTAATACTAAACTACTCTAGTGACAGTAGGTAAAAAAAAAAAAAGAAAAAAAAAATAGAAAGAAAAATAATGTTTTTATTGTTACACACTGTCACCAGTCAGTATCTGTGATCACCGCCACACCAGTCATATGATGGCGCTGTACTGCACTGGCGACAGTATGTAAAACAAAAAGTAGAAAACATTTTATTTCCTTTGTTCATTTTCCAAAAAATTGTGACATTTTTTTAGCCTCTTACTAAATACCTTGGACTGTCTACTTTCCAATAAAGGGGCATTTGAGAGGTATTTGTACAGTCGTGGCATTTTGGGGCCTTAAGAAATGAGATAGGCCATCAGCACATCAGGATTGATCAATTTTCAGATCTATATTCCATAGTTTGTAGACACTATACTTTTCATTCAGACTAAATAATAAGCACTCATTTAGGTTATTTTTACCAAAGAAATGTAGCAGACTACATTTTGGCTTACATTTACGAAGAAATATTATTTGTTTGCAAAATTGGTAACAGAAATTAAAAAAACATTTTTTTTTTTTTTTTTTTTAAGTTTGTATTTTTTCATTTATATAGCAAAAAAAAAAAGTAAATAAATAAAAAATCCCAGTGGTGATTAAATACCACCAAAAGAAAGTTCTATTTTTTATTTTATATATATCTATTATATATTTATATCTATTTTTTTATTTTTATATATAATTAACTATATATATTATAATATATATATATATATATATATATATATATATATATATATAGTGTGTATATATATATATATATAGTGTGTATATATATATATATATATATATATATATATATATATATATATATATATATATATATTTATATATATATTATATATATATATATATATATATATATATATATATATATATATATATATATATATATATATATATATATATATATATATGTATGAGATGTACACATTGTGAGCAGAAATCAGTGAGCCACAGCAGAGGATTAGTGATGGTTTAGTTTGCCAAGGGTTCCGTGAATTTTGCATGAAATTTGGCAAATCCAAACGCAGAGGCAAATCCCACTGAACTCTAGGGGGAAGTGATTTTTGTTGTTAAATTCTGGCTATTTTTAGGGATAACTACCATTAATTATATATATATATATATATATATATATATATATATATATATATATATACATATATAATTAATGGTAGTTTTCCTGCTATCCCTAAAAATAGCCAGAATTTAACAACAAAAATCACTTCCCCCTAGAGTTCAGTGGGATTTGCCTCTGTGTTTGGATTTGCCAAATTTCATGCAAAATTCACGGAACCCTTGGCAAACTAAACCATCACTAATCCTCTGCTGTGCTCACTGATTTCTGCTCACAATGTGTACATCTCATACTTTACAGTATATTTTTTCCCTTGTTTTCTTCCTTCAATCCTAGAGGTTATTATTTCTAATTATTCATAAATAAATGTGTCTTTTTATTAATTTAGATATATCTTATGACTATGACAATTGAGTCGGCATCGGAGTCCCCGCTGCTGAGTGGGGGCGGGAGCACACAGCCGCCGGTGTGCACTCACCCCCTAGCTGCATGCGCGCGACCGACAAATACCTATGTCGGTTTGCGCAGGAGGGCCGCCCTGCCGCAGTATAACTGCAGGCGGACGGTCCTTAAGTGGTTAATACAGGTTGGATACAGTGGCTTACAATGTTTGGCTCGCAGTCTTATTCATGGTTATGATTCAGGCTGCAGGCCGAAATGCATACGCCTCTGTATTCAGCCGGTATTAATAAAGATCTTTCCATGTGCATGTTTTGAGTTGCTGGATATCTGTTTCTACAATAGTCTTCATTGGGATTATGGAAGGCACCCACAGCCCGTGCACCAAGATCCCAACTCTCCTGGGAATCCAATCGGGCGTTGTGAACTTGCTGCATGGTGTGGTGTTGTGTTCTGACCCCAAACATGCATTGGTTCCGTAATCAATTCTTTCATACAATTTTGAAACATATATTTTTGTCTGGAAATTAAACTTCTGGTGTGGCTTTTCAGTCTTAGACTTTCTCTACCTCCATCCATGTCACTTAAATTCCATAGCAAACCTTAGAACTTTGAGTTCTCTCAATGGTCAAGTTAATCTAAACCCAAAAGCAGGCCAGGTATGGAATGAGGACAGTCCAACACAAAGATCTGTAAATGTCTTCAGATATTTATTTACTTACAGAAGGCAGTACATTACAATGATATTCTGGAGAACTTTCATTATTAGTAA
This sequence comes from Pelophylax lessonae, assembly GCF_965119305.1. NCBI lineage: Eukaryota > Metazoa > Chordata > Amphibia > Anura > Ranidae > Pelophylax > Pelophylax lessonae. The sequence continues at coordinate 10,399,596 of NC_138773.1, read as the reverse complement.
CACGTATTCTCTTAATCCAGGTTGATTCGGCACATCTACATTCCGACTCATCATTTACTGTTGCCAAACATGCAAGTTCCTGGTTTATGAACAACCGGAACCCCACTGACACTTCTTCTCAACTCCCAAAACCATTGAAGAAATTCTGTAGCTGGAGCAGAGCAAAGTAGAGATGTAGCAGCGGGTTTCCTCCAGATCATGGATGCAGTGCTCTGGTTCTTGGACTTGTTGAGTCCTAAAGTTTTTTTTTTTTAAACTTCCTCGTACACCACAAGAAAAATTGCCACCGCTATTAGCAAAACAGCAGAAACAAATATCAGATAACCATAATGTTTCCACTGAAAGGGAGAAGGAAGAATAGATTAGGCTACCATTTTATAGTGAGGAAAATAAAATCAGCAGAAAAATATTAAGGTCCTATTAGTAAATGTTAAAATTCACTTTACAGTTTTTAGCTCGTGTCATGTTAAAATTTACATGAATTACTGGGGCATGAAGAAGCATTGACAAATCACAGTATTATATTAAAGCGGAGTTCCAGCCATTCACTCACCTGCCCAACCAGAGGCAGACTGGCAACTTTCGGCCCAGGGGGCAAGTACAAACCAGAGGCCCATGGTGCAGCGACTCAGCCCCTCTCCCACTCTTCCAATCCTCCTCCTGACCCCCAGTCCAAGCTGAAGCCCTGCTCCAGATACTCTCTACTCACTGGCTGAATCTGGGTTCCTGACTTGGCCAGCAGGGGGAGGTTGGGGAGAGCTGGGACAGTTTGGTTGGGGCTGGCCGAGTCTTCAGTAGGGCATGCACTGGGGGGGGCTGCACTTTGTCCTCGTCTTCAACCCACACTCAGTAGGTCAGCAGCATGGACTTTACACTTCTCTTCACCAGGAATCCTTTAGGCATGTCTGTGGCAGAAGAGTGGCCCAGGGGGCAATTGCCACCCTGCCCCCTGGCCCAGTCCTCCCCTGTGCCCAACGGTCCAGCGATGCGGCCGCCCGAAGCCTCGATCCTCTCCCTCGGCGCCGGCATCACTGCTGTGGGCACCCGGCTGTGACAGTTTGCGGCTTCACAGCCGGGTACCCACTGCGCATGTGCGAGTTGCGCTGCGCGCCGTGATTGGCCGGCAATCTTCTGGGACCTTTGACATGTCCCAGAAGATTGTAGGGAGTGAGGGGGAGAGGAGAACTTCCGCTCAGGGCGCCGCGGTGCTCCGAGCGGAAGTGGGAGCGGGTACCTGTCAAAACTAGGTACCCGCTCCCCCCAAAAAAAAAAAATGACATGCCAAATGTGGCATGTCAGGGGGTCAGGACTCCCTAAAGCGGAAGTTCCACTTTTGGGTGGAACTCCGCTTTAAGTAATAACATAGATTTGCCTGTGTGGGTTCTGTATGCTGGATCCCCAATGACCAGTCTTCTTCTGGCGTTTCAAGTAAGATAAACTAAACATAGGACAAGGAGGAGAGTACAAGGCCATAGGCAAAGACCATGTATGGATACAATTTCCATAAAGAAGCCAATATGCAGAGTTGTATAAAGTACTCGAAACCCATACTTGAGTAAAAGTACAAGTGCTCGATCAAAAAGTGACTTGAGTAGAAGTGGAAGTGCTCAATCAAAAAGTGACTTGAGTAGAAGTATAAAAGTATTCAAAATTTTTTGTACTTAAGTATTGCAAGTAGTTTTTTTTTAATTTTGCTACTCAAGTACTGAAAGTAAAAGTACCAGTAGTTTTGAAAAAAAAATGCTACTCAAGTACTGAAAGTAAAAGTACAAGTACTGTGTTATGTAGTTATTAAAGAAAGAAGTCAAAATTTTGAACATCATATTGTTTTTTATTATTTCAAATGCAGCTTTTATTTATACATACAGTAGCATTTATTTTCGTATGCGCTGATAATACACATGTTTTGAGCTTCATGAAACCTCCCATCTACTGTTCTGGCAGTGGTAATTTTTATAATTGTAACGAATAACTATGCAGCACAAAAAAAAAATATCGGAGTAGAAGTATTGAAATCATTGAAAAAATGTAGTGAAGTAAAAGTGGAAGTAGGAGAAAACAATTTTACTCTAGGAAAGTACAGATACCGCCTTTCTGTACTTAAGTACAGTAGTGAAGTAGTTCTACTTGGTTACTATACATCCTCCAATATGTTTGGAAATGTTAGTTAGGGGGACCCCTTCATTTGGTTTTTGAATGGGATGTCCAACAAGCCTATATAAGTCTGATGGTCAGGTTTCCAAAATTTGGGCTATAATGGGTCATCTTCTCCCACCTGAACCTACCTTTCTCTAACCACCGACTTCCCATGTGTGTTCTGAACTTGTCCTCCTTATCTAGGGATCTCGAGATCACCATGCTGTTTATTTTCTGAATAAATATTTTTTTTTGTTTGTTGTTTGAATGAATCTCTATGGAGCTACTAGTGTCCCTGCTATAATATGTATGTACATACTGTCACTTACCCATAGTCTTCTGTTGTGAGCTGTAGAAAGAAATGACACAAGATTATAAATGAGATATTTCTTTGTTAATTAGAAAACATTGGAGGAGATTTGCTAAAATTGGAGCACACAGAATCAGGTGTACCTGTGCATAGTAAAGACAAAATATATAGTAAAGCCTCGTACACACGTACCGATCGTCGGCCGACCGATCGGCCGTCTTTTGTCCAGGGCTTTCCTGTCCGCTGAAAAGTGCAAAAGACTGCACACGAATTTTGTCCGCCGACTGCAGAAGTGATGTCATGGGATGGTTAACTCTTTTTTCTTTTCTGAGCATGCCCAGTCTTGCAAATCTGCTGATTGTCGGACGAATTCTGTACTGACTGGCGAACAATCGGCCGTTCTGGTGTTGGCCAACAAAAATTTTAATGCCTGCACGACAGATTCTTTTCGGCCGAAAGTGCGCTGTCGGCTGTCGGAAGCATCATACTAACAAGCCTACAATCGGCCGATCGGTCGTCGGCCGAATATTTACGGCCGACAATCGGTACGTGTGTACGGGGCTTTAACCTCACGCTAGAAGGATCAAAACAGACTGTTGTACTTTTTACAATCCTGGAAACAGGATAAAACAAACTATAGCTAAAAAGAAAAAATGCTGCACCGTCTAATAAATAACAATCAGAAATTGATCCAAAAACCAAGTGTCTCTTTTAACCACTTTAAGACCTGAAGCATTTGCCCCCTTAATGACCAGGCCATATTTTGCGATTCGGCACTGTGCCAGGGACACAGCGCATTCCCGATCTCAGTAAAGAGCCATTGGCATGGTTCTTTACCCATGTGTTCAGCTGTGTCCAATCACAGCTGACCAGATGTAAACAAGGAAATGCCGGTTATCAGCTCTCCCCACCTCAGAATGACAGAGAGCCGATTAGAGGCATTTTCTTACAGGGGAGATCTGCATAGATAATCAGGGCACTGATCAGTGCAGCCCCAACACTGCCCAGCAGTGATGCCAGTCAGTGCCCATCAGTGCCGCCAATCAGTGCCACATATTAGTGCCCAACAGTGCCGCCTATCCATGCTGCCTATTAGTGCCCATAAGTGCCCCCTATCTCTGCCCATCAATGCTGCCTATCAGTGCCCATCCGTGCCACCTATCAGTGCCCATAAGTGCCACCTATCAGTGCCCAAAAGTGCACCTATCACTGCTCATCTGTGCTGCACATCAGTGCCCATCAGTGCTGCATATTAATACCTCCTAATCAGCGCCACATCATCAGTGCCCATCAGTGCTGCTTCATCAGTGCCACCTATCAGTGCCCATCAGTGCCACATATCAGTGCACTTCAGTGCTGCATATTAATACCTCCTAATCAGCGCCACCTCCTATCCTTCTACTGCCCCGCATGCTCTTTGCCCCCCCCATTGCTCTCCCCCCACTGTGCTCTCAGCCCCCCCCCCCACTGCTCTCTGCCCCCAACTTCTCTCCAGCCCTCCAGTGCTCTCCGGGCCACAGTGCTCTCCCCACTGTGCTCTCAGCCCCCCCCCCCCCACTGCTCCCCAGCCCCCAACTGCTCTCCAGCCCTCCAGTGCTCTTGCCCTCCCCCAGTGCTCTTAGGCTGTGCTATTTGCCCCCCCCCCCACCAGGGCTGTCTTACCGAATGGGCACGCTGGGCAGCTGCCCGGGGGCCCCACCTGCCCAGGGGGCCCCACCTGTCCAGCGACCTAGCCCCAGCCAAGCTTTAGTCCCGAATCCCGTGTGCATCCTGCCGCAGAACTTAGCAGGTGGCAAGCACCTGTTGGTCCTGCGCTGCTGTCAGGCCACTTGGGTCATGGTGGGGGAGGAATGCGTGTCAGCCTCCGTGGAAACAGGCACACACAGAACAGTCGAGTCTGACTCCTGTCTGTGTGTTTGTTCACTGGACCCAGCCGCCAAACTTGGAAGCTGTCATTAGCCTGGCATTGCTGTATCAATAAATATCGCCTTATCTATAATTTGCATTTTTATTCTCGTGGGTGATTGTGTAGGCAGGGCCTCAGTGCACTGCATTGCCCAGGGGCCTATAATGCTCTTAAGATGACACTGCCCCCCACTGCTCTATCCCCCCCCCACTGTGCTCTCAGGCTCCCCTCCACTGCTCTCCAGCCCCAACTGCTCTCCAGTCTCCCTGCCCCCCTAGGGCTCTCTGGGCCCTCCTAGTGCTCTCCGGTCCCCCGTGCTCTTAGGCCCCCCACGCTCTTAGCCACCACTGTGCTCTTAGCTCCCCCTGTGCTCTCCACCCCTCCTGTGTTCTTTGTTCCCCCCCCATGTTTGCCACCTCCCTCAGTGTTCTCCACCCCCCTCATGGCTCTCTGACCTGCCCAGTGCTCTCTGACCCCACCCAGTGCTCTCTGACCCCCCCCCCAGTGTTCTCCCTCTCCCCCAGTACTATCCGACTCCCCCCAGTTCACCCCAGCCCCCCTGTGTTCCCAGGCCCCCCATGCTCTCCAACCCCCCCTCAGTGATCTCCAGCCCCCCTGTGCTCTCCGGCCCCCCTAGTGCTCTAGGCCCACCCTGTGCTCTTCAACCTCCCCATGTTCTCTGCCCCTTTGTGCTCTTCTCCCCCCCCCCCCGTGCTATCTTCCAACCCCCAGTACTCTCTACGACCCCCCCTAGTGCTCTCCGCCCCCCGTGACCCATGATCACCTGGCTCCCCTTATGCTTTCCGCCCCCCGTGCTCTCACCCCCAGTGCTCTCTAGCCCCCCGTGCTCTCTGGCTCTCCCAGTGCTATAGGCCCACCCTGTGCACTTGCTCCCCCCAGTTCTCCACCCCCTTTGTGCTCTCTGCCCCCCCCAAGTGCTCTCCAGCCCCCCATGCTCTCCTGGCTCCCCTTATGCTTTCCAGCCCCCCTGTGCTCTCCACATCCCTAGTGCTCTCCGCCCCCTGTGTTTTCAGCCCCCCCCCCCCCCACATTCTATGCCCCCCTATGCTCTCCGTGCCTCCCGGTAAATATGTCATGGGCTGCTCAGTCTAAAATGTCCAGGCTTATTTTATGTCCCAGTCCGGGCCTGTCAGTGCCCATCAGTGCCACCTATCACTGCTCATCAGGGCTGCATATCAGTGCCCATCAGTGGTGCATATTAGTACCTCCTAATCAGTGCCACCTCATCAATGGCCATCAGTGTCATCAGTGCCCATCAGTGCCGCTTCATCAGTGCCACCTCATTAGTGCCCATCAGCAAAGGAGAAAAATTACATGTTTACAAGGTTTTCTAACAGAAATAAAAAAAAACTATTTTTTTTTGTTCAAAATGTTAGATTTTTGTTTTGTTTAGCAAAAAATAAAAATCCCAGCAGTGATTAAATACCACCAAAAGAAAGTTATATCTATCTAAAAAAAAATTATAAAAATGTCATATGGGTGCAGTGTTGCATGACTGCACAATTGTCATTCAAAGTGTGACAGCGCTTAAAGCTGAAAATTGGCCTGGGCAGGAAGAGGGCGAAAGTTCCCCGTATTGAAGTGGTTAAAGTATATCAAAAGCCAAAATGTTTGTCCTCCTTTTCAGTGGCGGAGCTAGAGGGCTAGCTGGGGTGGCAATTGACACCCCAGAAGACATCCTTGACACCCCTGTTGCCACCCCGCTCGCTTATGCTCATAACATTAGCTGAACGAGCTGTGCAGCAAGTTCTCTGTGACTGTGTGCAGGCCAGGGGCGGACTGACCATTCGTGCGGTGCCGCGTCAGAGGGGGGGCCCCATAAGAGGCTCAGCAGTCTGTCCCTGGAGGTGCCCACACAGCTCGCACTGTAGAATGGAGGACATCTGTGCTCCAATAATGCAGTGAAGAATGGATCCTTGCCGGCAGTGGATGCGGCTATAGGAGAGGAGTCGGGTGCTGGCCGGGATCATGGTGCTTTAATGGAGCTGTGGGGATGATAATAGTGACAGGCGCTCCGGCCACCTCTCCTCCCTGAAGAATTCAGCTGAGGGGCGGGGCCACACATCCATGCCGTGGGGGACAGCCAGGAGATCGTCGGGGGATGCTGCAGACTGAGACAGAGTGCAGAGAGTGGAAGAGGACAAGAGGTCTCGGAGGAGCCACCCACCCATCCCCCAACCACCCTGACCTGTGTGCAGAGCCAGAGCAGCAGCAGGTCAGACAGTGTAAAACTTTTTTTGTCACTGGCAGGAATTGGGGTGTTCGAAGTTGACTGAAAACAGAGATGCAAATGCATGTCTAATGCTTCCAGGACTTCAACTTTTTTTTTTTTTTACAGACACTTAGATTTACACTGGTGCGATGGAAGACATTGCATGTGATTCGCACAAATCACATGCAATGTCTTTGCAATGCGAATTCAGCCATACAGATTGTACAGATTGTATGGCTGAATTTGCATTGCATTTGGACCAAAGTCATTCAAGACCCTTTTTTGGTCTGCCCCAGAATCAGATCGCGTGGGTGTTCACACCTATGCGATTCCATTCCTGCCTGAACTGACAGTTTGCACTGCAATATGTGAATTAATCTGGGGGTATCGTTACCTTTGTATTGACACCCGCAGTGATTCGCATATGGCAGTGTGAACTGTCTGCGAGTCGGATGCAATGCGGGAACCCGCAGTGGATTTGCAGGGTTACCGCATCGCACCAATGTGCAATGGGAACCGACACTTGGAAAGGAAACCATAACTCCTGAAAATCCACTGCGGGTTCCCACATTGCACCCGACTCGCAAGCAGTTCACACTGCCATATGCGAATCACTGGGAGTGTTCAATACAAAAGGTAACGATACCCCCAGATTAGTTTACATATCGCAGTGTGAACTGTCAATTCTGACAGGAATCGGATCGCATTAGGTGTGAACACCCATGCAATCTGATGTTGGTTCAGACCAAAAAAAGGGTCCTGCATGACTTTGGTCCAAATGCGATGCAAATTCAGCCATACAATCTGTATGGCTGAATTCGCATCGCAAAGACATTGCATGTGATTTGCATAGCAGTTCCCCCCCGAATCACATGCAATGTCTTCCATCGCACCAGTGTGAACCAGCACTAAATGTTTCATTAGCATGTACATAGCTGAGGTAATAAAGTCATTTTGTACAAAGTGCACTTACCCCCCTACAAAAACATAATCAGTTAGTCTCGGTCCACATAGATGCGATGCGGGAACCCTGCAAATCCACTGCGGGTTCCCACATCACATTCAACTCTAAGATAGTTCACACTGCCATATGCGAAACACTGGGGCTGTCAATACAAAGTTAATGACCCCCCCCCCCCAGATCAGTTGGCATATCGCAGTGCGAACTGTCAGTTTGGACATGAATCGGATCGCATAGGTGTGAACACCCATGAGATCTGATTCTGCTGCGGACCCAAAAAAGGTTCCTGTGTGAGTTGTGTCCGAATGCGATGCGAATTCACTACATTGATGGGTTGGGATGCTGGTTACTACATCGTCAATTGATGGGGGGGGGGCATGCTGGTCCCTACATTGATGGGGGGCAATATTGTGCAGCCCTACTCATAGGCGTGTGCCGGGTGTGCCTAGGCACACCTTAATCACCCTCGTGCAGTGCTTCTGCCATGGCTGCCGCCGCTGTGTCTGCTGCTTTCTGCCCCTGGCTGCTCAGCTCCCTAACCCAATCCTGTCGGTGCGGAGACTGAGAGGGACTGTCTGGGGGAGGACCCTGGCCTGCTGTAAGGGGGGGGTCTATATAGAGGACCTCACCTCACCCTGGCCTGCTGTAAAGGGGATATATGCCATAGATCCCCCTTTAGAGCAGAGCCCTGTGATCGGTGTGCGGCCTTAAAAGAATAATGTTTACTTTGATAATTGTTTATTTAATTAAAAATGTTTTAATAACGCTTAGAATGTTTGTTTAAATTTATTTATAAAAGTGTGTGTATATGCGTGTGTGTATATGTGTGTGTGTATGTATGTATGTATGTGTATATGTATATATATATATATATATATATATATATATATATATATACACACACACATATACATATATACATATACACACACATATACACACACGCATGTATATTGACCCCCCAAAATAATACCTTGCCACCCCTTTGCCACCCCTGTTTTAAAAGTCTAGCTCCGCCACTGCTCCTTTTGGATAGGACAAGGGCTGGATGTAACCCCTGTGGGATTCTTTCCCATCTTTTGCCTGTTGGGGAGATTTCTCTTCTCTTCTTCTCCCGTAGACACAACAGGTAGAGGAAAAGTCCACAATGTATGGGAGATGCCCTCACCAGAAGAAGTGTCCCCATTGGAAAGTTTCCCCTCTATTCCCCTTCTGGTGACAGTTCAAAGGTTTGGATTTTCCCACATTTTCTGCCCCAGTGACAATGGTGATCAGGAGGACAAGAGAGGGAATGATTATCCATTTGGGTGAGGCAGCATAAAAAACCTGACAAAGGTTCTAACCCCTTAGCACTCCATCCAGAATTAAACAACAGAGTGCTGTTACCTTGAATTATTTCGGTAATCAGTTTAAGCTTTTTTTCCATGTTACTGGGAGTAATGAGAGCAGAATTCTCTGTATCTTCTTCCGTATGCGTCGTTTTATCCATCCTACTAAACAAGAACATGGCATTGGCCAGTCTGGGGATGCTGGGCTGTTCTGCTTTGATTCGGCTCTCCTGCTCCTCTCCACCCTCCACATCATCAATCACCACAATTACATTTTTCTTTCCTGAAGGAAAAAGAAGTGAATGAAAAGTTGTGTATACCATATAATGCTACAATGTCATTTATAATAAAAAAAAATACTAGTAAAAAACATCATGATGCTATAAATATTTGTACCTTTGTCTTTAGATGTCAATGTGGCTTCTACTGTATATACAAAACACAAAATACCAGGATACAACTAAACACACAGGTGGAATACATACCCTATATACATTATATTGGCAAAAGTATTGGGACACCTGCCTTTACACACACGCGACGTCTTTTGATGACGAAACGCGTCGGCAGCACCAGACGCAACGTCCACATACACCCCCATCTGTCCCGGCTTTTATTTTTATATGCTGTTTGGGAACATGCGGGACGCCGCGATCTTAACCACAGTCCTCTATGATTTATATGCCTGCTTGTACCATCCTGCTTGTGAGTAGTGTCTTTTAATAAATGTATCCTTTATGTATTACGGGATTACGCTATGGTTCTTTGTTATGCATTCCCCTTATGTTACAATTGCCTGACCACTACGGATCTAATATAAGGATTTGGATCTTCCCTGGCGCTGATTCCCTTTGGAGATACTGGAGCCTCATTGGTGTTACCTTATGCTTGGTGAGGCTATCTCATTTATTTGAGTAGCCATCTTGCTTTGGTAAGCTGCCTCCCATTATTCTCACTTAGTGGTGTCCTTTCCCTGCACTTCCCTGGGTGTTACAAGGAAGGTTTCTTCACGTCACTGTTGGATTTTATTGAAGTTTGGAATCCTCACTTCTTTATTGATTTGGGACTTTACCATCAATACTTTTGGGACTTCACACATTATATTGTTTTTCACATAGATCACCATATATAAGATGTTTTTGTACTATTCACCTTCAGTATATTGATTAGCACTACACTTTTTTGTATTTTTTACATGAACTTTATTGGCATCCCAGTCTTAGTCCGTAGGGTTCAATATTGGGTTGGCCCACCCTTTGCAGCTATAACAGCTTCAACTCTTCTGAGAAGGCCGTCCACAAGGTTTAGGAGTGTCCATGGGAATGTTTGACCATTCTTCCAGATGTACATTTGTGAGGTCAGGCTCTGATGTTTGAAGAAAAGGCCTGGCTTGCAGTATCTGCTCTAATTCATCCCAAAGGTGTTCTATCGATTTGAGGTCAGGACTCTGTGCAGGCCAGTCAAGTTACATAGTAGTTGAGGTTGAATAAAGACAATAGTCCTTCCAGTTCAACCTGTGTAGGTGTGTGTGGCCGTAATCATCTCTCATACCCCTGAATGTTCTGATCCTTGAGATGTATGGCCAAGAGTCTTTTGAAAGCCACCATACTACCCGCAGAAACTACCTCTTGTGGTAGAGTTCCTCCACCCCAAACTTACTCATCCATGTCTTTACGGACCTTGCTTTGTGTACTGGCCCAAATCATTTGGTGGAGGAGATTATAGTGTGGGGTTGTTTTTCAGGTGTTGGGCTTGGCCCCTTAGTTCCAGGGAAAGGAACTCTTATGGTGTCAGCATACCAAGACATTTTTTGACAATTTTATGCTCCCAACTTTTGGGGATGGTCTCTTCCTGTTCCAACATTCCCTAGTCCATAGGGTTCAATATTGATTTGGCCCACCCTTTGCAGCTCAAACACCTTCAACTCTTCAACTCTTTTGGGAAGGCTGTCTACAAGGTTTAGGAGTGTCTATGGGAATGTTTCACCATTCTTCCTGAAGCGCATTTCTGAGGTCAGACACTGATTTTGGACAAGAAAGCCTGGCTCACAGTCTCCACTCTAATTCATTCCAAAGAGGTTCTATCGGGTTGAGGTCAGGTAAGCCAAGTTCCTCCACCCCATACTCGCTCATTCATGTCTTTATGGACCTTGCTTTGTGCACTGGTCCAAATCATTTGGTGGAGGGGGGGGGGGGAGGGGTTAGTTTTTAGGTTTTGGGCTTGGCCCCTTAGTTCCAGGGAAAGGAACTCTTATGGTGTCAGCATACTAAGACATTTTTTTGACAATTTTATGCTCCCAACTTTGTGGGAACAGTTTGGGGATGGTCTCTTCCTGTTCTAACATTCCCTAGTCCGTAGGGTTCAATATCGATTTGGCCCACCCTTTGCAGCTCAAACACCTTCAACTCTTCAACTCTTTTGGGAAGGCTGTCTACAAGGTTTAGGAGTGTGTCTATGGGAATGTTTCACCATTCTTCCTGAAGCGTATTTCTGAGGTCAGACACTGATTTTGGACAAGAAGGCCTGGCTCGCAGTCTCCGCTCTAATTCATTCCAAAGAGGGTCTATCGGGTTGAGGTCAGGTCAGCCAAGTTCCTCCACCCCATACTCACTCATCCATGTCTTTATGGACCTTGCTTTGTGCACTGGTCCAAATCATTTGGTGGAGGAGGGATTATGGTGTGGGCTTGTTTTTCAGGGGTTGGGCTTGACCCCTTAGTTCCAGTGAAAGGAACTCTTATGGTGTCAGTTTTTTGGTACCTCAGGCCAATGAAAAGTGGGACTTTTAAGGCAGGTATGAAGATACGATAAAGTTCAAGCAAAATCGCTAATAATAATAAAATAATATTTAATCCTTAAAATCATAAGTACAGTGAAGTACAGTAGCGTGAAAAGGGTTATAGACCCTTGTGAAGGTGTGTAATAGTTGGAGGATAGTGACACGTGGTAAATGGTGACTTTTTAGGGGTGTATCTCTGTCATTCCCTGCTGGTAAGCTTGGGTTGCTTTGATCAGAGATGTCTCCTATATCCTACGCGTTTCGGCCCTTTTTAGAGGGGGCCTTTTTCAAGGTTGCTAGTCACCATTTCTGTTGATAAAATACAGATACGGTGTTCAATATTTATAAATAGTTACCACTTTTATATATATAAGTTGTGGTCAGTTTTCAAAAATAGTACATACATATTGTTTTCTTTAAATCCTTGTATGTTGAGGTAACTCCCTCTTTAGCACAACGGGAGCCTGTGCGGTTTCCTGAAAGATATGTATGGAGTTTAAATGCAGGATTTTTGGTTGGTTGTTAAATTATGTAAGTGTGCTTGTTTAGAACTTACATATATGTTGCCCAGTTTCACTTAATGGCTAATTTGGTTCCGGTATAAATAAAACCGGTCCTTTTCAAGGAGGTCCTTGTGCCTATAATTAGTGCAATGTGAAACAGGTATAAGTTGTTCAAAGACATTTAAATGAGTTGGGTACAGTGTGTGAAAAAGTGTTGGCTATATTACCTTAGTTCTTTTGTTATGGCTGCGGTGGAGTCTTTAAAGGTTGTCTCCAGCCGGATCGCACTTTAAAAGAGGAAAATCTCCTTCATTAGTGTGCTATCTTTCCAGTGTTTTAAGGCAGATGTGTCTGAAGTTTGAGACTTACATTTTGCAGGTGCGCCGCTCTGGTCCTCTCTCATCCCCGTGTAGTTGGAGAGTGAGAGAAGTATTGGTTCCCCCGGCCTTTTTATCAGACTCGCGCATGCGCCGTAGGCGCTGCACGTCTGAAGCCTGATCGCACACAGCTGGTGTGTGTCTCTGGTGCGCCTGCGTCAATAGCAGAGTGCGCTTCCAGTTTCCACCACTGTTGCTCACTGGCGCGGCCGCCGACACGGAGAGGGCACAGATGTCAGACTTTTCAAGTCTGAGGGGCCGATGTCCTTGGCTGTTTGGCTGTGCCTGTAAAGTGCCCCTAGGAGGAAAAAGGAGGGGGGATCCTCCTAGGGGCTTACCGTGCCGGGTGTGCTAGAGTTTGGGAGAGTTCTCAAGCAAGGATTTGTACATAGCATGAATGCATAATAATCAGAAGAAAATAAATGAACAGGAAAAAAACACAGAAACATTTGTGTAATTTAATTCTTAATAGCAGTATAGTATGTCGTCAGGTTAAAGGGGAAGGAGGGGGATTCGGTTATATCCATATTGGAAAGGAGTGAAGGCTGTCTGTCTGGACGGTTTTTTCTGTAGGCTTCAAGGTACAAACAGCCAAGGACATCGGCCCCTCAGACTTGAAAAGTCTGACATCTGTGCCCTCTCCGTGTCGGCGGCCGCGCCAGTGAGCAACAGTGGTGGAAACTGGAAGCGCACTCTGCTATTGACGCAGGCGCACCAGAGACACACACCAGCTGTGTGCGATCAGGCTTCAGACGTGCAGCGCCTACGGCGCATGCGCGAGTCTGATAAAAAGGCCGGGGGAACCAATACTTCTCTCACTCTCCAACTACACGGGGATGAGAGAGGACCAGAGCGGCGCACCTGCAAAATGTAAGTCTCAAACTTCAGACACATCTGCCTTAAAACACTGGAAAGATAGCACACTAATGAAGGAGATTTTCCTCTTTTAAAGTGCGATCCGGCTGGAGACAACCTTTAAAGACTCCACCGCAGCCATAACAAAAGAACTAAGGTAATATAGCCAACACTTTTTCACACACTGTACCCAACTCATTTAAATGTCTTTGAACAACCTATACCTGTTTCACATTGCACTAATTATAGGCACAAGGACCTCCTTGAAAAGGACCGGTTTTATTTATACCGGAACCAAATTAGCCATTAAGTGAAACTGGGCAACATATATGTAAGTTCTAAACAAGCACACTTACATAATTTAACAACCAACCAAAAATCCTGCATTTAAACTCCATACATATCTTTCAGGAAACCGCACAGGCTCCCGTTGTGCTAAAGAGGGAGTTACCTCAACATACAAGGATTTAAAGAAAACAATATGTATGTACTATTTTTGAAAACTGACCACAACTTATATATATAAAAGTGGTAACTATTTATAAATATTGAACACCGTATCTGTATTTTATCAACAGAAATGGTGACTAGCAACCTTGAAAAAGGCCCCCTCTAAAAAGGGCCGAAACGCGTAGGATATAGGAGACATCTCTGATCAAAGCAACCCAAGCTTACCAGCAGGGAATGACAGAGATACACCCCTAAAAAGTCACCATTTACCACGTGTCACTATCCTCCAACTATTACACACCTTCACAAGGGTCTATAACCCTTTTCACGCTACTGTACTTCACTGTACTTATGATTTTAAGGATTAAATATTATTTTATTATTATTAGCGATTTTGCTTGAACTTTATCGTATCTTCATACCTGCCTTAAAAGTCCCACTTTTCATTGGCCTGAGGTACCAAAAAACTGACACAATATTCAACCAGGGACGACGGCAAACCCGACTACACATAGGACTATAGAGATCAAAAAACCCTTTCTACAGGAACTCTTATGGTGTCAACATAACAAGACATTTTGGAAAATGTCATGCTCCCAACTTTGTGGGAACAGTTTGGGGATGGCCCCTTCCTTTTCCAACATGACTGCACACCAGTGTACAAAGCAAGGTCATGTTGGAACAGGAAGGGGCCAACCGCACACCATAATCCCCCCTCCACAAAATGATTTGGACAGGTCCATAAAGACGTGGAGTCCTGACCTCAACCTGATAGAAAACCTTTGGGATCAATTAGAGCAAAAACTTCAAGCCAGGTCTTCTCGTTTACATCAGTGCCTGACCTCACAAATACGCTTCTGGAGGAATGGTTAAACATTCCCATAGACACACTCCTAAACCTTGTGGACGGCCTTCCCAGAAGAGTTGAAGCTGTTATAGCTGCAAAGGGTGGGCCAACTTAATATTGAACCCTACGGACTAAGACTGGGATGCCATTAAAGTTCATGTGTGTGTAAAGGCAGGCGTCCCAATACTTTTGACAATATAATGTAGCTAAAAGTATGTGGATACCTGACCATCACACCTATATGATATGTTCAACATTCCATTCCAACCCACCCTCCCCCCATATTTTCTGCTACAACAGTTTATACTCTTCTAGGAAGGATTTCCACAAGATTTCAGAGGGTGTCTTTGGGTGTGCCCATGAGTTACATAATTGGTTAGGTTAAATAAAGACACCAGTCCATCTAGTTCAACCTGTGTATGGGTGTGTGCACATTTCAAAAATACTTTTCCATATCCAGGGCCGTGGATAAGGAAATAAGGAGGGACCACCAGTCCCTCCTTGTACAGGGAGTAGGCCAGCCAGGGGCCCAGGCAACTGGGGTTAATCAGATGTGGACAGGGAGGGTGATTGGCATTGGGGGGGGCAGATATTGATCCCTTGTATTGCTCTCACTGTAGCGGCTGAAAGCTGTCTTCTGCTCAGTTCCAGGTATTTGCACCCCCCCCCCCTTTGCTGCACCCATCACCCTCCCTGTGCACCATACATTTCCCCCTGATGCCCATGCCCCCCTGTGTGCCCACCCCCCTGTGTGCTGTCGGCTTTTCTCCTCTCTTTCCCACGGGCAGGATCCTTCAGAGTAGGGGAAGGGTCCAATAAATATTTCACTTTTACCAGCACCTTCCTTTCCTGAATGAAGACAATGAGTGATTGGTACAGATCACTCAAGATCACTCAATGTGTTCATTTATGTGTTCATTCATAACTGAAGCATAGTAAACTGTGTTTTTTTTGTGTGTGTGTGTGTGGGGGGGGGGGGGCTGTCAGGTTGGCTGTATGGGGCCCCCTGGTTTCTAATAGCAGCCCTGCCCGTATCCCTGTATAATGTGTTCATTAAGATACCTGTCCCAGTGTTTCTTGAAAACTCTCCATTCTTCCCGCAGACACCACCGATTGTGGAAGGGATTTCCACATCCTCATTGCCCTGACATTGTAAAACCCTCTAAACAGTTTAAGGTTACACTGCTTCTCCTTCAGATTTATTGAGTGACCACATGTCTTCTTATACTTCCTGAGACTGAATAGTTTAATCCCTACACTGGGATCACCTTTGAGATATTTGTATATTACTCTCATATCTCTTCTCAAGCGTCTCTTTTCCAGGGAGAATACGTTTAATGTTTGTAGTCACTTCTCGTAATTGAGGTCATCAAATACCCGTATTAACTTTGATGTCCTTCTCTGGACTCTCTCCAGCTCCTGCACCTCCCTCTTCAGGATCGGTGACCAGAACTTGACAGCATATCCCAGATGTGGCCGGCCCCGAGTTTTATAAAGTGACAGGATAATAGTTTTATCTCTATTAAATTCTTTTTTTAAGCATGCTAATATTTTGCTTCCTTTGCTTGTTGCAGCTTGGCATTGCATGCCATTGCTGAGCCTGTTATCTACAAAGACCCCCAGATCTTTTTCCATCCTTGATTCCCCCAGAGCTTCTCCCCATAGTGAGTAGTTTGCATTCATCTTTTTAGCCCCTAGGTGCATTACTTTACATTTTTCGACATTAAACCTTATTTGCCATGTAGTTGCCCACCCCAACTACTGGTCTTCTTGTAAAGTTTATATATTCTGCTGTGAAGCTTGTCCTGCTTAGATATGTATTGTCAGCAAACACTGAGATGTAGCTATGTATCCCATCCTCTATATCATTTATGAATAAATTAAACAGAATTGGTCCCAGGACAGAGCCTTGGGGGAACCCCACTTACCACTCCAGACCAGTCTGAGCACACGCTATTTATCACCACCCTTTGGACGCGCCCTGTAACCAGTTTTCTATCCATTTACAAACATTATATTCTATGCCAACAGACCTCAGTTTGTAAATTAAGCATTTGTGGGGGACTGTATCGACTGGTTTTGCAAAATCCAAATACACCACATCCACAGGCCTTCCCTTTTCAAGATGGCAGCTCGCTTCCTCATAGAATGTTAACAGGTTGGTTTGTCAAGAACAAGCTCTCGTAAATTCATGCTGATTACTAATAATGATACCGTTTTCATCAGCAACATCATGAATATGGTTCCTCATCATCCCCCCCCCCCCAAATAGTTTACATACTATTGATGTTAGACTGACTGGCCTGTAGTTTGCAAGTATAGATAGTAGTTGCCCTTTTTTAAAAATGTGTACCACATTGGCATTTCGCCAATCTGCTGGTACCATTCCTGTCATTATGCTGTCCATAAAAATTAGGAATAGTGCTCTGGCTATAATCTTTGAGGACTCTTGGGTGTAAGCGATCTGGTCCTGGTGATTTATTAGCAACAGGCTTTTCTGTTAGCCGCAAGGGTAGACTCTGTGATGAGGTCAGGTGCTGATATTAAATGAGAAGACCTGGCTCACAATTGGTGTTCCAATTCATCCCAAAGGTGTTCAATTGGGTTGAGGTCAGGGCTCTGTGCAAGGCACTCGAGCTCCTCCACATCAAACTGGCCAAACCATGTCTTTATGGAGCTGGCTTTCAGCCCATTCATGATGGAACTGAAAATAAACTTTCCAAGACTGTTGATACAAGGCTGGAAGTGCAGGGGAAGGTTAAAAACCCCTGTCATCCAAAAGAGCATTTATGAGGTCAAGTACTGATACCGTCCCTCATGCCTTTGTACACTGTTTTTATGCATCTTTTATGCATGTGATTTGTTTTGCCCTTCCAGTACCTATCTTGGATAGATTATTGCACTAAAAACTCCATTAGGTGTATAGCCCTCTTCTCATTATTACCATTATTCCACCCATCTACCCTTCTGGTATTTTATTAAGAAAATCCTTGGACATTCCTCATATCCATTTGTTCCAATTCCTCTTTCCTGTTTTTTATTTATCATTTTATTTATCATTTTCTCTTACTATAGATTTTTACCATTTTCCACCACATTTTTATATATACAATTATATATATACTTTTCCCACACACATATATCCCCTTTATATCGAACCAACTTCCCACTATACCCACCTCCAGTGAAAACGGTACATTTTGCGTGATTAAGCAATTTTATGTCTCAGCCTTCTCATCCAACATCGGATCATTTTTTGTTTTTTTTGGATTTTAGGCTTTTTAAATTATTTTTCTCTCCAGCTTTCCCTTACACACACAGCCGTGAGTTTTGGTCTCTAAGAATATAACGTGATATCCAAATTCCCCCCCATAAGGTGGACAGGATGACTCACAGAGAGCATAGCCCCAGGAATGTTTCTAGTAACATTATGCACTTAGGGCTTGTAAAAGACTCTCAACACTGTTTTTAGGTTTTTTAGCACGAATAATAATTTCAGCATATTTACTTTTAATTTTTTGTCTATTAAAGGTTGTACCCCAGATAAAAAATAATTTTTTTAGAAACACACTCTTTCTTTTGCAATTTTTAAAACATTTCTTTTTATGTTGTGGTCCTCGTAGTAGCCCCGTGAATAGCTGCTTCGTAAATTATGTAAATAAGCCGCCCTCTATACTCACCTATAGTAATACAGGGAGTAGTAAGATGGCCTCCATTCGGCAATGAACACGGAGCACCAAGATGGCTGACGGCAGTCAATCTGTTGCCATGACAAGGGCTGGCTATAAGAAGGCCGTGGTGACGCCGCTCCAGCAGACGTCGATGACGAAACGCGTAGGGCGGGTCCATTGCGTCACAGCGTCACTTCCGGTTTGAGACTCCACCGCCGTGGAACGCGGAAGCTTCCCGGCTATTGCAACTGATGCGAGGCAGCTACCACAGCTTCTCATAGTGAGTGGATGCTACGTTCTTTTCTTCAATTTATGATTGATACTTCACGAGGCTCCCCTTTTCTTTCTCTCCATATGGAAACTCGCCAACCGGTGCTTGGTTGATTGTGGAGGGGGACCTTTGAAGATCCACTTTGCCTAACTTTCGTTTAGGGCAGGTTGTATATACAGCGCGACACCTAGTGGTCACACAGGTGATTGCAGCTGATTTCTCATTTTATTTTGATCTATTCATTTACACGGGATTATTCCCTGCTTTCACTCTACTTCACTTATATGGTTTCTACTGGCATGTTGCACTTTTGATAGTAACGGCGCCAGGAATATTCACCAATATTTGATTATTTTATTTCCACAGTGGATTGATTTAATTACCTGTATATCACAATAAAAACACTGTCTATGTTATTTATTTATTTATTGCACTTCAGCACTTTCTGGGTTTTATCTATCACACACCAGGATATTTTACCTTTTTACTTGTACCCACTTGATACACAGTATATATAATAATTTTTAACCCTTTCGGTTTGATGGGACACACCCTCTCATTTATCATTTGATTATAAGTGAATGCACTTTATTACCATTTAATTATTTATTTGCACAAGGTAGCGCCGTTTACAACCTCTCTCTGCACTTCACACATATCTTGACCCCTTTGGGGTTTGGTTGTTGGCCGCTTACACCTGTTAGTCCTTCACGCCTCACCGCACACTCCATAGCGCTGGTCAAATTCTGCTTTTACAAGTACTGATGTTGGATGCGAAGGACACTTGAGTCGCTACACATCAAACTTATCAAACTATGGGTGACAAACTCCCTGGCAGCCCAGCTGGGTGCATCTGCCACTGAGATGCTTCCTTGCTGCTGAAGCACAGGAACAAAGTATTATAGCTGAGAATTGTACCAAAAACTAGACAAAGCTAGCTTCGTTTTTTTTTTTTTTTTTTTTTTTGTAGCTGGCTTTGTACCCAGGGGCACAGTCATACTGGAACAGAAAAGGGTCTTTCCCAAGCCTTTACTACAAGGTTGGAGGAGCACAATTGTCTACAATGTCTTTGTTTGATGGAGTATTAACAGGACCCTTTACTAGAAACACCTGAACCCAGTCATTTGGAGAGGGAGTCTCAATCATTTTGGTCATAAAGGTAGGTGTGATGGCCAGGCGTCCTAATAGTTTTGGCCTAAACCTAAACTATCAGTTACATAGCTGTATATATACTCAAATTGTAATGTGTTTCAAGCAGTAAGTATGAGTTTTATCTCACCTAGCTTGTCATGGAGATGCTGTAATTCCTTGTCATATAAAGAGTCAGTGACGTCGGTGAGATTTAGTCTTCCGCGGTTTTTGGTGTGATACAAGATGGCAAATGTACAATTTCTGACCTCATCTTGGAAGGCTGGAAAGTTGTCAGATATATAACAATGATTCACAGATTTCACTGCTGAGGAAATTTCCAAAGACCGACTTAACCACCGATAGCAACTGCGGTCCCCTCTGGAGAAAATTCCCAGCATGCACTTCTTCTCACACATCTCCACTCCAAAGAGACTTCCTGAAACACAAAGCTCAAAATAAACCCCAATATTGGCAAAAGAAAGAACCTTAACAATTGCACAGTATCAGCCAACCTACATACAACATATATATATATACACAGGGCTGCTGTTAGAAATCGCAGGGCCCCGTACAGACTACCTGGCAGGGCACCCCCCCCCCCAAGAAAATATTAAATATATATTTAGCTAAAACTACAACAAAATCACTATTAGCAGACATAAATTTAACATAACTCACATAATTCCTGCTAAAACTAAAAAAAAAAAAAAAAATGTTAAATAAAAATGAAGTTGAGAAAAATATACAGGCTGGGCAGTTGGAGCTCAGTGATGAAAGAGACAGAGAGAGAGAAACAAAGTTACAAATAAACTCCTGAGTAGAGATAACATTAGAGCCAGTGCTGGGAGGGGGGCCCACACAAGGGAGGGGGATTAGTGAAGGGACGACTGTCTCTTTCTCAGCAGATAAAAGCTGATAGCAGGGAGAGGGACAGATCAGATTCAGGTGCTGGAGGAAGATTTCTGTATTTGTTGTCCATCACTAATCCCCCTCTCTGTGTGGGCCCCCCCTGTGTTCTCGGGCCCCCTACAAGAGGGCTGGTGGTCCCCCCCTATCAGCGGCCCTGTATATACAGTATATCTATATAATGTAAAGTTTGGGGTTGTATAGCTCAAGCTCAAGTGTAGCGCCGTATAGCGAGTACAGTCCATACTAAGAATTGTCATTTAAGGGGATGGTGCAGATCTCTCTATCTCAACAGGCTGATGTTCTACCCTTTCAGGTGGAGACACTGCACCTCAATCTTCCATTGAAGGCCGAGAAACTCTGGTGGTGCCCTTGAGTGCACTTCCTGGGCTTATGTTACTGATCGGTGAGCCTGGGAACCCTCCTGTTCTCTGGTCATGTCCCCCCCCCCCATCCCCCCATATCTCTCCATAAAAAGGACCTTTCAGTTCATGCTGTATTGTTATCACAAGCGATGATTACATTTCTTGCGATAGCAATAAAACTGATCTTATTTTTTTAAAGGACAGTGTAAAAATGTAAAACATGTAATACAATTGATAAAAAAATAAAGTTAAAGCAGAGTTTCACACCACCCCCCCCCCCCCCTGAAAAAATTACCTGTCTTGGGATCCCATGATGTCGGCACCCCAGACAATTTTCAGATCAGCTCTCGGGTGCTCCTGCCACCATTTGTGGTTGGGAAAACCGGCAGTGAAGGCTTTTCGGCTGCACAGCCAGTTCCCTATTGCGCATGCGCGAAGTGCGCTGCGCTTTCTAACTGACCCGGGGGGGGGGGGAAGGAGGGGGGCCTATTTTCCTGAGGGATCTCATCATGGCAGGGTCTCACGGAAGTGGGGACAGGTACCTGTCAAATACAGGTACCCATTTCTCCCTCCCCAAATGTGGCACTGGAGGGGGGGAGGAAGTAGATAGGTGGAACTTCCACTTTTGGGTGGAACTCCGCTTTAAAGCACCTGCTGTCCCTGTGTGCTCGCTCCTAGTGGTGAAAGCATACGTAAGTCACGTCCACATGTGTAAATGGTGTTTGAGTGAGAGCAATAATTATAGCAATAGATCTTCTCTGTACCTCTAAACTGGTAACCAGTGAACTTTTTTTAAAGCGTTGACTATGGAGATTTTTAAGTACAGTAGTTTGGTGCCATTACACGAGCGCGTACAATTTTAAAGCATGACAAAAAATTGGGGGTATATATTATGTTTTTTTTTTAATTCTTCAACCACTTTGCGTCCACGCTGTACCTGAAAAATGTAGAGAGGGCGTACATAAACGTTCTCCCATTCTCGCGCTGCCCAGGCTCCCAATAGGGCACACACGCAGCGCGCTCTGTGATTGACGAGTCCTTGGGACTCAACTGATCACTGATCGTGGTAAAGGGCCAATCACATCAGGCCCTTTACCACGTGATCAGCTGTCAGCCAAAGACAGCTGATCGCGGAAGTACAGTAAACAGGAGTCGGTTATCTGCTTTTTTTTCCCCTCACGCTGGCTGAAAAAAAGAATCAAGCCGTTAACCTGCTTCTGTTAGAGGGCATCGGTCCCCTTAGTGCTCATTAGTGCTGCTAATCAGTGCCATATATCAGTGTCCATCAGTACTGCTAATCAGTGCCCACCAGTGCCACCTACCAGTGCCCATCAGTGATGCCAATCAGTGTCCATCACTGCCCCATCATCAGTGCCACTTATCAGTGCTGCCTATCAGTGCCCCCTACCAGTGTCTATCAGTGCCCATCAGTGCTGCCTATTAGCGCCACTTCTCTGTGACGCCTATCAATGCCCATCAGTGCCACCTATCAGTGCCTATCAGTGCCACCTATCAGTCCCCATCAGTGCAGCCTCATCAGTGCCTCCTGATCAGTGCCCACCAGTACCGCCTCATATGTGCCCATCAGTGCAGAATATCAATGCCCATCAGTGCCACCTATCAGTGCCTATCAGTGCCACCTATCAGTCCCCATCAGTGCAGCCTCATCAGTGCCTCCTGATCAGTGCCCACCAGTACCGCCTCATATGTGCCCATCAGTGCAGAATATCAGTGCCCATCAGGGCCACCTATCAGTTCCCATCAGTGCCACCTATCAGTGCCCATGCATGCTGCCTTTTCAGTGCCCATCAAGGAAGGAGAAAAATTCAGTTTGCAAAATTTTATAACAAAATATGAAAACGTTTTTTTTTTTTTCAAAATTTTCATTTGTTTAACAAAAAATAAAAAAAACCCAGTGGTGATTAAAGAACACCAAAGAAAGCTTTATCTATGTGGTCAAAAAAAAAACAATTTTATATGGGTACCGTGCTGCAGCATGAAAGCTGAAAATTGGCCTGGGCAGTAAGAGGGTATAAGCAGGGCCGTCTTTCTGAATGGGCACGCCTGGCAGTTGCCCGGGGGCCCCTTTTGCCAAGGGGCACCACGCAGGGTGGAAATTTACCCAAATCTGTCCCCCCAGTTTAATTTACCTGGTGGTCTAGCCCCCCCCCCCCCCCCCCAAGACCAGATTGTTTCTTGGCTGCTTTAGTTTCTGGCTCTGCGCTACACTAGTTGCTAGGATGGCCAGCTGACTGGCATCTAGCAACCAGTGATGTCTGGAGGAGAGGACCCAGCATGCAGAGCAGAGGAGGATCCTCCTTGTCCTCCTCCGCACCTAGAATGGCTCCACCCACCTCCTCCATTAATTTTCTGTGTGCGGCCGCTGCGGGAAGGTAATGAGACTGCTGCTTGGGGATTCTCTCTCTCTCTCTCTCCTTCCATCTTGAATACTAATTTAAATGTTGTCATATTGTGGGTGCGGAGGAACAGAAACCAACTTACATAATTGGAATAATAGAAAACCTTAGTTTGGGGGCTTCTAGGCACAGAAAAAAGTTTGAAGGTACTTGCAGTCATGAATATGTTGCATCCATGTTATTTTTGTTGCTAGTTTAACCACTTTAAAACAAGAAGGATTTACCCCCCTTAATGACCAGGCCATATTTTGCGATTCGGCACTGCGTTACTTTAACTGACAATTGCGCGGGCATGCGACGCTGTACCCAAATAAAATTGTACGCACGAATAGAGCTTTCTTTTGGTGGTATTTTATCACCTGTGCAATTTTTTTTCTTTTTTGCGCTGTAAACAAAAAAAAAGGGCAACAATTCTGAAAAAAAAACAAAACAAAAAAAAAAAACAATATTTTTCACTTTCTGCTATATAACATTCTCAAAAAAAATGTAAAAATCACAATTTTTTAACATTTTAGGCCAATTTGTTTTCTGCTACATATTTTTGGTAAAAAAAATCGCAATAAGCGTATTTTGATTGGTTTGCGCAAAAGTTATCGCGCCTAGTAACTACGGGAAAGATTTATGTCATTCTTATTTTTTTTATTTTTTTTAAACTAGTAATGGCGGCGATTTGCGATTTTTTGCGGGACTGCGACATTGCGGCAGACAGATCGGACCCCTAACTGACATTTTTGACACTTTAGGGGGTACCAGTGACATTACTACAGTAATCAGTGCTAAAAATATGCACTGTTAATGTAATAAACTGGCAAGGAAGAGGTTAACCCTGTGGGTGATCAAGGGGTTAAATAAGAGCCTAGGGGAGTGATTCTAACTGTGGGGGGGGGGGGCGTGGTTTCTGAGATGACCACAGAGACCTGTGATCCTATTTAGAAGGATCACAGGGCCTCTGTGATCATTCCAGGGAGAAGAACGGTCAGATGTGTTTACAACAGCAAACCGTCCTTCTCTCTCAGCGGGGAACAATCGCAGGTGTCAGGTGGCAATCGGAGCCATCTTACCCGCGCATCGGCTTCTCCGCTGCTGAGTGGGGGCGGGATTGCGCCGCTGCTGGCGTGCGCTCGCCCCTAGCTTCCCGCGCGCGACATGCGCAGATCTACCAATAAATATCACCTTATCGATAATTTGCATTTCTATTCTTGTGGGTGATTGTGTAGGCAGGGCCCCAGTGCACTGCATTGCCCGGGGGCCTATAAGGCTCTTAAAACGGCACTGGGTATAAGCAGGGTGTTCAGGTGCCCTGTGCAAGCTAATCCTGTGCTCCCCCCCCCCCCGCGCACACTCTCTCACCTTATTTGCTCTTCATTTGACCTATCTTTTTTATGATCACCCCCCCTTATATTGGAGACCCCCCACAGAGCCCCCCTTACATCAAAAACCCTCACAGAGCCCCCCTTACATCAGAGACCTCCAACAGAGCCCCCCCTACATCAGAGACCCCCACAGAGCCCCCCTTACATCAGAGACCCTCACAGAGCCCCCCTTACATCAGGGACCCTCACAGAGACCCCCCTTACATTATAGACCCCCCCCAGAGCCCCCCTTATATCAAAGACCCTCACAGAGCCCCCCCTTACATCAGAGACCCTCACAGAGCCCCCCTTACATGAGAGACCCTCACAGATCCCTACTTACATAAGAGACCCTCACAGAGCTCCCCCTTACATCAGAGCTCCCCCTTACATTAAAGACCCTCACAGAGCCCCCTTACATCAGAGACCCCCACAGAGACCCCCTTACATCAGAGACCCCCCACAGAGCCCCCCTTACATCAGAGACCCCCCACAGAGCCCCCTTACATCAGAGACCCCCCACACAGAGCCCCCTTACATTAGAGACCCCCACAGAGCCCCCCTTACATCAGAGACCCCCACACCGAGCCCCCCTTACATCAGAGACCCCCCACACAGAGCCCCCCTTACATCAGAGACCACCCACACAGAGCCCCCCTTCAGAGACCCCCCACACAGAGCCCCCCTTCAGAGACCCCTCACACAGAGCCCCCCTTACATCAGAGACCCCACACAGAGCCCCTCTTACATCAGAGACCCCCCACACAGAGCCCCCCTTACATCAGAGACCCCCCACACAGAGCCCCCCTTACATCAGAGACCCCCCACACAGAGCCCCCCTTACACCAGAGACCCCCCACACAGAGCCCCCTTACATCAGAGACCCCCCACACAGAGCCCCCTTACATCAGAGACCCCCAACACAAAGCCCCCCTTACATCAGAGACCTCCCACACAGAGCCCTCCTTACATCAGAGACCCCCCCAGACAGAGCTCCCCTTACATCCGAGACCCCCACAAAGCCCCCTTTACATCAGAGACCCCCACACAGAGCCTCACCTTATATCAGAGACCCTCACAGAGCCCTACTTACATAAGAGACCCTCACAGAGCTCCCCCTTACATCAGAGCTCCCCCTTACATTAAAGACCCTCACAGAGCCCCCTTACATCAGAGACCCCCACAGAGACCCCCTTACATCAGAGACCCCCCACAGAGCCCCCCTTACATCAGAGACCCCCCACAGAGCCCCCTTACATCAGAGACCCCCCCACACAGAGCCCCCTTACATTAGAGACCCCCACAGAGCCCCCCTTACATCAGAGACCCCCACACCGAGCCCCCCTTACATCAGAGACCCCCCACACAGAGCCCCCCTTACATCAGAGACCACCCACACAGAGCCCCCCTTCAGAGACCCCCCACACAGAGCCCCCCTTCAGAGACCCCTCACACAGAGCCCCCCTTACATCAGAGACCCCACACAGAGCCCCTCTTACATCAGAGACCCCCCACACAGAGCCCCCCTTACATCAGACACCCCCCACACAGAGCCCCCCTTACACCAGAGACCCCCCACACAGAGCCCCCTTACATCAGAGACCCCCCACACAGAGCCCCCCTTACATCAGAGACCCCCAACACAAAGCCCCCCTTACATCAGAGACCTCCCACACAGAGCCCTCCTTACATCAGAGACCCCCCAGACAGAGCTCCCCTTACATCCGAGACCCCCACAAAGCCCCCTTTACATCAGAGACCCCCACACAGAGCCTCACCTTATATCAGAGACCCCACCACACAGAGCCCCCTTTACATCAGACAGCCCCCCCCCACACAGAGCCCCCCTTACATCAGAGACCCCCTTACAAAGCCCCTTACATCAGAGAACCCCCCACAGAGCTCCCCTTACATCAGAGACCCCCCCCCACACAGAGCCCCACTTACATCAGAGACCCCACACAAAGCCCCTTGCATCAGAGACCCCCCCACAGAGTTCCCCTTACATCAGAGACCCCCACACAGAGCTCCCCTTACATCAGAGACCCCCACACACAGAGCCCCATTTACATAAGAGAGCCCTCCCCACATAAAGCCCCCCTTACATCAGAGACCCCACCACACACAAAGCCCCCTTACATCAGAGACTCCCCCACACAAAGCCCCCCTTACATCAGAGACCCCCACACAGAGCCCCCCTACATTTGTTGCAGGAGAGAGAGCTTACTTACCTCAGTATGGAGGCTCACGCTGTCTGCAGCTTTTCTTTTCTTCTTTAAACTTCCCGCCCACACATGTGTGGGGGGATCATACCCAGAAGGGGAAGGGGCAGGAAGAGGAGGAGCTGGCGATCTCTCTCCTCTGGCATCCCTGCAGAGAGGAGGGATCAGTCAGCGGAGGCGTCTCTGTGGCTGAGCTGTGTGAGATACACAGCTCAGCCCTGCAGCTATAGGAGATCGAGGCACAGCCGCACAGCGGAAGGTAAGCAGTGGCCACGGCCTGTGTTAACTCTGTCCATGCCAAGGTCGCTGCTTACCTACCGCTGTGTAACCTGATCATGTTGCCCATGGCGCCCTGTGCGGCCGCACAGCTCGCACACCCCAAAGGCTGGCCCTGGGTATAAGTGCCCCATAAGAAAGTGGTTAAACTGTATTTCTTCCTAAAAAAATTGTGTTTGAAAAACCGCTGTGCAAACCGTGTGACATAAAAAATTGCAAAGACCACCATTTTATTCCCTATATATAATATATAATGTTTAGGAGTACAAAGTAATTTTCTAGCAAACAATACTGATTTTTACTTGTAAACAAGTGTCAGAAAGCCCCCCCCCCTTCCATGCATACCTCCCCCTCTCTGCATGGATCCCCCACCTAAAATATTAAAGCATAGCTTTATTGAAAAATATTTTATTCTGGCAACTGTATGGAATGGCAATGATATATCATCAATGTACCTCTCTGTCAGTGCAGGAAGGAACACCCACTACATGTAACATTCCCTCCCTATGTATCATACATACTGATACATTGTAACATTTCCTCCCTATGTATTATACACACTGATACAATGTAACATTTCCTACCTATGTATTATACACACTGATACATTGTAACATTTCCTACCTATGTATTATACACACTGATACATTGTAACATTTCCTCCCTATGTATTATACACACTGATACATTGTAACATTTCCTCACTATGTATTATACACACTGATACATTGTAACATTTCCTCCCTATGTATTATACACACTGACACAATGTAACATTTCCTCCCTATGTATTATACACACTGATACATTGTAACATTTCCTCCCTATGTATTATACACAGTGATGCATTGTAACATTTCCTCCCTATGTATTATACACACTGATACATTGTAACATTTCCTCCCTATGTATTATACACAGTGATACATTGTAACATTTCCTCCCTATGTATTATACACACTGATACATTGTAACATTTCCTCACTATGTATTATACACACTGATACATTGTAACATTTCCTCCCTATGTATTATACACACTGATACATTGTAACATTTCCTCCCTATGTATTATACACACTGATACATTGTAACATTTCCTCCCTATGTATTATACACACTGACACAATGTAACATTTCCTCCCTATGTATTATACACACTGATACATTGTAACATTTCCTCCCTATGTATTATACACAGTGATGCATTGTAACATTTCCTACCTATGTATTATACACACTGATACATTGTAACATTTCCTCCCTATGTATTATGCACACTGATACATTGTAACATTTCCTCCCTATGTATTTTTTTTAAATAATAATTTTTATTAAATTTCACAAGAGAAACAACAAGTACAAACATTCTCATGAAAATAGTTGAAACAAGGCATGTAGTACATAACGTGAGTACAAGAAAAGGGGGGAGGGAGGGAGGGAGGGAGGAGGGGGAGGGGAGGGGGGGGGAGGGGGGGGTTACTCCAAACAGGACCAGGTGTAGGTTCCAAAACTATAAAATCAGCAGTAAGAACATAGACCATTACTGTCAAGGTACATGCAGTAATCATTATGTGCAAGTCAAGCTATCATATGTGCTACCATACGTGTTAACCTGTGTGCTAGGACCCAGCTGAGTGGCGAGTAAGCCTAAAGCATCGGCAGATAGGAGTAAAGACCACCGGTCCAGGCAAGCACGGAGAGGATGACAGCCCCCTCCCCGACATCCCAGTGGGAACATAAGCGTCAGGGAGGAGACCGACCCCACCGCCCCGCCCAGCACCATGGTCAGTGCTTATGATATTTCCAGTGTTGCCACGCTTCAGTAAATCTATGAAGCATCATGTCATTAGTTGCCAGTGCCTTTTCCAGGCGATAATTATCATTCACTACCGTTATTAACTCAGAGAAAGCCGGGATCTCCAGAGACTTCCATCTGCGCAGAATAAGTATTCTAGCCGCTAGCAGAATGTGTAATATCATCTGTCGAAATTGAATTGGGTAATCATCAATACCCAAGTTCAACAGCGCCAGTTCCTTCTTCGGAGGACGTAGAATCCCCGTACAGTCCGCTATGCAACTGAAGGTTTTTTTCCAGTAGCTTGTGAGTGAGGGGCACTCCCAAAGCACGTGAATCAGGGTTCCAATGCCACCGCATTCACGCCAACAGTGTGCTGGGGTGGCGGGGAACAGTTTTGAGAGCCTGTAAGGCGTATAATACCACCGATTTACAATTTTTAACATGAGTTCCCAGTGGGAGGTGCAGTGTGAATAACGATAGGTAGACGTTAAAGCTCTAGACCATTGTGTCGTGGTGAAAGTGAGCGCCAAATCCTTCTCCCACCTAATCATGGGCACAGATTTTGGGATATCTGTTACGTCAAGGAGACTGTCATAAAAAATAGAGATGCCTTTGGTTGTGCGTGAATCAGTTTGGTAGAACGCCCAGGGCTTAGCAGGTAAATGACCAGTCGTCGGAGGGTGCCCAGCCAAGAAGCTGTGTATGCGGTGGACCGAGAAAAGCAGCGTGGAAGGGAGCCTATAGTCCTCCATCAGTGAGGCAGTGGAGCGCAAAGAATCGCAGTCGTAGAAATGCGAGATAGAAGTCAGACCCAACCTGGCCAGGTGTGTCAGTTGGAGGGAGGGAATGTGAGCGGACAGGATGGAAACCGGGAGCGACCGGGAGTCTAAGGAGTGTCCTTCCGTCTGCCTCACGCCGGCTAGAGCCAGTCTGCGCCATGCAAGGATCGAAGACCGGGACGTGGGGGGCAGCCGAGACAACGTCCATGGGATCCATAAGTCCCCGAGGAGAAGCAGACGGAGGTCCCCAGTGGGGGCTAGGTGGCCTTCTAGTTGAACCCAGGGGAGGGAGGTAGAATTGAAGAACCACATACGGAGCTGGACCAGTCTTGTGGACCACAAGTACAGATACAGATCAGGAAGCTTGGCCCCGCCCATGAACTTGGGTAGAGCCAGAGTGGAGGCAGTCACCCGGGCTCTTGCGCCTCCCCAGATAAAGTCTCGCATATTCTTGGAAAGAGCCTCTAAGTACTTTCTAGGGAAGGCCAGTGGGAGGGCACGAAAAAGATATAGGATTTGGGGCAATATCGACATCTTATAGGCGGCCATCCGGCCACCCCAGGAGAGCTCCACTTTGGACATGGCTGCCAATTGTTTTGATGTCTTCTTCAGTAAGACCTCTACATTAGCAGGGAGGAGTCGTTTAACGGTGGGAGTTATAAGTACACCCAGATAGGGAATAGAGTCTACAGTCCAGGGGTAGGGGAAATCTGTCTGGAGACGGTCAGCGACCCGTTTATCAATTCCCAGGTTCAATACTAATGACTTGGATGTGTTCACCTTGTGGTAAGAGACGGAGCTGAATTCTGAGAGCAGTCTATGGACAGCCGGAAGTGAGCGAGTAGGGTCAGTGAGGGCGATAACGATATCGTCCGCGAAGAGGCTAACCGTGTGGGATACTGACCCCACACGGAACCCCCGTACCTCGCCATCCGATCTAATGGCCTCCGCCAGGGGCTCGATCATCAGGTTGAAAATCGTAGGGGACAGGGGGCACCCCTGGCGGGTGCCATTAGTAATTTGAAATGGAGTCGATGTTACACCAGCAGTGAGGACCTTTGCTGAGGGGCAGGAGTACAGAGCAAGAATTGCAGACAGTATTGCACCCGAGAAGCCAAATTTCTCCAGTGTGAGCCGCATAAAAAGCCAATTCACCCTATCGAACGCCTTCTCTGCGTCCAGCGTTAGGAGCAGAGAAGGCGTTCTGGAGACCTCAGCCAGGTGGATCAAATTGATGATCCGCCGGGTAGCATCCGATGTTTGCCTACCCGGCATAAATCCCATTTGGTCGTTCTTAACAAGCAGAGGGAGGAGTGGCTGGAGTCGGGACGCCAAGATCTTGGCGTAGATCTTGAGGTCACTATTGAGAAGGGAAATGGGTCGGTAGTTTGCTGGGAGGCTGGCGTCCTTTCCGGGTTTTGGGATAGTGGAGATGTAGGCACCCAACATTTCACTCGGGAATGCAGCTTTGCGCGCGGCCTGATTGAACACGTCCACTAAGTGTGGACCCAGGGTGTCACAATGAATTCTGTAGTATTCATTGCACAAACCGTCCGGACCCGGTGATTTTCCATTGGGGAGTAATTTAATGGCTTTGGAAACTTCACATAAAGTGAACGGGGATGATAGGGACTTCCTCTGGTCTTCTGTCAGGGAGGGTAAATTTAACTTGTCCAGGAATTGTTGTATAAGAGCCGGAGTCGGTTGAGGAGTGTCAGGGTCTCGGTTCAAGTTGTACAAGGATCCATAGAAGTCCGCGAATTCATTCGCGATGTCCCTGGGATGAGTCAGTCTAGCTCCAGTCCGTCCATGTGAGAGATGGGAGATACGCATGGACACTCTGCGCTGTTTAATCCTGACTGCTAGAGATTTGCCCGCTCTATTCGCGTGCGCATAGTACTTGAGCTTGAGCACCCTCAGATGACGGTCAAAGCGTTCCATGAGATGGGCCTTTAGAGAGTCTCTTGCACGGGAGAGTTGCGAGATTAGGTCATGGGTGGGAGAAGATTTGTGCGCTTTCTCAAGGTCACGGATCTCGGTTAAGAGAGCCGTGAGCTTGTGGCAGTATGCCTTACGGAGTCTTGCTGACTGTTGGATGCACACTCCCCGGACGAACGCCTTGTGCGCTCCCCAGAGCACCCAGGGGTCCGACACGGAGGAAGCATTGATAGCAAAGAATTCTGAGAGCTGGTCCCGAATCAACTTACCAGCAGCTGGGTCTTGAAGCACCTTTACATCACAACGCCAAACCGACGACCGTTCCCTAGGACCGGACTCCTCCAGAACCATCTCCACAGCCGCGTGGTCAGACCACGTGATGTTTCTGATGGCCGAGGAGGAGGCCTTTCCCAGCGAAGGGAGGTCAGTCCAGAACATATCAATACGTGAGTACGATTTGTGTCTGCAGGAATAAAACGAGTAATCCCTTTCCGAACCATGCTGGCAGCGCCAAACATCAAACAATTGCTCGGAGGCCAACAGAGAGGCCAATGAAAGTTGTCGGCCCCGGGCAGGCACCGAGGTGTCAAGCCCCGGGTCGACTACAGAGTTCATATCACCACAAACCACTAAATTACCGTAAACATTACTGGAGATTTCCTTTAGCAGTCTGGATAGAAAACGCTTCTGGTGAGTGTTGGGGGCGTAAACCGCCACTAAAGTTAAAGGCAGCGCATTAAAGTCACCCTGAAGAATGAGAAATCTGCCGTCAGGATCTTGGGTCAGGTTGCGGAGTGAGAAGGAAATCGAGTCTCTCAGAGCAATCATCACGCCTCTTTTCTTCACAGGGGCGCTGGCGAAAAAAAGAGTAGGGAAGTTCTTGTGTGAGAACTTGGGCTGATGGTTAAGCTTGAAGTGAGTCTCCTGGATGCATGCCACGTCAGCTCCACTGTTGCTAAGCTCAGTCCAGAGGGAGAACCGCTTGACAGGGTGATTCAGACCATTAACATTTAAAGAAAGGAACTTGATGGTCATGGTATCTTCAGAGACGTAAATAGGGTCATCTGCATGAGGGCCGAGGGGGGTGCGGGCATGTCAAAGAGCACAAGTCCATCATTCCGACTGGAGTAACAAAACAGGAAGGGAAGGGAAGGCAGGGAGGCTGGGGAAACCAAACAAAGAATAAAAAAGAGTCTAGAGGCAGGTACTACCTGCAACCGAAAAAGAGGGGCCAGTAGGTCGCCAAAACCTTGGCCAGGGACTAACGTTGAGCAGGTGTGTGCGGGTGCTGGAGCTCACCTCCGGGTGAGGAGTGTCTAGAGTTAGAACGTTTACGGGACACCACATGCCATTCGTCCGAGAGGGTCTGTGGCGAAGGAGGTCCGGAGGATCTCGAGGAGGCAGATGGAGGCTCCGGGATGATTCCCCAGCGGTGTAGCAGAGCCATACCTTCCTCCAGTGAAGCAATTGTGACAGTGCGGCCCTGATGGGTGATGGAAAGTTGAGCTGGGTGTTTCCACTTGTGCACTATTTGGTGGTTCCTCAGGGCTTTTGTTATGGTGGCGAGGTTCCTACGCTTCTGGAGCGTGTGCCTGGAGAGGTCCGGCAGTATCTGCACCTGCGGGAAGTCGCCAGGAAGAACTTGGAGTTGCCTTGAGGCCATTAGGATTTTGTCCTTAGTCTGAAAAAAGTGCACCCGAAGAAGGACATCACGAGGCAGGTCTTGTGCTATGAAGTGAGGCTTAGGGATCCTATGGATCCTGTCTATCTCCAATTCAGAGGAAGACAAGGAGGGGATCAATGCCGAGAATAGGTCTGTAGCCATTTTGCGCAGGTGTTGGGGCTGGACAGTTTCCGGGATCCCCCTTAATTTTAAGTTATTTCTACGGGACCTGTCCTCCAGGTCTGCAAGCTTGTCCTTGATCCAGTCAATGTCATCAGTATGACCATTATGGGCTGTAATGAGAGTGTTGAGAGACAAAGTACATTTTGTCATAGAGGATTCAACAGAGTCCACCCTCACCTCGAGCTGCTGGACATCTTTCCTTGTTTGAGAGAGACTCTGCATCACATCTGAGTGCAGAGAGGACCATAGGGAGTGAAGCATTCCTTTCATGAGTGTACCCGAGATCGGGTGGTCCCCCACTGGGAAGGCAGCGAAGGGGTCTGCAGGAGGTGTGCTCATGCCCCCGGGTTCTGGTGGAGAGGATGCCGCCTGCTCCATCTCGCATCGTTGGGATGGATCGGGGGGGGGAGAGCACCAGCGTGGGCGCTGCTTCGCCGGGCTTCTCGAGGAGGGAGAAGGAGGGGTGGAAGCGCCGGAGGAGTTCCCGCTGTCCGGGTTGGCTACATGCCTGAGCGGTGGCGGCTTGTGGTGTTGGTTCCCGTCCCGGGAAGAAGCACGCTGTGGGGACCTGCCGGCGCCATCTTGTCTGCTGCCCGCCGCGGTGGAGACAAGGAATCCGTCCAGCTTGCGAGATTGCGAGGTGTTCTTTTTATTCTTCATGGTGCCCGGAGGTTCTGCCACGTTCGTGGGGGTGTTTAAACCCGCTGTGAAGGCTGTAGGTGAGCGATGTCCCGGGTGGCCGAGCGGAGCTGAAGATCTATGCGGCCATCTTCAGCGCCGGAAGCCACGCCCTCTCCCTCCCTATGTATTATACACAGTGATGCATTGTAACATTTCCTACCTATGTATTATACACACTGATACATTGTAACATTTCCTCCTTATGTATTATACACACTGATACATTGTAACATTTGCTCCCTATGTATTATACACACTGATACATTGTAACATTTCCTCCCTATGTATTATACACACTGATACATTGTAACATTTCCTCCCTATGTATTATACACACTGATACATTGTAACATTTCCTCCCTATGTATTATACACACTGACACAATGTAACATTTCCTCCCTATGTATTATACATACTGATACATTGTAACATTTCCTCCATATGTATTATACACACTGACACAATGTAACATTTCCTCCTTATGTATTATACATACTAATCACATGGACAGGAGGTCAGGTCTCCTCTGGCTGTTTTGTCTTCTCCGTTCCCTGGAAATTGTCTTCCTTCTAGAATATCATTGAGACATTGATCAGCTCCAAAGTGAAAGTGAAAGGAGATGAGATGCGGCGCTCTTCACCCGGCCGCCACAAAGGGGCGTTCTTCTCCGACAATGTTTGTTTGTAAATTGACTTATTATGTAAAGGAGAAGTCAGTAACACCCAGGTACAGGATTGTGTGTTTGGAATTTTTCTATTTGTCTGATTGTTTTTTCTTTTCTATTGGTTGAACTAGAAGGACTTGTGTCTTTTTTCCTCATCAAATTTGTTTATTATTTTTTAAATATAACAAATATTGACAGATTGAGTACATACAAGGATGGGGGAACAATATTCAACTAGCAATAAAGCTAAACATAATGATTTATGAACAGGATGATTACATAACAATGTAAATATGTAACGAGTAGAGCAACAAATAAACCAATAAAGTATTACATCGAAAAGCATTAAAAATTTCCAGTACTTTTTTCAACTTAACTATTTAACTGGAGACGAACATTCCTAGGTAATAGCACCAGGAGTAGTTGATCCTGGGAATATGCGTTTCCCTCCTGGAGGATCAGGAAGGAATTTATTCCCCCCCCCCCCCCCCCATGGAGCAAATAGGATCATGCTTAATTGTTTATTTTTTTGTGCCTTCTTCTGGATCAACTGCGGATATAGGATTGTGTATATATGAGGTTTTCTATTCATTTCTTTTTTTCTTCTGTTTGCTGAACTAGAAGGATTTGTGTTGTATTTTAACCTGACTTAGAACCGGTTCACACTAATCCGACTCAAAGTCGCCCCCAACTTTGGGCGACTTTGAAGTCACCCGTGCAGCGCGACTTCATCGCGGCTTGCAAACGACTTCTCATAATAGAAGTCAATGCAAGTTGCTCTGACTTGGCAAAAAAATAGTGCAGTGACTAAGCAGTGTTCTAAGCAGTGACTTGAGTCGCTCTGCTTAGAACGGTTCAATTGCACAGCATGGAGTGCTACAAGTCGCCTGACAAGTTGGATTAGTGTGAACCGGCTCTTAGTGCCGGTTCACACTAGTGCGGCTGCGGCGATCGCATGTAATATCGGAGCGCACTGCTCCTTCATTACATGCGATCGGCTGTGTGGTGCGAATTCAGCCATACAATTCGTATGGCTAGATTCGCACTGCACCCACAGCAAAGTCGCACATGACCCTAAAGTGATTGTAAAGTCTCATTTATTTATTTTTTTAAATAACAAACTTTTTATACTTGCCTGCTCTGTGTAATGGTTTTCCACAGAGCAGTCCAGTTCCTCCTCTTCTCGAGTCCTTCTTCTGTGATCCTGGCCCCTGCCTCCTGTTGAGTGACCCCACAGCAAGCAGCTTGCTATGGGGGCACCCGAACCGAGTCATGACTCCCTGTGTCCATTCAGACACAAAGCTGCAACCCGGCCCTGCCACCTCTCTTTCCTTATTGGCTGACTGACTTTGATTGACAATCGCACCACGCTGCTGTCTCAGCCAATGAGGAGGGGAGACCAGGTCAGCTGAGACACACCTGCAATATCAGAAAAACTGCTGAAAGAGCCCGAGGATCACTCCACATGAGGTGAGAAGTGAAAAAAGCTGATGCCAAGGTCCTGGAACATTTCCAGTCAAACAGGAGCGAAACGATCCTCTTAATCACCTATAACAAGTGGCCATGAGTACCGTCTGAACATAGAAATCTACCCGACTGTGAACAGTGGAGTGGTATACGACTTCTATATCCATTGTGGCTGCCAATATCGGTTGGATCTGAGAGCAGTGAGCAGTGCATGATAACCTTATTTATCCGGTAAGAGGCCTGACGGGCTCTTGTGAATGCATGGTGGGGAGCACTTGGTTCAGTTTGGGCACCAGGATCGTTTATTTTCACCATAGAAAAGCACTTATTCCATTCCGTCCGGTAAGGAGGAATTCCAGCAGGTGGAGGGAACTTCAACTCACCAATTGAATTAACTATCACCTGTCACCAACACACCACCGTCGGTGGTCCTACTATTGACACAGTTGTGTCTTGGGACTTCTTGCATCATATAATTTTGCACCTATATTTTATGTATTGATTGGTATTGTTTGGAATACATATTCACCTGTCACCAACACACCACTGTTGGTGGTCCTACTATCAACACAGTTGTGTTTTGGGACCTTATCACCGTTTATCTTTTTGCACCTATACATTTTGTTTAATTTGAGGTTGTTTTTTGTATCGATTGGAATACACTCAAAATATTGATATAGCGCACCACCTATCATTTAACACCTGCAATATCGCAGGATGGAGATGGGGTTCAGGTAAGTATTAGGGGGTTAGGGAGGCTGCTGCACACTGAAGTTTTTTTTCTTAACACATAGAATGCACCTTCTGTCTTTACAACTTTTTTAAGCCTCATACACACGATCAGATTATCGGCAGGGCCGGACTGGGGATAAAAACCAGCCCTGGAAATAATTTCATACCAGCCCCATAGCATTATTATACCGGCCCAACAGCATAACGCCATTGTTTTGTTCATAAAAGGGAAAACCATGCATTTTAAAGCAAATTTAAAGAGTGTATTATAGATAAGACAGACATGAAAGCACATTGGGCTTTATTATATATATATGTATATAATAAAGAAAATTCCGGTTAAAAGTGGTGAAGGTGGTGCAATCCAGGGGGACTCCAGGAACTCTGGGAATGTGTATGTGTGTGTGTGGGGGGGTAATGATATAAGGGCTGCCCATATATTAATTGCATCACTGACCCCCCCCCAGACTTGCCTGGTGGCGCTGTCCCTGACCTCCTCTCAGGTGCACCGTGCAGGGCTCAGTTAGTCGGCACCAGCTTGGTGGCTCTGGTTTTATCCTATAGTCTCCTCTCAACATACGACTCAACATAGTCCACATACGTCTGACTTCTCCTATGACCCCCATCCCAGCACCACTCCAACTCTTGATTCCTCTCCAGACTCCCCCTCATAGACTGCAGGCATTATAAAAGACAAGAGATAGTCAGAGACAGTAGACATGATACAGGAGATGGTCAGAGACAGCAGACATGATACAGGAGATGGTCGGAGACAGCAGACATGATACAGGAGATGGTCAGAGACTGCAGACATGATACAAGAGATGGTCAGAGACTGCAGACATGATACAAGAGATGGTCAGAGACTGCAGGCATGATAAAAGAGATGGTCAGAGACTGCAGACATGATACAAGAGATGGTCAGAGACTGCAGACATGATAAAAGAGATGGTCAGAGACTGCAGACATGATACAAGAGATGGTCAGAGACTGCAGACATGATACAAGAGATCAGTGCAGCCTAATGTGTGCCCACCAAATGCAGCCTAATGTGTGCCCACCAAATGCAGCCTAATCAGTGCCCACCAATTGCAGCCTCATCCGTGTCCACCAAATGCAGCCTCATCCATGCCCATCAAATGCAGCTTAATCAGTGCCCACCAAATGCAGCCTAATTAGTGCCCACCAAATGCAGACTCATCAGTGCCCACCAAATGCAGCTTCATCCATTCCCACCAAATGCAGCCTAATGTGTGCCCACCAAATGCAGCCTAATCAGTGCCCACCAATTGCAGCCTCATCCGTGTCCACCAAATGCAGCCTCAT
The DNA here is from genome assembly GCF_965119305.1 of Pelophylax lessonae. Classification (NCBI taxonomy): domain Eukaryota; kingdom Metazoa; phylum Chordata; class Amphibia; order Anura; family Ranidae; genus Pelophylax; species Pelophylax lessonae. Next base: position 10,361,066 of record NC_138773.1, on the reverse strand, counting down.
CCGTGCCCACCAAATGCAGCCTAATCAGTGCCCACCAAATGCAGCCTAATTAGTGCCCACCAAATGCAGCCTCGTCAGTGCCCACCAAATGCAGCCTCATCTGTGCACACCAAATGCAGCCTAATGTGTGCCCACCAAATGCAGTCTCATCCGTGTCCACCAAATGCAGCATCGCCCGTGCCCACCAAATGCAGCCTCACCCGTGCCCACCAAATGCAGCCTAATCAGTGCCCACCAAATGCAGCCTAATTAGTGCCAACCAAATGCAGCCTCATCAGTGCCCACCAAATGCAGCCTCATTCGTGCCCACCAAATGCAGCCTAATTAGTGCCCACCAAATGCAGCCTCATCAGTGCCCACCAAATGCAGCCTCATCCGTGCCCACCAAATGCAGCCTAATCCGTGCCCACCAAATGCAGCCTCATCCGTGCCCACCAAATGCAGCCTCATCCGTGCCCACCAAATGCAGCCTCATCTGTGCCCACCAAATGCAGCCTAATGCGTGCCCACCAAATGCAGCCTCATCCATGCCCACCAAATGCAGCCTCATCCGTGCCCACCAAATGCAGCCTCATCCATGCCCACCAAATGCAGCCTCATCCATGCCCACCAAATGCAGCCTAATCAGTGCCCACCAAATGCAGCCTAATCAGTGCCCACCGAATGCAGAGTAATCAGTGCCCACCAAATGTAATCAGTGCCCATCAAATGCAGAGTAATCAGTGCCCACCAAATGCAGAGTAATCAGTGCCCACCAAATGAAGACTAATCATTGCCCACCAAATGTAGAGTAATCAGTGCCCACCAAATGCAGAGTAATCATTGCCCACCAAATGTAGAGTAATCAGTAACCACCAAATGCAGAGTAATCATTGCCCACCAAATGTAGAGTAATCAGTGCCCCCCAAATAAAGCCTACCTGTGCCTGGATCATGCACATCAGCAATCTCCTGCGGTGTCTGTCAGGGAGCTTGGATTTGAATTGCCCGGGATGCCATGCCACTGTAAGAAAGTCCCGCCCCCTAGACCGGCTCCTATGATCACGTCACACTGATTCAATTCCACAGCATTGGATCAGTGTGCCGTCTATCTCAGGAGCCGGTCTAGGGGGCGGGACTTACATTTCAGACTCAATCCTTGTTTGTCATACACAAGGAGGGAGGGGAGGTGGAAGAAGAGGACTTTGACGCCCCTCCCCTCTATCTCAGCTCACGGCGCGCCGCCCTGCGCGCACCCGCTCTTCTGTGCACCCGGCCGGCCACCCGCCCGGGATCGGTCCTGGGCACCCGCAGCTGCCCACCGCTCCTCCCCTCTGTCTCAGCTCATGGCGCACAGCGCACCCGCTCTTCTGTGCACCCGGCCAGACGGCCACCCGCCCGGGATCCATCCTGAGCACTGCCGCAGCTGCCCACCGCTTTTCCCCTCTGTCTCAGCTAATGGCGTGCCGTGCAACCGCTCTTCTATTCGCCCGGGATCCATCCTGGGCACCACCGCAGCTGCCCACAGCCCAAAGCAGCCCCAGGGCAGGCAGCCTACCGGGAAATTTCCCGGTATCCCGGTAGGCCAGTCCGGCCCTGATTATCGGACAAATATTCGTCCATTTTGTGGTTGCATGCTAGTCTCATATCAAAAGTGAAGAGGTTACTTTCATACGAAAATTCTCATACAACAGTATTTACATTCAGAAGTGATGTCATGTGTTGAGTTGTTTGGTTTGTATTCTTTCTTTTCTGAGCATGCCTAATCTTGCTCTTACGATTTTTTTTTTTTTGGACAAAAACTATAATAATTAAATGAAAATCGGACATTGTGTTCATGTACGATAAAAAAATTATAGGCTTTAGGCCCATACACACGATAAGAAAATCAGAAATAAAATTTTGTCCTATGAACGATCTGCTCTGCAGATTTTCGGATCATTATTATAGTCCCTTCGACAGCAAATTCCTACATTTCGAACGACAAATACTGAATGTGCAGGCTAGAAAAGTTTTCTTTCAAAAATGTTTTTATTTGTAATGTAAGGGAACAAATACATAACAAGCATTATGAACCATGCACAAAAAGCAAAAGTTTGACAATTTTAACCATACTGAACAGTCCTTGTAAAACTCCCAAATACCACTATGGGTAAGAAGGCAAATCATCCCATTAAGTTCCACAATAAGAAAAATGCAAAGTAAACACTGTGCATCCTGAAAAGGGGACCAGGAGGAGCCCGCCCTAACCCAAGGAGACCCCTACTGGTAACTAAGACTGTCTCCTCAGGAAAGAGAGGGTGTCCCCAGATCCCCCATGACCTAGCGACTGTAGACCAATGCTAGAAAATTTTTATCTTACGTGAACTCAACGTCCAATTTTCGTTTAACCACTAAGGCTCCTTTCACACAAACGATCCGATCAGATCCGCCTGTCAGTTTTTCAGATCGGATCCCCCATGTATCCATATGGGGCAGCGGGTGTCAGCGGTGACATGTCCGCTGACACTCGCTGCCATTCGCATCCGATCCTGTCCGTGAAATCCCGAAGGATGGAAACCCCATTTTCCATCCATCCAGGGAATCGGATTGGATGGGATTGGATGAGAACGGACAGATCGGAGCACTGTGCCCTGAGCCCACCCATTTGTGTGACAATAGCGCATGAATATTTGCTATTGTCACACGGAGACACAGGGGAAGCCTGACCCATGGAGGAGACTGAGGGGGAAGCCATCGCCGCCGCCGCTGCCTGCCCTCCACATGTCAGTCCAGGGTGAGTGAGCCAGCGACCGGGGGGGTGGGTATGGCTGGAGCTGGTGTGGTCTGGGGGGTATGGTGTGGTCCGTCTTCCGTCTTCCGTCCCCCCGGCCCATAGAGCACCAGTTTCCCGATTGGCCGAAAGGAGAAGCCATGTTATTGGCCAAGGAGGAGGAAGAAGACACAGTCGAAGCCCAAGGTAGCTTCAGACAAAAAGGAATGACCGCACTTCTGATGAATTTTCAAAGAAAGGAGTATCTTTATTCCACATCAATCAAATGGCAGGTACAGGTACACACTGTGAATGCAGGACAATCGGTGGATCACTGTTGGTGATGAATAAGCGACATATCCAGTCGTGAAACGCGTCCACCGATTGTCCTGCATTCACAGTGTGTACCTGTACCTGCCATTTGATTGATGTGGAATAAAGATACTCCTTTCTTTGAAAATTCATCAGAAGTGCGGTCATTCCTTTTTGTCTGAAGCTATCCTGGATTGCGGATCCGACCGGCACCTGATCCTAGCCTCACCTGGAGCGGTCTACCCTGTTTGGACTTTGCCTACAGTCGAAGCCCAACCCATGGAGGAGACTGAGGGGGAAGCCACCGCCGCCGCCGCTGCCTGCCCTCCACATGTCAGTCCAGGGTGAGTGAGCCAGCGACCTGGGGGGGGGGGGGGTATGGCTAAAGCTGGTGTGGTCCGGGGGGGGGGGTATGGTGTGGTCCGCCTTCCGTCCCCCCCCGGCCCATAGAGCACCAGCTGCCACTGCGTAATAGGAAGACTGGGCATGCTCAGAAACGAAAGACTACATACAAAACAATTCAACACATGACATCACTTCTGAAGTTGAATTCTGTCGTACGGGAATTTTCAAATGTTGAGTAACCTCTACACTTTCAATATGAGACCAGCATGCAGCAAAAAAAAACAGATACAAATTTGTCCAATAATCTGATTGTGTGTATGAGGCTTATGGATATGTAAAGCTCAAACATTATCAGTACAGGAAACATTGAAACGCCTTTGTGTCCGGGGTCAAAATCAGCCTTAACGCCCAATCCCAATTTTCCAACTTAGTAAATCTGTACATATCATCACAACTACTTAGTGTGTCCAGGTAAATTGTACTTTTTTTGTCGTCGTTGTTTTTGTTTTGTTTCATTTTTTTCAGGACAAATTGAGCTTTCTTTTGGTGGGTAAATTTAATGGCTATCTCCTGATGTTTTTATTATTATCAAACTGGCCCAAAATAGTGAAAAAAAAATGTTTTAGTTTAGCTGTATATTTGTCAATAACATGTACCCCCACCAAAACACCCTGCAAAATACATTCTCCTACTCCTGGTGATTGCAGTAATACCACATGTGGGTGGGATTTATTTTTGTACCTGTAGTAAGGTCAAGAAACAAAAGTACATCCCTCACATTTTTGTAATTTTTTTATTATATCTTTTCATGTGACAACACTGGGGAAATGACACTTTGCTACAATGCATAGTACACCTTTGGGATGAATTAGAGCCGAGACTGTGAGCCAAGCTTTCTCATTGTAAACAGGCAAAACATTTTTTTTTTTTTTGGGGAGCATACCCATGTATTTCCAAAGCTGCTGCAGCTATGAACCAAAAGACATGTATATTAAAAAAGAATAGCGCGCAAATGCAAAAGAAATTACTACCAAATCTGAAGAGAGTCCATAAATAAAAATGGGGGTTTGGTCCCACCATATGGCCATATCGTGCTCAAGCCCCCGATATGGCCATATGGTGGGACCAAACCCCCATTTTTATTTATGGACTCTCTTCAGATTTGGTAGTAATTTCTTTTGCATTTGCGCGCTATTCTTTTTTAATAAGCTTTCTCATTGAACATCAATGCCTGACCTCACATATGCACTTCTGGAAGAATGGTGAAACATTCCCATAGACACTCCTAAACCTTGTGGACGGCCTTCCCAGAAGAGTTGAAGCTGTTATAGCTGCAAAGGGTGGGCCAACTCAATATTGAACCCTACGGACTAAGACTGGGATGTCATTAAAGTTCATGTGCATGTAAAGGCAGGCGTCCCAATAACTATATATATATTTATATTTATATAACTTATATATATATATATATATATATATATATATATATATATATATATATATATACACACACACACACTGCTCAAAAAATAAAAGGAACACTTTAAAAACACATCAGATCTCAATGGGGAAAATGTTGTGCTGGATATCTACACTGGTATGGGCTGAGTAATGTGTTAGGATCTACACTGGTATGGACTGGGTAATGTGTTAGGATCTATACTGGTATGGACTGGGTAATGTGTTAGGATCTATACTGGTATGGACTGGGTAATGTGTTAGGATCTACACTGGTATGGGCTGGGTAATGTGTTAGGATCTATACTGGTATGGACTGGGTAATGTGTTAGGATCTATACTGATATGGACTGGGTAATGTGTTAGGATCTATACTGGTATGGACTGGGTAATGTGTTAGGATCTACACTGGTATGGACTGGGTAATGTGTTAGGATCTATACTGGTATGGACTGGGTAATGTGTTAGGATCTATACTGGTATGGACTGGGTAATGTGTTAGGATCTACACTGGTATGGGCTGGGTAATGTGTTAGGATCTATACTGGTATGGACTGGATAATGTGTTAGGATCTATACTGATATGGACTGGGTAATGTGTTAGGATCTATACTGGTATGGACTGGGTAATGTGTTAGGATCTATACTGGTACGGACTGGGTAATGTGTTAGGATCTATACTGATATGGACTGGGTAATGTGTTAGGATCTATACTGGTATGGACTGGGTAATGTGTTAGGATCTATACTGATATGGACTGGGTAATGTGTTAGGATCTATACTGGTACGGACTGGGTAATGTGTTAGGATCTATACTGATATGGACTGGGTAATGTGTTAAGATCTATACTGGTATGGACTGGATAATGTGTTAGGATCTATACTGGTATGGACTGCGTAATGTGTTAGGATCTATACTGGTATGGACTAGTAATGAGTTAGGATCTATACTGATATGGACTGGGTAATGTGTTAGGATCTATACTGGTATGGACTGGGTAATGTGTTAGGATCTATACTGATATGGACTGGGTAATGTGTTAGGATCTATACTGGTATGTACTGGGTAATGTGTTAGGATCTATATTGGTATGGACTGGGTAATGTGTTAGGATCAATACTGTCTATACTGGTATGGACTGGGTAATGTGTTAGGATCTATACTGGTATGGACTGGGTAATGTGTTAGTATTTATACTGGTATGGACTGGGTAATGTGTTAGGATCTATACTGATATGGACTGGGTAATGTGTTAGGATCTATACTGGTATGGACTGGGTAATGTGTTAGGATCTATACTGGTATGGACTGGGTAATGTGTTAGGATCAATACTGTCTATACTGATAACGACTGGGTAATGTGTTAGGATCTATACTGGTATGGACTGGGTAATGTGTTAGGATCAATACTGTCTATACTGGTATGGACTGGGTAATGTGTTAGGATCTATACTGGTATGGACTGGGTAATGTGTTAGGATCGATACTGGTATGGACTGGGTAATGTTTTAGGATCTATACTGGTATGGACTGGGTAATGTGTTAGAATCTATACTGGTATGGACTGGGTAATGTGTTAGGATCTATACTGGTATGGACTGGGTAATGTGTTTGGATCTATACTGGTATGGACTGGATAATGTGTTTGGATCTATACTGGTATGGACTCCGTAATGTGTTAGGATCTATACTGGTTTGGACTGGTAATGTGTTAGGATCTTTCCTGGTATGAACTGGGTAATGTGTTAGGATCTATACTGGTGTGGACTTGGTAATGTGTTAGGATCTATACTGGTATGGACTTGGTAATGTGTTAGGATCTATACTGGTGTGGACTGGGTAATGTGTTAGGATATATACTGGTATGAACTGGGTAATGTGTTAGGATGGAAAGGATGCCACATCGTTTGATGGAAATTAAAATTATTACCCTGATTGTGAACAGAATTCGAATGCTTCAAACGTATGTAATGGTATTTTATGTGACAAGAATATCATCAATCTGTAAAATGAAACAATCACACAGTATTGAACACGTTTTACAGTGCAGTGGGTTGATCAGTATTTGTGCAATTGCTGGATCCGACTCTTATACACTGACCCAGTTGCTAAGATCCAAATCAATAACATTGTCTCTCCGGGATTCTCTATCTTCAGGGGAACAAGACAGGGCTGTCCATTGTCTCCGCTCCTCTTCGCACTGGCTATTGAACCATTGGCTATCCGCATACGCTCCTCTTCATCCATTTAAAGCGGTAGTATACCGCTTTTTGTGAATTTTAACTACAGGTAAGCCTATAATAAGGATTACCTGTAGTTACAATTAATATCTCCTACACCTGCAGGGTTTAGGAGATATTTGCACTGCATGCAGCCGCTGCGCTCTGTTAGACAGGTCAGTTCAGTTGGTCGCAGGCTGGTCAGTAAGTTGAGTTTGGAAATTTTCTTTGTTTTTTTGTTGACATACGTTGCCCTTCCAGTGCTCCTTGCTGCAAAGGCCAGTCAGAGGTGTGGGCAGTGGCAATTTGTTTGTATTGTTGATATATTTCTCAGGCAACACACTGACACCTTTGCTTCCATAGTGCTATGTGCTGGGGGTTCATTGTGCCCCTATATCTTCAAGGAGGTGTGGGCTCCTTCCGGCTCACCTGCCCTCTGCCTATCCATTAGAATGCATGTGCTCCCACTGTGAAGACTCTTAGAATTTAGAGTTAGGGACTACAGGATATCAGGGTGCCTTGACTGGGTCTGTAGCTTACGCATGTATTTGCAAATGTGTGCAGACTAAACCCCTGTTTTTAATGCATACTGTTAGAAAGGTCAATTCAGTTGGTCGCAGGCTGGTCGGTAAGTTGAGCTTGGAAATTAATTTGGTTTTATTTGAGAAAACTTTGTGTCCCAATTATGTGTCTGTGTTGTCACCATGGGCATCCGCAGGTAGGGGCAAAGGGGGGGGGGGGCAAATGGAATCTCAACTTCCCCTTTTAAGTGGTTGTTAAGCCACTTTATACCGTCCTGTTTAATAATCATGTGTGCCTGTGTGTCTGTGTTTTAAAAAAAAGACTGTTCTTTACCAGTTTTCAGAGGGCCGAGCGCCGCTCACATGACCCGTCGGCTCTCTCCTCTCTCCGGCTGACAGCTGCCTGCAGCGGGCGGGGCCAAGGATTCCTCACTGATGTCAGTTGGGAGGGGAGGAGGAGAGAAGTGGCGGGTCACGTGAGCAGAGAGTGGCACTCTATACTTGTAAAGAATGGCTTATTTTTATAAAAAAAAGACACAGGGGCACACAGGATTATTAAACAGACTGTAGACAGGATATGAAACTTTAAATTAAACTACAGCAGCAGGAGAGGAGGGGGGGGGGGGTGGGCACTGACACAGGAGCAGGCAGGCAGGGAGAGAGGGGGGGAGAGAGGACAGAGGAGGACAGGAGAGCTGCGGATGATGGAGGCACGTAAACTGACCACGGTGTCAGGGCTCAGCAGCCATGGTGTACCGTGGTCAGTTTACAGAGGGGAGGACATAGCCAGGCAGGATCAGCCAGGTATTTTAGGTGATAGAAGGGGCCAAATTACACAGCAAAGCACTGTGCTATACATAGGCGGCTCTCTAATTAGGCTAATTAGGCGGTCGCCTAAGGCCTCGCACCTACAGGGGCCTCACAGCCAGTGGCGGAGCAACAACATTTAGAAGGGCGCAGTCAGGGAAATCTCCCAAGTAAAAGATTGTTTAAATCCTCGGATATAAAAGTTGCAGCAGTGTGCTGCAGTCCCTTCACTGCGGCTGCCAGGTGTCTGTTGTCCGCTGAAACTTACACCGCCTTCTCTGCCTGGGGATTGGCCATCTGATCATGTAATCCTAAGATGTGGAGGAATCGGTGGGCGTGTACCTGCATCAGTAGGAAGTGACTGCCCGGTCAGCTCACTCTGCTATCATCAGTTGTTGGGAGGAGAGCCCCGACTTGTCACTCTGCAGGCTGGTCATAGATTTGTGGTGTGTCTACTACGCAAAGGGGGTGAGTAGCCCCAGGGAAGTTGGAAGAGTCCTAAAATGGTTGGTGGAGGAGGAGGAGAAGAAGAAGGCCCTGGGTGGCTGGGGGAGGAGAGGGTGGCTGGAAGAGAAGGAGAGGGTCCCTGGGTGGCTAGGGGAAAAGGAGAGGGCCCCTGGGTGGCTAGGGGAAAAGGAGAGGGTCCATTGGTGGCTAGAGGAAAAGGAGAGGGTCCATTGGTGGCTGAGGGAGAAAGAGAGGGCCCCTGGGTGGCTGGGGGAGAAGGAGAGGGCCCCTTGGTGGCTAGTGGAAAATGAGAGGACCCCTAGGTGGCTGGGGAAGAAGGAGAGGGCCCCTGGGTGGCTGGGGGAGAAGGAGAGGGCCCCTTGGTGGCTAGTGGAAAATGAGAGGACCCCTAAGTGGCTGGGGAAGAAGGAGAGGGCCCCTGGGTGGCTGGGGGAGAAGATGGCTCCTGAGTGGCTGGGGGAAAAGGAGAGGGCCCCTTGGTGGCTAGGGGAAAAGGAGAGGGCCCCTTGGTGGCTAGGGGAAAAGGAGAGGGCCCCTTGGTGGCTAGGGGAGAAGGAGAGGGCCCCTGGGTGGCTGGAGGAGAAGGAGAGGGCCCCTGGGTGGCTGAAGGAGGAGAAAGAGAGGGACCCTGTGCAGCTTGAGGAGGAGAAGGAGAGGGTCCCTGGGTGGCTGGAGGAGGAGAAGGAGAGGGCCCCTGGGTGGCTGGAGGAGGAGAAGGATAGGGCCCCTGGGTGGCTGGAGGAGGAGAAGGAGAGGGGCCCCTGGGTGGCTGGAGGAAAAGGAGAGGGGCCACTGGGTGGCTAGGAAAGAAGGAGAGGGCCCCTGGGTGGCTGGGGGAGAAGGAGAGTGCCCCTGGGTGGCTGGGGGAGGAGGAGAGGCCCCCCCGTGATGCCAGAGTCAGTTGCCAGGGAAGAGAGTGGATCTGAGCCAGTCCTGCATATCTGACATCAAAGCCAAACATGGTGGAGCTGGAGCCCTTTGCCCTACACAATGACAGCGACCGAGGTGGAAGGTGAGGGGTAGCGGGGCTTTGACATTATATAGCATATGGACTCTGTACATTATTGGTAGTTTTGGTTGGAGTTGTCCTTTAGATGTTTAACTGTTGTTTTTCCCCCCAGCTTTGAGGGACTGAGGAATGACAGCCCACTATGCTGGGACTTATAGTGCCCTAGAATGTGGAGGACTGAGGAATCCTCAGTCCCTCATGGAGGGCACTACAAGTTCCAGAATAGCAGGCTGCCATGCCTTAGTCCCCACAGAGGGCACTACAAATCTTAGGATAGCAGGCAGTAATTCCTCAGTCCCCTACAGAGAGCACTACAAGTCCAAGCATAGCAGGCTTCCATTCCTCAGGGAGGAATGGCAGTGCACTATACTGGAATTTACAGTGCCCTCTGTGGGGACTCAGGTATGGCAGCCTTCTGCAGTGGGACTTGTCGTGCCCTAGACTGTGGCGGACTGAGGAAGGGAAGTGTAAGGGGGTCTCTGGAAACTCGGATGCAAGGGGGAGCTTTGGTGACCACAGAGTTCCCTTTTACACCAGAGTCCCCAGCTTTCCCCCTCAGATCAGGGTTCCCAGAACTCTCCTTACATCAGAGTCTCCAGCATTCCCCCTTAAATCGGGGTTTCCAGAACTCCCCTTACTTCAGAGTCCCCAACATTCCCCCTAAATCAGGGTTCCCAGAACTCCTCTTACATCAGAGTCTTCAGAGTTCCCTCTTACAGTGTAAGGGGGAAACTCTGGAGACTCTGATGTAAAGGGGGCTCTGTGAAATTTGATTTAAGAGGGGGACTCTAATGTAAAGAGGAATTCTGTGGACTCTGATGTAAGGAGGAGATGCTGGGGGGAATCTGATTTAAAGGAGAACTCTTATGTAAGGGGGGACACTGAACTCTGATGTAAGGAGGGACTCAGGGAATCATGACCTATAGGGAAATGCTGGGGGCTGTGATGTAAGAGCAGACATATATACATACATACCCGATGTTTAATGATCTTTGATTAAAGAAGAATTGGTTAGAGAAAATTCTAGAAACTGTGAATTCATAGTACAAAGGTTAAGGCTCCTAATGTATGCAATTTATGCAGTTAATTTTTATCGCTTTTTTTCCCATTATGGGCGTGAGTGGGGCCTCATATCCAAGTTTTGCCTTAGGCCTCACAAAGCCTAGAGCCGCCTCTGGTGCTATATAACATGCTTTAAGGGAATATACTCAAAATAAGTATAATGACTAAGCCCCTCCCCTTCATGACATTGTTGAAAAGGGGCGGAGCATGGGTGACCTTAAAATTATGCCCCCCCCCCTGAAAAAAGTTCTGCGCACGCCCATGGTTGTCACCCTGTCACACCAGCTTCTGATGGAGAATTTAGGTGGCCATTTCCATACACATTAAACAGGCATGTTCCTCTGTTGTCACCATCATTAAACCCCCCCTAAAAGTCATGTAGTCACCGCTGGAGTGGTTGTAGGCAGGAAGTAGCTGTAAAGATGCTCCAGGAGATCATCAGCACTTACATGAAACATTGTAGCAACTATTGTCCCCGTGATCTTCCTCTTTTTCTGTTTGTGATCGGCAGTCTGACCCCCAATAAAAGTTCCTCTCAGCTGAGGGATTATTGCTGATTATGATATGTGGATGGCGGTATAGTGTGGTAGGAGGATGGCCAGTGAATGAAGATGATGGTTGTCACACTGAGGGTAATTTGTAACAATTTTATTTTTTAACATTTTTTTTAAACTTCAACATATATTTATGTTTTAATGGAGACAATGGATTCATCTAAAGCAGGCATGTCAAACTTAAGTCCAAGGATGAGCCACAGATGGTGCCACACCTTGGAGGGCTGAACATTGATAGATATAGGATTATCACATAAATAGTGGACAAATAAAATTGGTAATGATAGCCAAAGAGAGAGGTTTAGGGAGCTGCAGAGCAGTGTAACCTGCTACCCAACACCTTCATATGTCTGCGTCAGGTTCACTGCTGTTCATGTCTAGGGATGATCGAACGGTTCGGGCCGACCATCGGTTCGACCCGAACATTGGTGTTCGAAATTCGGCCGAATTCCAAACTTTTTGCGGTAAAAGTTCGGAATTGGGTCACCAGAACTGCTCAAAATGCAATGGAACAGGAAATGGGCTTTAAAAGCCCGTTATTGGCCCAGAAACGTCAGTAAAAGCCAATTGAGGGGGCAGGAGTCTGCTAGGAATGTGATTGGAGTCACTACGGGGTCCAGAGGCCAATCAGGAGTGAATACGCCCCCCAGTATATAACTTAGCCCCGCCTAACCTATAGCACTGTCATACAGAGGCTGTGGAAGAGAGTGGAAGCAATTATCTTCTGCTGTATGGAGCTGTTCTTTTAGTGTGAGGAAAGGGATATGCAGTGTAGTTAGGGTACTATATACCACTATAGTTAGATTCAAAAATCTAGTTTTTGTAGGGATACTTTTAAGTGTCAGGGTGACCGTAGTGTAGTTTAGGGTGACCTGACTCTGCCATGCCAGGGTGACTGAACTCTGCCATGTCCGGGTGACCGTAGTGTAGTTTAGGGTGACCCCACTCTGCCATGTCAGGGTGACCCCACTATGCATATTCTGGGTTAGGGGTATACATATACATATATATACCCCTATACAGAAGTTCAGATGACATGCCTGCCTCCAAACACCTTCAAAAAACGCCTGAAAAACCCCTGAAACAAAAAGGCCCAGGTGTGAAAGGAGGGTAACACCATCCCTGCGCTACTGAAATTCTAAGAAAAATAATCTTTTTTTTTTTTTCTGGTTCTGGACATGCTACAGAGCTGAAACTTCACAGGTCCACTTTTTAGACCCCCCAGACACTAAATACAAAGAAATCTCATTTTTTTTTCAATAATTTTTTTCAATAATTGGCTTTCTATCAAAAACTGCAATTTTTAAGACCTTTTTTTGTGTGATTAATAGTTCCTGGGACATGACCCAGAACCCTAGGCACTTTTTAGGGGCATTTATTGGGTTTTAGGGCTTCAAAATGGTGTTTTTTGATTTCCGAAGTTCAGGTCCCATTGATTTCAATGGGGTTCTGGAATCCGAAACGAACTTTCGGGAAATTCGGGTGTTCTGGTCGAACCAAACTTTTCAAAAGTTTGATCATCCCTATTCATGTCTAGCATGTTGTCCACCACCATCTGACAGCCTTCCAGCTGCTCTAGCATGTTCCTAGTCAACCACCACCATTAAATAATCTCTCTCTCTCTCTCTCTCTCTCTCTCTCTCTCTCTCTCCCTCTCTCTCTCCCTCTCCCTCTCTCTCTCCCTCTCTCTTTATATATATATAGCTCTACCACCTCTCTCTTTTCTTTATTATTGGTTGCTCTATCGCTGTTCTAGAGTTGCAGTCAGTTCGCATTATCTGCCCACCCAACACCTGGGAAATGCCACTTTCCTGTCTCTCTCTGCTTGGAGCCACAGCGGCTCTATGTCTCCTGCCTACCCACAACCTTCAGTGCACCAATGATGTGTCTAGGAATAGAAAGTGCCTGCAAGTATGACATGCCTGTTCCAGAGGAAGGATTATTTGACAAATGCAAGAAGCTGAGTTCATCTGTGTTGTCAGGCATGTTTCTTTGCACCCTTTATTTGCAATTTCTTGTAGGGATGATGAAGGAATGGGTGCACCACCAACGCAATAACCAGGAAAACGAAAGCAATGAAGAGAAGAGTCAGAATAGGCCATAGGTATTTCTTGAATTCTCTGATCTGAAAAAGACGAAAGAACATGGTATTAACTAGTGATCGACCAATATTGTTTTTTTTATGCCAATACCGATATTTTGGTCATCAAATATCGGTATCGGCCGATATTAGCCGATAGTTTCGTACATTTTTCTTGACAGGTACTGTTGTGGAGGGATCTGGGGGTCTAAAAGACCCCAAACCCCTCCTCTGCACTTAAAAGCATTCAAAACACAGAGTTTGGCTGTTTTGAATGCTGTCATTTTTTTGAATTTGGCGCTGAGTACCCGAAAGTGATGTCATGACGTCACTTCCGGGTTTTTACATGGAGACCCAATCAGAGCCGAATGTGGCTTTCATCAGGTCTTCTCTTCGGCAGCCGTGCAGGATGGTTGCCTGGGTCTCCCGGTGGGACGGGAGACCCGGGCGAGCCACAGAAGGTGGCGGGGGGCGGGGGAACGCTTCTCAGCCGCATCGGTTGTCATTACAAGACAGCCAACTGTCATCTATGAACGCCGGTACCGGGGTGATGCCTCTATCTGCAGGCATCACTCCGGTACAAGCACTTTCCTGAAATATCGGTAATATCGGTAACCTCAAGGGCCGATTTAGATATATCGGGGAAAGTGCATATCGACCCTCGATATATCGGCTTTGCCGATAATCGATCAATCCCTAGTATTTACGTACTGCAGAGATAATACCCAATAAATACCAAAAAATATATATTTGTGCACATTTCTAGCATCTATTGAGGCTTAGGTTGACTTGGAGTCATGGCTATGGGTTACAGGAAACCACCCCATTGTTAGGTTAAGACCCCATGCACACGGGGCATTAGAAAAAACGTGCGTCAAAGTTAGTTCTGACGCCGGAAAAAGCAGCTGTAAAAACGTGCTTTCAGTAGCTTTTTCCATTTGCGTTATTGCACGTTTTGCCACGTCGCTTTTAGCAGCTTTTTTTTCTGCCTCCATTCAAAATCAATGGTTCCCTATGGGAGCCTATTGATTTGAATGGAAGTCGCACCGCAAGTCGGATCAGGTAGATCCGACTTGCGGCGCAACTTGCGCTGTGAGAATCTTGAGGGGGAACTCCACGCCAAAATGGGGAAAAACGGCGTGGGGGTCCCCCCCAGGTTCCAAACCAAGCCCTTCGGGTCTGGTATGGAATTTGAGGGTAGTCCCATGCCGAAAAAACGGCGCAGGGTCCCCCCCCAAAATCCATACCAGACCCTTATCCGAGCACGCAGCCCGGCAGGCCAGGAAAGGGGAGGAGCGAGCCACATGCCCTCAACGTGGGGGGGGTATTGGTGCTTTGGGACAGGGGGGCTCTGCACCCCCCACCCCAAAGCACCTTCCCCCATGTTGATGAGGACAAGGGCCTCATCACCACAACCCTGGCCGGTCTGCGGGCAGGGGGCTCAATGGAATCTGGAAGCCCTCTTTAACAAGGGGGGCCGCCCCAGATCCTGGACCCCCTCCCTATGTGAATGGGTATGGGGGGGGGGCTGAACTTCAGAGTGATCACACTGTGGCACAGCCTCCTGGGTGTAGGACCTCCTGGGTCAAAAACAGGTTTCTGCTCCCCTCGAAAGGTGCCAAATGTGGTACTGGAGAGGGGGAGGAGTCAGATAAGCGGAGCTTTTACTTTTGGGTGGAACTCCGTTTTAAGGCCTGGCTTGAGCCCTGAGTTATAGGAAACCACCCAAATGTCAGGTTATGGATTATAGGAAACCACCCAAATGTTAGGTTAAAGGAAAATGCTCCAATATCAGCTTATGGGTTACAGAAACTCTTCCCAATGCTACATTATGAGTTAGAGAATACCAACCCAATGTCAGGTTATGGGTTACAGGAAACTACCCCAATGTCAAGATATAGGTTACAGGGAAACTTCCCAAAGTTATTTGGGGGGGTCATTGTTTCCCACATCGGACGCACAATAATGTGAAGTCACCACCTCTTCCTTGGGATTGCAATAATGATTGTACATTTTTATCACGGTTCAGAGCTGTACATTAATAATGGAGACATGGCCAGAAATAGGTCAGTAGGCACTGCATGTCACCATGTATTGGACGAGACTGATAGTGAGCAAGTCATCATTGTGATGTCCTAGGGGCGGCGCTACCACTAGGTGAACTATGCAGTCGCCTAGGTCGCACTGCCATCTAGGGCGCAGCCATGGCACCTGAGAGGGAGGAGGTGGGGAAGCATCAAGTGAAAGTGACAACCCGGCAGGAGAAGAAAGTGAGGGGTGCAGTAATTAGTTCCCATCTACTACAAAACCCATTAACCTGCTTCTCTCCTCCCCCTCTCTACTCCAATGGCCGCTCTGTTCTCTGCTCTGTGCGTCCTAGGTGGAGAAGATTCATTCCCCACACTGTTCTGTCCTCTCCACCTCCAGGATGCCCACAGCTTCACACACATCCCTTCTCCAGCCCCTCCCGTGTGAGTGAGTACCCGGGACCATTCCAAGTGAGTGAGCACTTTGACTGACCAGACCCTGCTCCCCCCTCTCTCTCTCCCTGACCCCCCCTCTCTCTCTCCTTGACCCCCCTCTCTCTCCTTGACCCCCCTCTCTCTCTCTTCCTGACCCACCCTCTCTCTCCCTGACCCCCCTCTCTCTCTCTCCCTCAACCCCCCTCTCTCTCACTCTGTCTCCCTGATTCCCCTCTCTCTCTCCCTCAAACCCCCTCTCTCTCTCACTCTCTCTCCCTGACACCTCCCTCTCTCTCTCCCTGACCCCATCTCTCTTTCCCTCCCTGACCCCTCTCTCTCTGACCCTTCTCTCTCCCTGACCCCCCTCTCTCTCCTCTCTCCCTGACCTCTCTGTCTCTCTCTTTCCTTGACCCCCCCCTCTCTCTCTCTCCCTGACTCCCCCTCTCTCTCTCTCCTTGATCCCCCTCTCTCTCTCTCCTTGACCCCCCCCTCTCTCTCTCTCTCCCTGAACCACCCTCTCTCTCTCTCCCTGACCCCCCTCTCTCTCCCTCAACTCCCCTCTCTTTCTCTCACTCTCTCTCCCTGACCCCTCCCTCTCTCTCTCCCTGACCCCCCACCTCTCTCTCTCTCTTTCCCTCCCTGACCCCTCTCTCTCCCTGACCCCCTCTCTCCCTCTCTCTCCCTGACCTCTCTGTCTTTCTTTCTCTCCCTGTCCCCTCTCTCTCTCTGACCCCTATCTCTCTCACTCTCTCTCTTTCTCTCATCCCCTCTCTCTCCCTGACTCCCCCCTCTCTCTCTTTCTCCCCCTCCCTGCCCCCTCTCTCCCCCTCTCTCTCCCTGCCCTGCTCTCTCTCTTTCTCTCTCTCTCTCTCTCAATGGGTGGCTGTATTCATTTTGTTTTTGTTTTTTCTTATTTTATTTTCACCTGGTGATCCTGCTAGTAAGTCTGTTGTTTTTCAAAAGAACAAGCTGTAGCAGTTAGTGGGTTGAATCAAACCATGTAACTCTGGTCAGGGGCAGAGCCAGGTGGCAATATGAGGTTTTGCATAGGGTGTCAAAAATCCTGATGATGTCACAGATAAAAGTCATCACTCGTTAATGTGACTTACCCACAGTCTTCTGTTATGATCTGCAAAAGGGAAAATGAGAGGAAATCAGTAAAGAGAACTCAACGACCTTCAATTATTTTTGTCTTTCATAATTTGTACATTTTCCTATCCATAGTGAGTGGAACTGGTGAATCAATCAGTCCATAGTGCTATGCTGGGACCCATAGTAAGGCCCTGATAGTAAGACTAAGTAGGGCCCTGATAGTAAGACCTGATAGTAGGACCTAGTAAGGCCCTAATAGTAAGACCTTGATAGTAAGACCCTGATAGTAAGACCCAGTAAGACCCTGATAGTATGGTCCTGATAGTAAGACCCTGATAGTATGGCCCTGATAGTAAGACCCTGATAGTAAGACCCTGATAGTAAGGCCCTTATAGTAAGGTCCCTGATAGTAAGGTCCCTGATAGTAAGGCCCTGATAGTAAGGCCCTAATAGTAAAACCCTGATAGTAAGACCCTGATAGTAAGGTCCCTGATAGTAAGGCCCTGATAGTAAGGCCCTGATAGTAAGGTCCCTGATAGTAAGGTCCCTGATAGTAAGGCCCTGATAGTAAGGCCCTGATAGTAAGGCCCTGATAGCAAGGTCCCTTATAGTAAGGTCCTGATAATAAGGTCCTGATAGTAAGGTCCTGATAGTACGACCCTGATAGTATGGCCCTGATAGTAAGACCCTGATAGTAAGACCCTGATAGTAAGGCCCTGATAGTAAGGCCCTGATAGTAAGGCCCTGATAGTATGGCCCTGATAGTAAGGTCCCTGATAGCAAGACCCTGATAGCAAGACCCTGATAGTATGGCCCTGATAGTATGGCCCTGATAGTAAGGCCCTGATAGTAAGGCCCTGATAGTAGGGTCCCTGATAGTACGACCCTGATAGTATGGCCCTGATAGTAAGGTCCTGATAGTACGACCCTGATAGTATGGCCCTGATAGTAAGGCCCTGATAGTAAGGCCCTGATAGTAGGGTCCCTGATAGTAAGGCCCTGATAGTAAGGCCCTGATAGTAAGGCCCTGATAGTAAGGCCCTGATAGTAAGGCCCTGATAGTATGGCCCTGATAGTATGGCCCTGATAGTATGGCCCTGATAGTAAGGCCCTGATAGTAAGGCCCTGATAGCAAGACCCTGGTCACACTACCATCCGGTTGCAGCAGACAGCATAGAAAAAGATCACCTACTTCCATGTGTGGCTCCCTTCCAGGCTAAATAAGTGAGGTGTCCCCTCACTGACAGAGACACTGCAGAAAGTCGGTCCCCAGCAAAGGAGAGCATTCAGCCGAAGAAGGGACACATAGAAATAGCTTAGTATTACACTTGCACTGCGTTTCCCTGCATAACAATCCTCTCACTTGTGGGTTCTCACCCAGGATTGAGTAACATGGCCCCGAAGGTCACAGGAAAACCACTTTTGATACAACTTTAAAATTTGACGTACTTTCCATTAGATATCCTAACAACAATATTTTATATTCTTATGAGTGAATGTCCTCTCTAGTGGTTATCGGTACATTAACCACTTGCCGACCAGTCACTGGGACTGTACTGCGGCAAAGTGGCTCGATTCCGTCCAGCGACGTAGACCTACATCACTGGACTCCTCCCCTTGTGGGCGGCACTCATTTTTTGGGGGGGGGGGGATTTCATATAAAAAAATGTGAAAAATATTGTTATTTTTGCAAAATTTACATTTTTTTTTTGTTTATAGCGCATGATCAAAAAATCACAGAGGTGATCAAATACCACCAAAAGAAAGCTCTGTTTGTGGGGAAAAAAGGTTGTCAATTTCATTTAGGTACAGCGTCACACGACCGTGCAGTTGTCCGTTAAAATCACGCAGTGCCGAATCCCAAAATACCCCCTGGTCAGGAAGGGGGTAAAATCTTCCCGGGGCTTAAGTGGTTAATTAAATTGCACACAAATGTGGCCAAAGCTTGTCTGTGTGTTTTTATGAGTGTGGTGAGTAAAATAAAAGTGTAAGCTTTTCGGAGGAAGGAAAAAAAAATAATAATGTGCCATAGATGAACCAGTTACCTTTGATGATGCTCCTGAGCTGTTGATGGTTTTTCCCAAATTCGGATACTTTTGCTACTATCTTATCTTTTTTCATAAATGACAAGATCGTGGGGCCAGTGTCTCGATACTGGGCTGACTTTTGAATCAGTCAGTTGTTCCATGTCCTGTTCTAACTGTTGCTTCTTGACTTGCATACGGGTTTTTCAGAAGATAGGTGAGGTGGTCTTGGACAGTTAGGGTTTACATGGACGTCCTTGTAGGTGGCCTGCATCTTTCCACAAAGCAGAACCATTCTGGTAGATTTATTTAATGACACACAAATGTGGCCATAGCTTGTCGGTGTGTTTTTTTGAGTGTGGTGGGGACATTAGAGTGTAAGCTTTTCTGAGGAAGAAAAAAAATAACATGCCATAGATGAATTGGTTACCTTCGATGATGCTCCTCAGCTCTTGAAGTTTTTTCCCAAATTCGGCTACTTTTGCTAATTTCTTATCATCTTTTACAAAAATGACAAGATCGTGGGCCAGTTCCCCAATACTGGGCTGACTTTTCAGGATCGCCTTCTTCTCCACTTCACTGCCGTCCTCCATGTCGTCAATCACCACAATCACATTCTCTCTTCCTGTAGGAAGATGATTTTCTATTGATCATTCATTTAGCATTATAACATTTCACAGACCTGTACAGCAGATGTTGGTTGTCTATACACTATATACTCTACGTTACTCCCCATCTCCATGATGTGTGGGTAACTGTGGCCAGGGCTGCTGTTAGAAACCACAGGGCCCCATACAGACAACCTGACACTGGGCCCCATACAGACAACCTGACACTGGGCCCCATACAGCCAATACTTCATTGATGAATGAACACAGTGAGTGATTGGTACCGATCACTTATTCTGTAGAGGTAGGGGCTGGTAAATATGATATATTTACCAAACCCATCCCCCACTCCCAATCTTAAAGGATCCTGTGGTGTGCTTGCAGCTGCCAGTGGGAAGAAGAGGAAGGAAGACAGCAGCACTGTGGGGGTGAAAGGGGCACACGGGGGGGGGGGGGGGGGCTGGGAAGGGGGGGGAAATGCATGGTGCACAACGAGGGTGATCGGTGTTGTGGGGCAGGAATTACTTGAACTGATCCTTTGAATGGCTCCCTCTGAAAGCCAACAGGAGGGAGAGTAGAAGAAGCTAGCTTTCAGCTGCTGCAGAGAGCCATACAGGGGATCGGTTCTGGTAATTGCCTCCCTGTCGCACCAATCACCCTTCCTGCCCACATCTGATTCACCCTGCTGCCTGGGCCCCCTTGCTGGCCTGGGCTCCATACAGAAGGACTGGTGGTACCCTCTTATCTACAGGGCTGTAGATAAGAGGGTACCACCAGTCCTTCTGTATGGAGCCCAGGCCAGCAAGGGGGCCCAGGCAGCAGGGTGAAGGGGGCCCAGGCAGCAGCCCTGATTGTGCCACACTGTTCTTAGCCAAATTAACCGGTTCCCCACCAGCCGCCGCAGATATACTGCGGCAGGCTGGCACCTACAGGCAAATCGCGGTACATGTATGGCGCTCGCCTAAGAGCCGCGAGGGGGGGCGAATGCCTGCCGCTGGCGGTGCGCTCCCACCCCCAGCTCGTTCATGGGGAAGCCGCCCCGTGTGTCAGGCGGCTCTGATTGATGCCTGACACCGGCGATTTCTTCCTGCTGAGGGAGAAGGATGGTCGGCTGATGTAAACACAGCCGTCCGTCCTTCTCCCTGCAATGACCATGTGATCCTTCTATATAGGATTACAGGTCTCTGTGATCATTTCACAAGCCCCGCCCCCACAGTTAGAATCACTCCCCTAGGCTTACATTTAACCTCTTGATCACCAACAGTATTAACCCCTTCCCTGCCAGTATCATTAGTACAGTAACTGTGCATATTTTTAGCACTGATTACTGTAGTAATGTCACTGGTACCCCCAAAAGTGTCAAAAATGTCAGTTAGGGGTCCGATCTGTCGGCCGCAATGTCGCAGTCCCGCTAAAAATTGCAGATCGCCGCCATTACTAGTAAAAAAAAAAACAACAAAAATGACATAAATCTGTCCTGTAGTTTGTAGACGCGATAACTTTTGCACAAACCAATCAAAATACGCTTATTGCGATTTTTTTTTACCAAAAATATGTAGCAGAAAACAAATTGGCCTAAAATGTTAAAACATTTTGATTTGAGATTTTTTTTTATTTTTTGAGAATTCCATATAAAAGAATGCGAAAAATATTGTTTTTTTTTTTTCAAAATTGTCGCTGTTTTTTTGTTTATAGCGCAAAAAAAAAAAAAAATCGCACAGGTGATCAAATACCACCAAAAGAAAGCTGTTTGTGGGAAAAAAAGGATGTCAATTTCATTTGGGTACAGCGTCGCACGATCGTGCAATAGTCCGTTAAAGTCACGCAGTGCCGAATCGCAAAATAGGGCCTGGTCAGGAAGGGGGCAAATTCTTCCGGGGGGCAAAAGTGGTTAAATACAAAAATGTTTTTTGTTAAACATACAAATAGCCTAATGCAGATTGAATTGTAGAGCACCCCATAGGAGCCGCTGCTGAAATTGGTCCTATTTCCCTACTTAGAGCACCCATAGCCAGGTACACAGCATTTTCTGCACTCTTCTAGTGGCTCCAAAGAACAGTCTAGGATTTATTTTTGGGTTTTTTATTGGGACAATGAATTTGGATAGGGAGAAGGAGCATGGGATACCCCAATAAACTGTAGAAATGAATAACTTGAGGATTCCCCAGCTTTACAGTAATAAAAGGAATGTCCCACGGGATCTTTATTCTGTTTGTGACCGGTACTCCTTTCAGACTTAAAAGCTACACACATTCACTTTTCCTCCAGCACTGGGGTCACTTACTCACATAGCCGCAGGATTATCTGTTGTCTCCTGCTGACATCCACCAGGCTCTTCCTAGTGCTTAAGATGTAAACTCACACCACCATAGGACAATAGGACAGCTGGAATCTTTCCCACCAACTTTCTCCTGTCTTCCTACAGTAAGATTCTCCAGATCCAACTTGAGAAGCTTGTAAATACCCCCCCCCCCCCCCCCCCCTGCTAAGCCTAGCTGGGACCTCAGTGTCTTCCTAATAGCTTCTTGTAGTAATCAGCCTCAGGGGCTGAGCCCACCTGCACAGTGGTCACTTCTAATAAGACTTGACCCAAGAACTCTGCACCCTCCTGCTCAGGCCTCAGACTCTCTTGCCTCTCTTGACACAATTTGAGCTCCCCCAGGGATTGATTTAACCACTTAAGCCCCGGAAGATTTTACCCCCTTCCTGACCAGGCGCTATTTTGCGATTCGGCACTGCATGACTTTAACGGACAATTGCGCGGTCGTTGCGACGCTGTACCCAAACAAATTTGACGTGCTTTTTTCCCACAAACAGAGCTTTCTTTTGGTGGTATTTGATCACCTGTGCGATTTTTACTTTTTGCGCTATAAACAAAAAAAAAACGACAATTTTGCAAAAATAACAATATTTTTCACATTTTTTTTTATATGAAATTCCCCCCAAAAAATGTAAAAATCAAAATTTTTTAACATTTTAGGCCAATTTGTTTTCTGCTACATACTTTTGGTAAAAAAAAATTCGCAATAGGCGTATTTTGATTGGTTTGTGCAAAAGTTATTGCGTTTACTACCTAAGGGAAAATTTATGTCATTTTTACTGTTTTTTTTTTTAACGAGTAATGGCGGCGATCTGTGATTTTTTTTGTGTGGGAGTGCGACATTGCTGCGGACAGATTGAAGCCTTGACTGACATTTTTGACACTTTTGGGGGTACCAGTGACATTACAACAGTAATCAGTGCTATACATATGCACTGTTAATGTAAAAATGACACTGGCAGGGAAGGGGTTAACTTTATTGGAGATGCAGGGGTTAAATGTGTCCCTAGGGACATGCTTCTAACTGTTATGGGATGTGGCTGTTTGTGTAACTACAGAGATATATGATCCTACATAGCAGGACCGTATGATCTCTGCACTTACACAAGGCAGAATGACAGGCGGCTTTGTTTACATCAGCCTCCTGCCTTTCTCCCTCTGTACCGCATGATCGCGAGTGACCGGCGGACATCGGGTCCGCCGGTCACGTGCGCGGGGATCACAGTGAACGAGTGGGGGCGCGCGCTCGCCCCCTATTGGCTCGCAGGCGAGTGACGTACCCATACGTCACTTTGCCTGCACGGGGCTGACCGCCGCAGTATATGTACTTGCGGCGGTTGGCAAACGGTTAAGTCCCATAAATATTCAGGCTGGGTGCCCTGCTTTCCCCACTATGATTCCAGAATTCTCTAGAAAAAAGGGGGAAGCAATCTGTGAGACACTGAGCAGCCCTAATAATTCAACCCAATTTACCTAGCAGCGTACTCTACTCTAGAAAGGTGCTACATCATAATTATGTATGGTGGAAAAGGAAATCTAGTTGGCCCTGGTCAAGGAAGGGCTTTGGGCATCCCTGTGGTCACCACAATAAAGAAGGAAGTTTTGACTAGTTTATACCTCAGATCACCACAAAAAAAGTTTAAAAGAAAGTTTAGATCTCTCACCCAAGATCTTTGATAGAGAACTCAGTTCTTCATCGTACAGAGAATCTTTCACATCGGTGACATTAATTCTTCCTCTGTTCTTGGTGTGGTAGAGAATACCAAATGTACATTGGTGAATTTCCTTTTGGAAGTTCCAGGAATCATTTGTTATGTAGGCAAAGTGGACATCGCTCACCAGGGATGAGTCTAAGAGGAAATCAATCAGCCATTTATAGCAGCTGACATGGTCTCTGGAGAAGATCCCTACCAACGCCTTCTTCTGACACATCTCCTGTCCAATCCAAGGAGACCTCAAAAATCCTGGACCTCAGCATCGGCAACTGATAAAGACGGGTTTCAACACTTTCTGTAAAGAGAATAGAAAATATCAATGTACTTTCCAGCTTCTGATTTCAGCTGCACTGTATGTTCATCCATCATATTATATTTATGGTACTTCCTGCGATGGCCACAAGGAGGAAGAAGTACTATCTATAAAGAGTTAAAATTCTACTGGTGGACATTTTTTCTCTTCTGATACTGAATTATAAATTACAACTTTCATTAACAAATTTAAATGAGAAAGATGAGTTTAAGTAAAAGAAAAAAAAAAAAAATATATATATATATATATATATATATATATATATATATATATATATATATATATATATATATATATATATATATATAGTATCTCACAAAAGTGTGTACACCCCTCACATTTCTGTAAATATTTTATTCTAACTTTTCATGTGACAACACTGAAGAAATGACACTTTGCTACAATGTAAAGTAGTGAGTGTACAGCTTGTATAACAGTGTAAATTTACTGTCCCCTCAAAATAACTCAACACACAGCCATTAATGTCTAAACCGCTGGCAACATAAGTGAGTACACCCCTAAGTGACAATATCCAAATTGGGCCCAAAGTGTCAATATTTTGTGTGGCCACCATTATTTTCCAGCACTGCCTTAACCCTCTTGGGCATGGAGTTCACCAGAACTTCACAGGTTGCCACTGGAGTCCTCTTCCACTCCTCCATGACAACACCTAGGTGATGCTACATCTGTCCTACGCCATTACATTCTAATGTAGACCCTTTTGCTCTGTGCACTGCATATTATAAATAATTGTCAATTCTTCATACATTATTTTCACTTTTTTCTCATCCTTTGGTCCATCTTATTGCTGCTGATCATCTGAAGCTTCTTTAAAGCCCCTTCTGTTTACATGTACTCCAGCGTTGTCTACATGGCATATTTTAGGGCATTTTTCCTGATAGTTACATAGTAGGTGAGGTTGAATAAAGACAATAGTCCATCCAGTTCCCCCTGTGTAGGTGTGTGTGACTGTAATCATCTCTCATACCCCCGAATGTTCTGATCCTTGAGATGTAAGTCTAAGAGTCTTTTGAAAGCCACCATACTTCCCGCAGAAACCACCTCTTGTGGTAGAGAATTCCACAATCTTGTAGCCCTAACAGTAAAGAACCCCCCACGTTGCCTGAGGTTAAAATGCTTCTCCTCTAATCGCATTGTATGCCCCCGAGTCCTCATGCAATCCCTTCGACTGAACAGCTTTTTTTCTAAGTTGAGATCCCCATTGAGATATTTATAAATTGCTATCATGTCCCCCCTCAGGCGTCTCTTCTCCAGGGAGAAAAAATCGAGCGATTGCAGACGCCCTTCATAATCAAGGTCCTCCAATCCCCTAATTAGATTAGTTGCCCTTCTCTGAACTCTCTCCAGCTCCAACACATCCCTCCTGAGGACTGGCGACCAGAACTGGACAGAATACTCCAGATGCGGTCGGACCAGAGTTTTATAAAGTGGAAGGATTATAGTTTTATCTCTGTAATACATCCCTTTCTTTATGCATGCTAATATTCTGCCGGCTTTGGCAGCTGCCGCTTGACATTGCATGCTATTGCCTAGTCTATCATCAACCAAGACTCCCAGATCTTTCTCCATTTTTGATTCCCCCAAGGGTTCCCCCCTAATGTGTATTGTGCTTTTATGTTTTTAGTCCCCAAGTGCAAAACCTTACACTTCTCCACGTTAAACCTCATTTGCCATGTCGTTGCCCACTCCGTTATTTTGTCCAGGTCATTCTGTAGGATATCTGCTTCATGCTGTGCAGTTATTGCCCTGCCCAATTTTGTGTCATCTGCAAAAACTGATATAGAACTCCTGATCCCGTCCTCAATGCTGTTTATGAATAAATTGATTGTGTCAGAAGTGGATCATGTCATTTGTGTAGCCCCCTTGTCCCAAACAGGGGCTACTAGCCTAATTTTAGTTTTTGGCTGGGCTGTAGTTTGCTCAGACTGATTGTATATGTAGCAATATTTCCAGGCATTGGGCCTGATGTGGGTCTGCCATTGTTACCGGTAACACTTCCAACACATCAAAGTTGAAAACCCAATTGTGAGAATTGAGACAATGACCATTCCGACATCTTTGGTTTGTTTTGTTTATTTTATAATGGGGTGGGAGAAGGAAATTAGTGGGATACTCCTCTTGCTCAACTAGGTTTAAATGGGACACTTTGTAGAAAAGATGCCTGTTAGCGCTGTCCTGACGCCAGCTGAATGCCGACCAATGCTTCCTGACACTTGAAATACTGTTCTGCTGAAAGTGCTGAAATTTTGAGTTTAACTCCTTGGTTAACTCAGAAGATCCAGGACTGTAATAATCCTTGACTCTTGACACTCTGTCTAGCTCAAAAGTCCTGTGTATGACTCCTACCAGCTCTTCACTGACTGAGGTAGCTCCTTGTAATTGCTTGTGCTGCTGCAACTCCTAACACTGCACTCTTGACTCTTCAGGGCCCAACCGCTGGCACCCCCTCTACACTTCCAGGGTCCTTTCACTACTTGTATCTCCAGCCCAGGCCCCACTGACGATGGAACAGAGGATACAGAGGGACAGGAGGAGCACAAGTGCAGGCAGGTGTTGATTGGAGTGCTTGCAGCAGGTGATGCAGTCCCAGGAGACAGGCTGGCAGAACATCAGGTCAGGAACAGTAACTGTGCATGGAGATCCAGCCGAAGTTAACCACTTGCCGACCGCTCACATTGAGGGTACTGTGGCAAAGAGGCTCGTTATAGTCCAGCGATGCAGACCTACGTCGCTGGACAACGCCCCCTCTCGGCAACGCGCGCCGCCGTAGACTCGCTCCCGCTGTATTCAGACACAGCGGGAGTCGGGCCAGGGGAGGAGTGGCGGTGATCACCGCCGCTCTTCCCCGATCGTCAGGGATCGAGTGAGGAAATCTGCCCGCTTGTGTAAACAAAGTGGGCGGATCTCCTATGTGACAGACAGTGACAGATTACAGGATTCAGCATAGTTGAACCTGCGATCTGTGTCTGTGTCACACAATCCCCTCCCCCCACACACGTCAGTAAGCATGAGGCATACATTTAACCCCCTGAGCACCAATAAAGTTAACCCCTTCCCTGCCAGTGTCATTATTACAGTAACATTGCATATTTATAGCACTGATTACTGTAGTAATGTCACTGGTACCCCCAAAAGTGTCAAAAATGTCAGGTAGGGGTCTGATCTGTCCGCTGCAATGTCGCAGTCCCGCAAAAAATCGCAGATCGCCGCCATTACTAGTAAAAAAGTAAACAATAAAAATGACAAATCTGTACTTAGTAAACGCAATAACGTTTGCGCAAACCAATCAAAATACGCTTATTGTGATTTTTTTTTACCAAAAATCAAAACAAATTGGCCTAAAATGTTAAAAAATTTAGATTTTTAATTTTTTTTTTGGGAATGTTATACTGTATATCAGAATGTAAAAAATATTGTTTTTTTTTTTTTTAAAGTGTTGCTCTTTTTTCAAAAATTAAAAATTCCACAGGTGATCAAGTACCCCCAAAAGAAAGCTCTATTTGTGGGAAAAAAAAGGAAATACATTTAATTTGGGTACAGCGTCACACGACTGCACAATTTTACGTTAAAGTAACGCAGTGCCGAATCCCAAAATATGGCCTGGTCAGGAATGGGGTAAAATCTTCTGGTCTTAAAGCAGTTAAAAATACGTTCATTGAGAATTCTTTTGTCAAAGACATGTAGCTAAATACATTTTGCCCTAAATATATGACAAAAATTGAATATATTGGATATTTTTTTAACCGTCAAAGTAGAAAATGTCAATTTTTTCGCAAAATATTCGCTCTTTTTTTATTAATATCGCAAAAAATGAAAAACGCAGAGGTGATCAAATACCACCAAAAGGAAGCTCTGTTTGTGGGAAAAAAAAGGGCGTAAATTTTGTTTTGGTACAGGGTTGCATGACCGCGCAATTGTCAGTTAACCGCTTCCATACAGAGCAGTTAGACCCCCTTCCTGCCCAGACCAATTTTCAGCTTTCAGCACTCTCACACTTTGAATGACAATTGCTCAGTCATGCTACACTGTAACCAAACAAAATTTTTATCATTTTTTTCACACAAATAGAGCTTTCTTTTGGTGGTATTTGATCACAACTGGGGTTTTTTTTTTTTCGTGATATAAGCAAAAAAAGAGCAAAAATTTTGCAAAAAAAACTTTTTTTAGTTTCTATTATAAAATTTTGCAAAAAATTAATTTTTCTTCATACATTTGGGCCAAAATTTATACTGCTACATATCTCTGGTAAAATTAACCCAAATTAGTGTATATTATTTAGTCTGTGTGAAAGTTATTGAGTCTAGAAGCTATGGTACCAATTACTGAAAATTGATCACACCAGATGTACTGATGGCCTATCTCCTTTCTTGAGGCCCTGAAATGTCAGGACAGTACAAATACCCCCCAAATGACCCCTTTTTGTAAAGTAGACAGTCCAAGGTATTTAGTAAGAGGCATGGTGAGTTTTTTGAAGTTATAATTTTTTCCCACAATTCTTGGGAAAATGAAGAAAACATTTTTTTTTCTTTTTTTTTCCCAAAACGTTGTCAATTTATAAGCTATTTCTAACACATAGCATGTACACAGCAAAAATGACACCCCAAAATTCATTCTGCTACTCCTTCTGAGTATGGTGATACCACATGTGTGAGACTTTTACACAGCCTGGCCACAAAAAGAGACTCCACGTCCAAGTAGCACCATAAGGCGTTTTAGGAGCATAAATACACATAAAACTTTCTTACTACCTATCACACTTTTCAAGGCCCTAGAGCAACAATACAATGGAAAAGTCCACAAAATTACCCCATTTTGGAAAGCAAACACTCCAACGTATATTCTATGAGGCATTATGGGTCCTTTGAACATGTCATTTTTTTTCCACAAGTTTTGTGAAAATGTGGGAAAAAAATAAAAACTTTTTTTTTTACACAAAGTTGTAAATTTATAGAATATTCCTAACACATAGCATGTACATAGCAAAAATGACACCCCAAAATACATTCTGCCACTCCTCCTGAGTATGGCAATACCACATGTGTGAGACTTTTTCACAGCCTAGCCATATAGAGGGGCCTAAACATCCAAGGAGCATCATCATGCATCCTAGCCACTTGCCTAGGCCTATTTTTGACATTTGGTGTTTACAAGCTAAAATCAGTTGTTTTTGCTAGAAAACTACTTAGAACCCCAAAACATTATATATTTTTTTTAGCAGAGACCCTAGAGAATAAAATGGAGATTATTGCAATATTTTTTATCACACCGTATTTGCGCAGCGGTCTTCCAAACGCAATTTTTTGGGAAAAAAATCACTTTTTTTAATTAAAAAATAGGAAACCAGTAAAGTTAGCCCAATTGTTTTCCATAATGTGAAAGATAATGTTACGCCGAGTAAATAGATACCCAACATGTCATGCTTCAAAATTGCGCACGTTCACAGAATGGTGACAAATTTTGGTACTTAAAAATCCCCATAGGCGACATTTTAAAAATTTCTACAGGTTGCTATCTTAGAGTTACAGAGGAGGTCTATGGCTCACATTATTGCTCTTGCTCTAACGATCGCGACGATACCTCACATGTGTAGTTTGAACACTGTTTACATATGTGGGCGGGGTTTCCGTATGCGTTTGCTTCTGCGCGCGAGCTCGCGGGGACACGGCGCTTTAATTTTTTTTTTTTTTTTTTTTACTATTTATTTTATTTATTATTTTTTATTTTTACACTGTTTTTTTTTAAAAAAAAAAATTGATCATTTTTATTTCTATTGCAAGAAATGTAAACATTACTTGTAATAGAAAAAGGCACGACAGGACCTCTTTTTTGTGAGATCTGGGGTCAAAAAGTCCTCAGATCTCACAAGTACACTAAAAGATAGAAAAAATAAAAAAAAAAAATAAAAAAAAAATTAAATAAAATGAAAAAAAAAAAAAGGGACCTTTAAACTGGTTGCTAGGCAACGACGTTTGCCGTAGCTCCGGTCCTCCAAGACCATAGAGTCGAGTGAGGGCAAGCTTGCCCTCACTCGACATCCTGTCTGTGAGGATCTGGGACCGGATCGTTTTCCCCGCTGCCGGCGGGTCCGGTAAGCGGGGAAAAGGACCAGAATGCAGCGGGAGGGGGGGGGCACCTCTTCCGCCACCCCGGAAGGGTGATCCCGCGGCGAATCTGCCGCTGGGACCACCCTTATCGGAAAGCCAACCGTCCACCGTTTAAAAAAATACCAGGGTTATAGCAGCTATCTGCTGCCATAACACCGGTATTTAGGTTTAAACGGACGACGTATGTTAACCTTTTTGGACTTAGACATGGTGGCTGTATGAAGGGTGACAGGTACTCGGGTACTTTGCTGGGCAGGTGACAGGTACTCTGGTACTGATGAGCAAGTGGCAGGTACTCGAGTACTCCGATAGGCAGGTGACAGGTACTCGGGTACTCTTATGGGCAGGTGACAGGCAGGTGATAGGTACTGATGAGTAGTACTGATACTGATAGGTGATACTGATACTGTACTGATGGGTACGGATGATCAGTACTGATACTAATAGGTGATAGGTACTGATGGGTACTGATGAGTACTGATGAGTAGTGATGGGTAATGATGAGCAGGTGGCAAGTACTCGGGTACTTCAGGTGTCAGGTACTCTGATGAGCAGGTGGAAGGTACTCGGGTACTCTGTTGGGTAGGTGACAGGTACTCGGGTACTCCGATGACGGGTACTCAAAGTACCAGAGTACCTGTCATCAGAGTACCCGAGTACCTGTCATCAGAGTACCCGAGTACCTGTCATCAGAGTACCCGAGTACCCGTCATCAGAGTACCCGAGTACCTGTCATCAGAGTACCCGAGTACTTGTCATCAGAGTACCCGAGTACCTGTCATCAGAGTACCCGAGTACCTGTCACCAGCCCATCAGAGTACCTGTCACCAGAGTACCCGAGTACCTGTCATCAGAGTACCCGAGTACCTGTCGTCAGCCCATCAGAGTACCTGTCATCAGAGTACCCGAGTACCTGTCATCAGAGTACCCGAGTTCCCATCATCAGAGTACCCGAGTACCTGTCGTCAGCCCATCAGAGTACCTGTCATCAGAGTACCCGAGTACCTGTCATCAGAGTACCCGAGTACCCATCATCAGAGTACCCGAGTACCTGTCACCAGCCCATCAGAGTACCTGTCATCAGCCCATCAGAGTACCCGAGTACCTGTCATCTGAGTACCTGATGGGCTGGTGACAGGTACTCGGGTACTTTGATGGGCTAGTGACAGGTGCTCTTTATTGGGGGGGGGGCAATCAGTGTGGTTGGGGTGCACTATGATTGGTAACTAGCTGTTACCACAATCTCCTCCTCACACAGGATCAGTGTGTGAGGAGGAGAACACGGTGACAGCTAGTTACCGTGTTCTCTGATGACATTTGTGACCGGCTGTGATTGGACACAGCCGGTCACGTGGTAAAGAGCCAATTTCATTGGCTCTTTACCTAGATCGGGGATGGGCTCTGTCCGAGGGACGAGCCTCGTCCCCGATCGCCACGCTGCGCGCCCCCGGGGGCGCGCATTAAGGAAGGAACGAGCGGCTCGCGCTGGAGCCGCTCATGTGATCGGCTGTGATTGACACAGCCGATCACGTGGTAAACAGCCAATTTCATTGGCTGTTTACCTTGATCGGGGTTGGGCTCAGTCCGAGGGACGAGCCTCACCCCCGATCGCCGCGCTGCGCGCCCCCGGGGGCGCGCAGTAGCGGGGAGATCCGGGCGCCGTCATATGACGTCGGCCCGGATCGAGAAAGGATTTGTGCCGACGTCATTTTACATGACGCGGTACGGAAGGGGTTAAAATCCCGCAGTGCCAAGTTGCAATAAGTGGCCTGGACGTAAAGCAGGAAAATCCTCCGGTGGTAAAGTGGTTAAAGGGACACTTTGAATGGACTGCAGGTTCCAGATGTGAGGCTTGTCAGGAACTCTCTATGGTGAGCAGACCTGATACAGAAGACATCCAGGTAGGCACCTGAATCGGATGTGGAAACAGAGCCAGGAACATAAGCGTGGTCACAGGGATAGGCGAGGTCAGCAGCAGGTGAGCAGCGAGGTACAAAATCATAAGGCAAAGGCGTTGTCAGGAATGGAGCTGGGGTCAGGAAGTGGCAATAAGGCAGAATCAGAATCCAAGTTCAGGTCAGAGGCAAGCTGGGTCAGCAGCAAAGGAACAAGCAGAGTAGCAGCAGAACACGGGGAATAGCCGAAAGACCAATCAGCACTTAAACATGGGCAGGACCATCCTTAACCACTTTAATACCGGGCACTTTCACCCCCGTCCTGCCCAGGCAAATTTCAGATTTCAGAGCTGTCACACTTTGAATGACAATTGCGCGGTCATACAATGCTGTACCCAAATGACATTTTTTATAATTTTCTTCCCCCAAATAGAGCTTTCTTTTGGTGGTATTTAACCACTTGCCGTCTGCTCACTAGAGCTGTACTGCGGCAAAGTGGCTCTTGTAGGTCTGACGACGTAGACCTATGTCGGCAGACACTCCCCCTTCTAGGCGGCGTGCGCACGCCGCCGGAGGCTCGCTCCCACTGTCTTCAGTCACAGCGGGAGTCGGGTCAGGGGAGGAGCAGAAGCGATCGCCGCTGCTCTTCCCCGATCGTCGAGGAATCGAGTTTGGAAATCCGCCCGCTTGTGTAAACAAAGCGGGCGGATCTCCTGAGTGACAGGCAGGGTCAGATTGCAGGGTTCAGCATAGCTGAACCTGCGATCTGTCCTTGTGTCACATAGTCACCTCCCCCCACACACATCAGTAAGCACCAGGCATACATTAACCCCTCCCTCTCCAATAAAATTAACCCCTTCCCTGCCAGTGTCATTTTTACAGTAACAGTGCATATTTATAGCACTGATTACTGTAGAAATGTCACTGGTACCCCCAAAAGTGTCAAAAATGTCAGTCAAGGGTCCGATCTGTCCACCGCAATGTCACAGTCCCGCAAAAAAAAATTGCAGATCGCCGACATTACTCGTTAAAAAAAAAAAACAATAAAAATGACAAAAATCTTTCCCTTAGTTAGTAAACGCAATAACTTTTGCGCAAACCAATCAAAATACGCGTATTGCATTTTTTTTTACCAAAAATATGTAGCAGAAAACAAATTGGCCTAAAATGATAAAAAATTTAGATTTTTACATTTTTTTTTTGGGGGGGGGGGGGATTTCATATAAAAAAATGTGAAAAATATTGTTATTTTATCAAAATTGTTGCTCTTTTTTTGTTTGTAGCGCAAAAAGTAAAAATCGCACAGGTGATCAAATACCACCAAAAGAAAGGTCTGTTTGTGGGAAAAAAGGACGTAAATTTCGTTTGGGTACAGAGTTGCATGACCGCGCAATTGTCAGTTAAATTCGCACAGTTCCGAATCGCAAAAAGTGGCCCAGACGTAAGACAGCAAAATCCTCCGGTGGTAAAGTGGTTAACCACTGCTGGGTTTTTTAATTTTTTCTATAAAAAAAAAGACTGAAAATTTTGAAAAAATAAAGTTTTTCTTAGTTTATTTTAGAAAATTTTGTAAATAAGTGTAGCACCCTCCTAGGTAGGTGGTAGTGAGAAAGTGTAGTTTTAAACTCTGTCTGCTTACCAGAGGGGCTGCAGGTAAATCTATATTGTTCTCTGCCTACCAGGGAGCGGGATCTGTTAGTGAGGTCTGCACATTGCGCTCAGTATTCAATTCATTCAGTCTAGACAGTGTTTCAGACTGGTCCAATAGGGAGGCATGTTGGACAGTGGGAGGAAACCTGACGAATGGGTGTATGGGCTTTTGATACAGTCCTGATGATTAGCAGAGGGTAGGTCGCCTTGGTGCATGCTGGAATACTGTATAAAAGCCAGGAACACATGTGTTCGGGATCATTCATTGGATTGTGGAGTCCCGAAGGGAGGGGGCGGCTACCTCCTCCTCTGTAGAGGTGCCATGCGGTCGCAGGAGGTCGTCCTGAGGGCCAGAGGAGCGGTTGAGAGGAGCTGAGCCCAGAGGTCCAGGGAAGCTGACTGAGAGGGGGAGACACTGGAGATAATGTTTCTGCAGTATCGTGAATACAGGAACTCGTGTCAAGGGGCCTGACCTGAGGGAGGCCACCCCTGCTCATAGGATAGTCAGTGGACGGGTGTCAGCAGAAAGAGGATGCTAGGGAGAGTATCCTGAAGATAAAATATTGTTCATTAAGTCATCTTGAGAGAGAGGATATAGAAAGCAAGAGACTTAATCCCAGTCATCTAATGTGGCAGGATGAATTCACAGCCTGGCTGTTCCATATCTACAAGTGGAGTTGTGAAGATAGAAGTCCTCAGATATTGTGAATAGTTAAATTGGAGTATCCCACGATTCTCTTCTCCTATCCCCATTACAAAATAAACAACAAAAAAAACAATACCCCTGGACTGCTTATTACAGTGAAGAGCAAAGAGGAATGTATGAACTGTATTTACTTATAACCGTGTGTTGGTAACCAGGGGAGCCCGCAGAGTTAATATCCAGCAGTGCATACGGGGGGCAGTGCTACATACAGTAAGTAATTTTTCTCCTTCTTTGATGGGCACTGATAGGCTGCACTGATAGGCTGCACTGATGGGCAATGATGAGACAGCATTGAAGGGCATTGATGAGAAGGCACTAATATGCCACACTGATGGACACTGATAGGTGGCAATGATATGCAGCACTGATAAGCACTGATGGGCACTGAAAGGTGGCACATTTAGGCGGAGCTGATGAGTAGGCACTGATGGGCACTGAAAAGCAGCACTGACTTGTATCACTGTTGGGCACAAATCGGCATCACTTCTGGGCACTGACTGGCATCACTGATGGGCACTGTTGGGCTGCACTGATAATCAGGGTACTAATGATTAAAACCTTGTGGACAGCCTTCCCAGAAGAGTTGAAGCTGTTATAGCTGCAAAGGGTGGGCCAACTCAATATTGAACCCTACAGACTAAGACTGGGATGCCATTAAAGTTCATGTGCGTGTAAAGGCCGGCGTCCCAATACTTTTGACAATTTTGACAATATAGTGTATTTTCTATTGAGTCACCTTTGATATGTTAGGCTAATTTAACCTCTTAAAGATCGCCCACCGCAGTTTTACTCCCGCCTGTACATCTCTTCACGCTAACGAGGGCACGATGCGCGCGCCCATTCACCACAGGGGAAGCTGATCAGCGGGTCCGGTGGCCGCGATTGCCGCCAGGCACCCACGATCGCTCCTCGTGGAGACAGAGCGGTGGTCTGCCGTTGTAAACACAGAAGACCGCTATTCTGTCAGTTATGAACACAGAGCCTCTGTTTTCATGCAGCAAGCCCACCCCCCACACAGTTAAAAAGCACCCCCTAGGGACACATTTAACCCTTTGATTGCCCCTGGGCTAACCCCTTCCCTGCCAGTGTCATGATTACAGTAACAGTGCATATTTTTTTAGCACTGATTACTGTAGTAATGTCACTGGTCCCCAAAAAGTGTCAAAAATGTCAGTCAGGGGTCCGATCTGTCCGCCGCAATGTCGCAGTCCTGCTAAAAATCGCTGATCGCCGCCATTACTAGTAAAAAAAAATGACATAAATCTTGCCCTTAGTTTGTAGAAGCGATAACTTTTGTGCAAACCATTCAATATACACTTATTGGGATTTTCTTTACCAAAAATATGTAGCAGAATACAAATTGGCCTAAACTGATGAAAAAATTTTGATTTTTAAATTTTTTCTATTATAGCAGAAAGTAAAAAATGTTGTTTTTTTTTTCAAAATTGTCGCTCTTTTTTGTTTATAGCACAACCAATAAAAATCACAGAGGTGATCAAATACCACCAAAATAAATCTCTATTTGTGGGGAAAAAAATGACATCAATTTTATTTGGGTACAGCGTCGCATGACCATGCAATTTAAAGTAACGCAGTGCCATATCAGACAAAATGTCCTGATCATTAGGGGGGCAAATCCTTCCGGAGCTGAAGTGGTTAAATGTTTGTTGAAGGGCATTTTTACCCTCCTTAGTAACCCCCCTCCACTAACAGAGTTGTACTTTTTTGGTGGGGGTTCTAAATACTTTCTTGGGGGGGTTATAAATACTTTTTTTGGGGTTTTATAAATACTTTATTTGGGAGGGGGTAATAAATACTTTTTTGGGGGTGTTATAAATACTTTTTTGGGGGGTTTATTAATACTTTCTTGGGGAGGTTATAAATACTTTTTTTAGGGGTTATAAATACTTTTTTGGGGGTGTTATAAATATATTTTTGGGAGTGTTATAAATACGTTCTTGGGGGGGGTTATAAATACTTTTTTGGGGGGTGTTATAAATACTTTCTTGGGAGGGTTATAAATACTTTTTTGGGGGGTTATAAATACTTTCTTGGGGGGCTATAAATACTTTTTGGGGGTGTTATAATGTTATAAATACTTTCTTGGGGAGGTTATAAATATATTTTTGGGGGTGTTATAAATACTTTCTTGGGGGGGTTATAAATACTTTTTTGGGGGTGTTATAAATACTTTCTTGGGAGGGTTATAAATACTTTTTTTGGGGGGTTTATAAACACTTTCTTGGGGGGGGGGTATTAATACTTTTTTGTGGTGTTATAAATACTTTCTTGGAGGGGCTATAAATACTTTCTTGGGAGAGTTCTAAATACTTTTTTGGGGGATTATAAATACTTTTTTGGGGGGGTTACCTCCCCGGACTACCTTGTTTATGGCCTAGGACATAAGGACATGTACAGTTGCTCACATGCCAGGAGGCCTTGGGGTCTCTATTGCACATGATTGAGAAATGACAGCTACCCCCCCCCCCCCCCGCCCTCCATGAAATGTCAGAGGAAGATGACGGCATAAGACCGGTGTGCTCCTGCAGGTAAGAGGCAGATCCCTAAGGAACATCACTGGATTACCTGGCTTGTGAGCATGCTTTTAGGGAACTACTCCGCTATACAGGTAAGAAGGGAGGGGGGGGGGTGATAGGCAGGGGAGGACTGGGCCAAGGGGAAAGGGGGCAATTGCCCCCCTGGGCCGCTCTGATGCCCCGTAAAAAGGCTGCACCACTTCTGCCACAGACATGCCTAAAGTATTCCTGGTGAAGAGAACTAAAAAGTCCCCACCGGACCGGAGTGCAGGTTGAAGACAAGGACAGAGAGCAGCCCCCCCATGAATGGTGTAAATTGTGTCTGAGCAGAGGCCGGTTCCATGCCCCACTGGAGACTTTCCTCCTCCGGCCAGCCCCAAACGAGCTGTCCCAGCTCCCCCGACCGCCCCTGGCCTGATTCAGCCAGTGAGTAGAGAGTACCTGAACCAGGAGCAGGGATTCTGCCTGGAATGGGGGTCAAGGGCAGGACAGGAATTGGGAGAATGGGAGGGGGACCAAGTCGCTGCACCATGGGTCTCTGGTTTGTACTTGCCCCCTTGGCTGAAAGTTGCCAGTTTGCCCCTGATGATAGGTTCTTGTTCCATAGACAGTGTAGTCTTGCTGTTGATTTTTCTTCCCCTCTACGTACTGCAGCTTCATCCCATCAGATCTGAATAGGAATAGATTACTTTTCTAAACTCTGATCTGGTCTCTCCAGTCTTCTGGAGCTTCATCAACAATAACATGAATGGAATCAGTCCGTGCCTACAATCCATTATGAAGTCCCAACCACAGTACCCTCCCGCTGCGCCTTACCTGTGTGCTCCTCTCTGGCCTCCACGATAATGAACTTGAATGATACTAAGTGGTGAAATGTGGAAAAACCAGTCCCCAGCCTGATATTTCCTCAAGCTGCTGTAGGGCATGCCACATCTTTTTTCTCTGTTTAGTCCACCAAACAATCTTCCAGAAAAAGAAAACCATTTCTAGATTGGATCTACATACTATAAAATATCTACAAAAAAGTGAGGGTGTACTTACTTTTGTGAGATACTGTGTGTGTTTGCATGAGGGCACTTTATGGATTTGTTAGTATATTTGTTAACACACAGATTATTTGTCTTTGTTTTATGTCACTGGAATAGCATTAGTTAGGATTATTAGTATTGTAATTGTGGTACACACACTTGCACTTGTTGCACTATAGCACTTTATGAACTTATTGTAACTGTATTGTCTGCCCTCAAGTTGTAAAGCGCTGTGCAGACTGTTGGTGCTGTATAAATCCTGTATAATAATAATAATAATAATAAAAACACAGAGATCGGGTTGCAATGAAATCACAAAAAAGTAGTGCAGGAACTAGGGATGATCGAACGGTTCGGGTCGACCATCGGTTCGACCCGAACATTGGCTGTTCGAAATTCGGCCGAATTCCGAACTTTTTGCGGTAAAAGTTTGGAATTCGGCACCAAAACCGCCCAAAATGCAATGGGACAGGAACTAGGCTTTAAAAGCCGTGATTGGACCAGAAACGTCAGTTAAAGCCAATTGAGGGTGCAGGAGTCTGCTAGGAATGTGATTGGAGTGACTAGGGGGTCCATAGGCCAATCAGGAGTGAATACGCCCCCCCATACTCCCCCCAGTATATAACATAGCCCCGCCAAATCTCTAGCACTGTAATAGAGAGGCTGTGGAATAGAGTGGAAGCATTTCTGTTACTCCTGCTGCTCCAGTGTCATTTAGTAATTATTAGTGTGAGGAAAGGGATATCTAGTGTAGTTAGGGTACTATATACCACTATAGTTAGATTCAATAATCTAGTTTCTGTAGGGAAAGTTTTAAGTGTCAGGGTGACCGTAGTGTAGTTTAGGGTGACCAAACTCCTCCATGTCAGGGTGACCGCCAGAAAAAAAAGATAATTTTTCTTAGAATTTTTAGTAGAGCAGGGATGGGGTTCCGCTCCTTTCACACCTGGGCGTTTTTGTTTCAGGCGCTTATTGGGCATTTTTGGGGCGTCTTCGGAGGCAGGCATGACATCTGAACTTCTGTATAGGGGTATATATACACACACACACATATATATATATATATATATATATATATATATATATATATATATATATATATATATATATACATATATATATATATATATATATACACAGACACACATATAGGTGTGAAAGGAGCGTAGCCCCATCCCTGCGCTATTGAAATTCGAAGAAAAATTATCTTTTTTTCTCTGGTTCTGGACATGCTACAGAGCTGACACTTCACAGGTACACTTTTTAGACCCCCCAGACACTAAATCCAAAGAAATCAAAAATTTTTTTTTCAATAATTTTTTCAATAATTGGCTCTCTATCAAAAACGACAATTTTTAAAAACTTTTTTTGTGTGATTAATAGTCCCTGGGGCATGACCCAGTACCCTAGGCACTTTTTAGGGGCATTTATTGGGTTTTAGGGCTTCAAAATTGTGTTTTTTGATTACGGAAGTTCGGGTCCCATTGATTTCAATGGGGTTCTGGAATCCGAACCCGAACTTTCTGGAAGTTCGGGTGTTCTGGCCGAACCAAACTTTTCAAAAGTTCGATCATCCCTAGCAGGAACCTTTTTAATAATCACTGCGACTTGAGTCACACCATTTTGAACAGTTCCAATGCTGGCAATGGGGTGCGACTTTTCATGCAATTTAGAACTTTCAAATCACGTGACATTTTGCACTGGTCTGAACCAGAGTTTAATATAAGCATATAGGGTTGTGCCACAAATTACAAAAGTATTTTGTTTTTTTTTTGGGGGGGGGGAGGGCAGTGGTTCTAGATCTGAACTTCAACCATGGATCAAGTTCAGGGCTGCTAGAACAGTTGGAGTTCAGTTTTTTTTTCTTCTGTTCTTTTATAAACTCTTTCATAATATCTCTTCTTATCCTCCTCTTATTTCATGCTTGCAATGCATACCTCAGTCTCAACACTAGAGTGTAAAATAGGTGTAAGGTTGATGATCTGTTACAAAAGCCAATCCTGCCATCCTGAATATAAATACAGTGGGCAGGATGGATTTTTTATTTATTTTTTTGCTCTTGTGTTATCTATTTTATGATTGGCTCTAAAAAAAAAAAGGAGACCTACAAATGAACAGACTCTCTCTCCCCATGTGTGTGCTATCTGCACATTCACATAACAGTGGGAACATTCTGAGATTTACCCATAGCTGTAGGGAGTGCTGTGCTACTACATTGAATGCTGCCCTGAAGGTTATTAATCCCTATTTAAATGTATGCTGCTAGCCTGCTACATTGTAGTCCTGCTGAGCAAGTTGTTGACTCTTTCCATGCGATGCTAGGCCTACTGGTCTTAGCTTAAAGTGGTAGTAAACCACAAAAAATCTTCTTCCTGAAAGTTAATGGCATAATGTGCTAGTATGCATCACATACATTATTATTAGCACATTATTTTTATTATCACTTTATGCGTGGCTCTTTTGTTACATATTTGAATGTTTTCTGTGTTAATCATCTCACAGCAGAGCAGAGTCACTGTTTATATCACCAATTAGTTGTGGTTTTAATAATGATGTTTTCCAATCGCAGTTTAAAATTTTGTATTATATATACAGGTGAATATATAATATATATATATGTGTGTGTGTGCCTCTTTCCCTTGTGTGCTCCTCAGGCTAAAACTGCAGTGCAGAATTTCTTGCTGTCATTGATTCATACTATAACTATGTATCTGAGATTGTGGGAACTGCTGGCACAGTTTGTTGATTGAGGTGCTGGATGCTGAGTATTCTGTAATTGCTGTTGTGTTAGTCTGTTAAGCCCTGACTGTTCACATGTAGCAATTTGGGATTGTGGGCAGAATATCCCTGTGATTCTGCCCGCCGCCACACCCAGATTCCAATCCAAATTGCACGGCAATGCTGGCAAAATGCAGCACGTGTGTTTGTGTTCTATTCATTTTTAGTGACACCAAAATGTGGTGTGGGTTTGCTGTGATTATTGGGTGATTTATCACACAAGGATCCAAAAACCACACCATGTTTTGGTGCCACTAAAACTGAAAAGAACACAAACACAAGTGCTGCGTT
This sequence comes from Pelophylax lessonae, assembly GCF_965119305.1. NCBI lineage: Eukaryota > Metazoa > Chordata > Amphibia > Anura > Ranidae > Pelophylax > Pelophylax lessonae. Next base: position 10,319,955 of record NC_138773.1, on the reverse strand, counting down.
TTGCGAGCATTGCAGTGTGATTGGGAATTGCAGGCAGAATCACAAGGATACTGCCAGACCATGATCCCAAATCACTACTTGTGAACAGGGCCTTAATGACATTGACTAAGGCTGGGCTGAGTCTTCCATTGCTGTTCTGATACTGTTGTGTTTCCTGGGTGCACCGCATTCTAAGTATCTTCTCTTTTTCTGTATGTTTGGACTCTGCGGTGTCTGCAAAGTACCACTTCTTTTGTCCTGTATGCCTGTTTAACAAAAAATCAGTGTGTGCTTTGCTGCTTCCTTCCACCAGATGGTGCCTTTTACATCTTCCCAGTAAAGATCCTAAATTGCTACATGCTAAAAGTCAGGGCCTAACAGGCTAACACAACAGCAATTATGGAGGCCCCGGCCTCAATGTATTTTATAGGTACAAGGAAGCCCAGGTTTTGTTTAACCGTGTCCCTTAGACCCTCCCACTCTAATGTTTTACCACACCCACTTCTTTGCTTCGGCGCACTCAGCGTCACTTCCTCCCTGTCATGTCAGGTATGTTCTGTATGTATGAACAATGCACTGTGCGGCTTCTCTTGTCTGGTATGCCAGGTTAACAAAAAAATCAGTGAGTGCTTCCTTCCACAAGATGGTGCCCTTTGCACCTGCCCAGTAAGATTGGCTATTATAGTGCACCACCCTGTGGGCAGTCCAATAGCTGAGGGCATGTACACTGCGTTCTGGTGAGGGGGGGAGACCCAATAGCACAGCTGGGGAGATCGCTGTACTAACACAGTGAGTTTTAGTACAGTGATCTGCCAGTTTTTTTCCTTCAGCCAGTACCCAGCTTTAGGCTGGACAATAGCCAACCAAACTGGGCAATGTTCATCAGAACTGGAAGAAGGCAAAACTGAAATCAGGCTCAATTTTCAAGAGGATCTGAGAAAATAGAATTAAGTGTATTGTGATTGCTTACTATGAGCAACACATAGTTTTTCCTTTTTTCCAGCTTTTTTTAGTTTGGCGCAATTTGTTTTATTTAAAAAGACTTTTACTTAGTACCGACTGCTGAACCCCCCCCCCCCCCCCCCCCAGAACAAACATTTATCTATGGCCCTGGGCAGTGGTAATGGTGGCAATGGTAATGACAAAAAATTTACAGCTAAAGTTTTAAAATGTTTAAAAATACGTTTTTTTCTATGTTTTTGGGCCAGTTTTACTTCTTACTTACCGATAATAAAATAAAAAAAGTAAATTTGTCCTATAAAAAAAAAAAAAAAATGTTTATGAATTACCTAGATATACTAAGTAGTTGTGATAACGTACAATTTTACTAACATGTGACAAAATTGCAAGACTGCGTTCGGGCGTTAAGATTTGTTTTACCTTTCATAGCAAAGGATTAAGTAGAGTTGGGGGAAGGGTGAGCACTGCTGTCTTTTGCCATATGTCTTCTATTTGGGAAGACTTCCTTACTTTCAATGGTCACCAGGACAGGGAGTGAAGTATGATTCACACAACGGGGAACCAGATAGCAAGAAAAAAAATGATGAACATTCTAACCATTTGACCATATCCCGAACCAAACATGGGTTTTGGCTGGAGTTTTCTTACCTCTGGTGGAAGAATTCCTTTAGGCTGCTCATTAATTACCTGTTTTCAATGGATGGGATTCTATATTTGCTCCGGGTTGATGGCTTTTCCTCTTGTTTTCTAGAGATAATGATGATTTATGTCCGTGGGCTTCAATCGGAAAGTGAAAGAGATTCTATTTGCATTATAGCCGAAAACCCCCAGGTAGATGCCTCCTAGGTATTCATTCTACGACTGAACGTTCTTTTCCATCCTCCAATCACAGCAAAGATGTGATCTAGCTTATTTGAGGTTTACCACCAAAGGAATGTGGCTGGTCTGGTTTCTTCTCGGTATTGTCGTTGCCCTCTTCAGCCATCACATCAACACATATGGGAAATGTTTGTATATAGCAAACATCTTAAATTTGTATCTGCTTCTACCAGTTCTTTCTATGAAATACTGAATACCTCCCACATATGTTGTGGGGATGGCTTGCTCTGTAGTCCTAACACATTTTATGTCCTAGACAGTGATGGCGAACCTTGGCACCCCAGTTTTTTTTCTAACTACATTCCCCGTGATGCTCATGCACTCTACAGTGTAGTGGAGCATTATGGGAAATGTAGTTCCAAAACATCTGGGGTGCCAAGGTTCGCCATCACTGTGCTGGGATGAAAAAGGTGCTACTCCATACTAGTGATAAGCCTGAACATCCCTGGGTTAGGTTCAGGGCAAGTTAGGCAAACATTACTTAAGTCCAGATGCTGAATTTAACCACTTGCCGACCGCTCACGTTGAGCCTACTGCGGCAAAGTGAATCGATTCCGTCCAGCGACGTAGACCTACGTCGCTGGACTCCTCCCTTTGTGGGCGGCGCGCCCCGGAGGCTGGCTCCCGCTGTATTCAGTCACAGCGGGAGTCAGGCCAGGGGAGGAGAGGCGGTGATCACTGCTGCTCTTCCCCGATCGTCGGGGATCGAGTGAGGAGATCCGCCCGCTTGTGTAAACAAAGCAGGCGGATCTCCTAAGTGACAGGCAGTGACAGATTACAGGATTCAGCATAGCTGAACCTGCGATCTGTGCCTGTGTCACTCAGTCACCTCCCCCCACACATGTCAGTAAGCACCAGGCATACATTAACCCCTTGATCACCAATAAAAGTTAACCCCTTCCCTGCCAGTATCATTTTTACAGTAACAGTGCATATTTACAGCACTGATTACTGTAGTAATGTCACTGGTAACCCCAAAAGTGTTAAAAATGTCAGTCAAGGGTCCGATCTGTCCGCCGCAATGTCGCAGTCCTGCAAAAAATATCGCAGATCACCGCCATTACTAGTTAAAAAAAAAACAATAAAAATGACATACATTTCCCGTAGTTAGTAGCTGCGATAAATTTTGCGCAAACCAATCAAAATGCGCTTATTGCAATTTTTTTTACCAAAAATATGTAGCAGAAAACAAATTGGACTAAAATGTTAAAAAAAATTAGATTTTTACATTTTTTTGGGTAGGGAATTTCATATAAAAAATGTGAAAAATATTGTTATTTTTTCAAAATTGTCGCTCTTTTTATGTTTATAGCGCAAAAAGTAAAAGTCGCACAGGTGATCAAATACCACCAAAAGAAAACTCTGTTTGTGGGGGGAAAAAGGACATAAATTTAATTTGGGTACAGCATCGCACGACTGCGCAATTGCCAGTTAAAGTAACGCAGTGCCGAATCACAAAATATGGCCTGGTCAGGAATGGGGTAAAATCGTCCGGTCTTAAAGCGGTTAAAATTACGCTCATTGAGAATTTTTTTGTCAAAGACATGTAGCTAAATACATTTTGGCCTAAATATATGACAAAAATTGAATATATTGGATATTTTTTAACTGTCAAAGTAGAAAAATATTGTTATTTCTTCAAAATTGGCAATTTTTTTCATTAATATCGCAAAAAATGAAAAGCGCAGAGGTGATCAAATACCACCAAAAGAAAGCTCTGTTTGTGGGGAAAAAAGGACGTAAATTTCGTTTGGGTACGGCATTGCATGACCGCACAATTGTCAGTTAAAGTCGCACAGTGCCGAATCGCAAAAAGTGGCCTGGACATACAGCAGGAAAATCCTCCGGTGGTAAAGTGGTTAAACCCCATTGAAGTCAATAAGCTGAATGTTAAAAAAAAAAACAAAAAAAAAAACAGTTCTGTATGTTTTCTAAGCTAATAGCAAAGGGATTGTCAATCAAATGACATGGTGAGGGTCTGCTATAGATGGTAATGGGGGACCTCACACATAAAATAATAGCATGGAGTTCCCTCATAATTCATACCAGTCCCTTCAGGTCTGGTATGGGTGTCAAGGGGTACCCTCTTGTAAATATTAAGAGAAAAAAGCTTGGGGTTTCCCCAAAAAATTAATAAAGGACTTGTCAGTCTTTAATGTACACTTTACATTTGTTTCTGTAGAGTAGTAGAGGTACTATGTAACTCTTAATTATTCACACGGGGAGGCCAGTGTCCCTGTAATGTTAAAGGGGGTTTCAGATTCTGATAAGACTCTCCACAACTACCGGGCCAGGGTTGTGGGGGAAGAGGTTGTTTTCCTCTTTATCATGGGGACAAGGTAATTTGCCAGTAGGGTTCTCCTGGCAAGGTACAACCCCCATGTTGGGACATGCGGCACTGTATGGTTTGAGGTGCTGCACTCTTGTCCCTACCCTTTCCTAGCCAACCAGATAAGGATCTGCTGTGAACAACCCCCTTCAAAAGAAAAAAAACACAATGACCCTAATGACTAACCGCATCCCAACGGTGCCAGAGTCGAAAGTTGGCTACATCGTGGCTCTGTTCTTCAGGGAGGGCATCCATGGACATCCTCCTGGAATCACGTACCTTGCGCGCCCCCTGGTGCGCACAACCAGCATGATCTGTGATCATGGTAAGGGGCCAATTACAGCTGATCACAGTGTAAACAGAATTGCCGGTCACATGAGGAGAGGAGAGCCGGTAACCAGCAATCCTGACAGGTGACATGCACACAAATAATTAGGGAACTGATAATCACCAGTGCCCATCAGTGCCAATCTGTGTCATCAATGCTGCCCAGCAGTGCTGCTCATCAGTGCCATTAATGCTGCCCATCAGTGCCACCTATCATTGTCCATCAGTGCCGCCTTTCAGTGCCCATCAGTGCCACCTATCAGTACATATCAGTGCCCATCAGTGCTAATCTGTGTCATCAATGCTGCCCATCAGTGCCACCTATCATTGTCTATCAGTGTCCCCTATCATTCTCCATCAGTGCCACCTTTCAGTGCCCATCAGTGCCACCTATCAGTACATATTAGTGCCCATCAGTGCTAATCTGTGTCATCAACACTGCCCAGTAGTACTGCACATCAGTGCCATCAAAGCTGCCCATCAGTGGCTTCTCATCAGTGCCGCCTATCAGTGTCACCTATCAGTGCCCATCAGTGCTGCCTATCTGTGCCCATCAGTGCTGCCTATCAGTACATCCTTATCAGTCCTGCCTCATCAGTGCCACCTATTAGCGCCCATCAGTGCAGCCTATCCGTGCCCATGAGTTCAGCCTCATCAGTGCACATCAGTGAAGGTGAAAATTTACTTATTTGCTAAATTTTATAACTGAAATTAAAAAAAGTTTTTTTTTTTTTCAAATTTTCTGTCTTTTTTCTTTTGTTTATCAAAAAGAAAAAAAACCCAGTAGTGGTTAAATACCACCAAAAAAAGCTCTATCTGGCGTAATTGTCATTCAAAGTGTGACAGCGCTGAAAGCTGTCAATTGGCCTGGGCAAGAAGAGGAATAAGTGCCCAGTAAGCAAGTAGTTAAATGACAATATTAGGTGCTTATATGCTAATGTTAGGTTATTTTAATAGTAACAGGTCCACTGCTAGAATGACTTTGCAGAAAGATGGTAGAACTGGTTATTTTTACCGACCTTTGGAGAGTTTTGTTTCACAGTCTGTAGTCGCACTGAAACTGGCTAAACACGATCGTATTTTCCTTTGAATGTTCTAAAAAAAAATGTTCATCGGAGCCTTCAAAGAAGTCAATATCGAGTCAACTAATTTTGCTTTAAAGTCCTCAAAGAAAGTTGTATTGTATTGTATTAACCACTTAAGCCCCGGAAGATTTTACCCCCTTCCTGACCAGGGCCTATTTTGCGATTCGGCACTGCGTGACTTTAACGGACAATTGCGCGGTCGTGCGACGCTGTACCTAAACGAATTTGGCGTCCTTTTTTCCCCACAAAGAGAGCTTTCTTTTGGTGGTATTTGATCACCTGTGCGATTTTTTTTTTGATCATGCGCTATAAACAAAAAAAGAGTGACAATTTTGCAAAAATAACAATATTTTTCACATTTTTTATATGAAATTTCTCCCAAAAAAATGTAAAAATCAAAATTTTTTTATCATATGTTTGGTAAAAAAAAAATCGCAAAAAGCGTATTTTGATTGGTTTGCGCAAAAGTTATTGCGTTTACTAACAAAGAGAAATATTTTTGTCATTTTTGTTGGTTTTTTTTTTAATGCGTAATGGCGGTGATCTGCGATTTTTTTTTTTTGCGGGACTGCGACATTGGGGTGGACAGATCGGACCCTTGACTGACATTTTTTACACTTTTGGGGGTACCAGTGACATTACTGCAGTAACCAGTGCTATACATATGCACTGTTACTGTAAAAATGACACTGGCAGTGAAGGAGTTAACTGTATTGGAGAGGGAGGGGTTAAGTGTGTCCCTAGGGGCGTGATTCTAACTGTGATTGGCTGTGGCTTGATGTGTAAGAACAATGATCAACAGTCCTACATAGTAGAACCGTATGATCTCCATTCTTACACAGGGGAGACTGACAGGCGGCTTTGTTTACATTAGCCGCCTGCCTTTCTCCCGCTGTCACGGACGATCGTGAGTGCCCGGCGGACATCGGGTCCACCGGGCACACGCGCGGGGGGGTCTGTGACCGCGCAAGAGTGGGAGCGCGCCTCCGGCGGCGCGCGCTCGCTCCCCACACCCTTACAGGCTAGCGACGTATCCCTACGTCGCTTTGCCTATGAGAGACTGACTGCCGACGTAAATAGTCGTGCGGCAGACGGCAAGTGGTTAAGAAAGTTTCAATGAAAAAATAATGTAAAGTAAAATTTATTTACATTTTATAAGTATTTTGTATGTTTAGATGTATAGTTATATACATTGTAGCTTCATCGGGCAATGGGGTTCTGCGTTGTATTTTGGGGGTCATTTGGATGGGTCTGTGTGCTATTTTTTATTTATTTTTTTATATTATAAAAAGCTGACAAATGTCAATGACAAATGTTTATAAATGCCACATTTGCTGTTGTTTATTCTACTGCAAACATGGCAATAATAATAATAATAATAATAAAAAATTATAAATAAATAATAAACATAATAAATAAAAATGTGTGTAGAGTCCCCTCCAAAGTGTATACCAGACCCCAACTCTATATAAAGGAAGAGGTAGGAATCTTGGAGACATCTTGGACCAAATTTGACCAATAGCCATACTTTGGCAATGATGTTGCTGCTGCCTTTGCCCCTTTGCTTAAAAAGAGCGGGGATTCCTGGTGACTTCAATGGTTCATAGGGACACTGTGGGTATAAGCATCCGCGTCTTCCTTAGGAACCAGTGATAGCAGAAAGCTGTCATATATAGAAGTAGTAGAAATATAATGTTGGATTCCCACCAAACATGGGCAGTAGTTTAGGCAATAACAGAATGGCCAAAGTTCGGTCCAAGCCTCAATTCAAACCAAACTGTTATCTCATTCCTCAGAAATGAAAATATACTGAACAAAATTATAAATTATAAACTTGTTTTTGCCCCCATTTTTCATGAGCTGAACTCAAAGATCTAAAAAAAACGGGATTCATCGAGGAAAAGAAGTCCTCTCCAAAGTGCCAGAAGCCATCCGATGTGAGCATTTGCCTACTCAAGTTAGTTATGACGATGAACTGCAGTCAGGTGGAGACCCCGATGAGGAAGACGAGGATGGAGATGAGCTTCCCTGAGATGGTTTCTGACAGTTTGTGCAGAAATTCTTTGGATATGCAAACCGATTGTTGCAGCAGCTGTCCGGTTGGCTGATCTCAGACGATCTTGGAGGTGAAGATGCTGGATGTGGAGGTCCTGGGCTGGTCTCAGATGATCTTGGAGGTGAAAACGCTGGATGTGGAGGTCCTGGGCTGGTCTCAGACCATTGTGGAGGTGAAGATGCTGGATGTGGAGGTCCTGGGCTGGTCTCAGACCATCTTGGAGATGAAGATGCTGGATGCGGAGGTCCTGGGCTGATCTCAGACGATCTTGGAGGTGAAGATGCTGGATGTGGAGGTCCTGGGCTGGTCTCAGATGATCTTGGAGGTGAAAACGCTGGATGTGGAGGTCCTGGGCTGGTCTCAGACCATTGTGGAGGTGAAGATGCTGGATGTGGAGGTCCTGGGCTGGTCTCAGACCATCTTGGAGATGAAGATGCTGGATGCGGAGGTCCTGGGCTGGTCTCAGACAATCTTGGAGGTGAAGATGCTGGAAGTGAAGGTCCTGGGCTGGTGTGGTTACACACAGTCTGCGGTTGTGAGGCCGGTTGGATGTACTGCCAAATTCTCTGCCAAACGCCTTTGGAGACGGCTTATGGTAGAGAAATGAACATTCAATTCACAGGCAACAGCTCTGGTGGACATTCCTGTAGTCAGCATGCCAATTGCACGCTCCTTCAAAACTTGCTACATCTGTGGCATTGTGCTGTGTGATAAAACTGCACATCTTAGAGTGGCCTTTTATTGTGGCCGGCCTAAGGCACACCTGTGCAATAAACATGCTGTCCAATCAGCATCTTGATATGCCACACCTGTGAGGTGGATGGATTATCTCGGCAAAGGAGAAGTGATCACTAACACAGATTTACACAGATTTGTGAATAATATTTGAGAGAAATCGGCCTTTTGTGTACATAGAAAAAGTCTTAGATCTTTGAGTTCAGCTCATGAAAAATGGGGGCAAAAAAAAAAAAGTGTTGCGTTTATAGGTTTGTTCAGTGTATATATATATATATATCTCCACTCTAGATCTTTCTTTGGTGGTATTTAATCATCACTGGGTTTTTATCTTTTTCTAAATAACAAAAAAAGACCGAACATTTTGAAAAAGATGCGTTTTTGTTTGTTTCTGTTATAAAATTTTGCAGACAAATAATCCTTCTTCATAAATTTAGGTCTGAATGTATTCTGCTACATTTCCTTGGTGAAAATAACCCAAATCAGTGTATAATATTTAGTCTATAGAAAAGTTATAGAGTTCACAAACCGTGGTATATATCTAAAAATTGATCAATCCTGATGTACTGACGGCCAATCTCATTTCTTGAGACACTAACAAGCAATATAATGTTACCATAGTGAAATTGTACTATTGTGGGTACGTGATCACATTTTTTTTTTTTTCCTTACACATTATGTTTGCTTATAGCAATACATTTCATTGCTATAAGCAAGTATTTTACTGAAAGAAACTGGTTCATTCATTAGCTGTGATTGGCCAGAGCTAATCACATGATAAAGATGGGATGTAATTGGCCCTGTCTGTACCTTGAAATCACATTGACCAATCACAGCTAGCAACACAAATTGTATACAATCGATGGCATGAAAGGAAGCCACCCATTGCTTACAACTGTCATGAATTTGATTGGTCACAGTGGTCACATGGTACTGGTATACTGATCAGTCATTGGCTATGTCCAGTGGACACAGCTGGTGACAGATCGCCCCACTGCGCGAGGCCGTCGGAGAGAGAATTATCTAACATCCAGTCCGAAGGAGGAAAGTCCTGCCCAGCTGTCAATCTGCTATAGGCCGGGCGAGAAGGTGATATCTATATATATATGTATATATATATATATATACAGTGCATTGCAAAAGTATTCGGCCCCCTTGAACTTTTCGACCTTTTGCCACATTTCAGGCTTCAAACATAAAGATATAAAAAAACATTTTTTTGAAGAATCAACAACAAGTGGGACACAATCATGAAGTGGAATGAAATTTATTGGATATTTCAAACTTTTTTAACAAATAAAAAACTGAAAAATTGGGCGTGCAAAATTATTCAGCCCCCTTAAGTTAATACTTTGTAGCGCCACCTTTTGCTGCGATTACAGCTGTAAGTCGCTTGGGGTATGTCTCTATCAGTTTTGCACATCGAGAGACTTTTGGGGGATCAGTGACATTACTAAAAATATGCACTGTTACTGTAATAATGACACTGGCAGGGAAGGGGTTAACATTGTGGGTGATCAATGGATTAAATGTGAGCCTAGGGGAAACACACTGTATATGTACATCGGCAGAGGGGCTCCTACAGGCAAAAGAACGTACTGGTACGTGCGCTCGCCCCCCAGCTGCCCCCAGGCAAACAACGTACCAACACATTGTTTTGCCTGTACGAGCCACTCTGCCGACGTACATATACAGTGTGCGGTCAGCAAGTGGTTAAGCAAAAGACAGGTGAGAGGCCGGATGTGTCACCTGGATGAAGGAAAGAATTTCATATGGACACTCGATATTAAATGGTGAAGGGATACACAATAAGGACTTTTCTTTTACTTGTTATTTTTATTTTAGGTATTATATGGTTTTACTGTATTTGCGAACATTTGGAATGAAACAGCACTCACTTTTTTGAATGTACATAATTGCACGGTGAGCATTTCACTTTAATGTTTTTATTGAGTCACCGCACTTTGATATATCAAATATTACATCACTCGATTGACAGCACAGCACTATTCTCAGGGCTAGTACAATCTTTGTTTTGGGATATTTTTTAATCAACCATGTAATGAATTTTGTCTTCTAAGAGCAACTTTGTATACCATATAATGTATACTCACCATGCCATGTCTCTTAGCTCCAATGTGATCTCTGAAGAAGCTGCAAAGTGAAACGCGTAGTGATCCATTGGCCATCTTGATGGTCTTCAGACACAGACCCTGCTACATGTCGAACCACCTATGGGTTCTTCTGGCTCAGGAGCATGTTGCTCAGCACTGTTGTGCTCACTCATCTATGTGATGGTTTTTATGTAACAAGAATTTTTTTTATTATATAATTACATAGTAGTTGAGGTTGAATAAAGACAATAGTCCATCCAGTACAACGTGTGTAGGTGTGTGTGGACATATTCATTTCCCATAACTCTGAATGATGTGATTTTTGAGATGCACATCCAAGAGTCTTTTAAAAGTATCTATACTCCCTGCAGCTACCACTGTTTGTGGAAGAGAGTTCCACAATCTTATCCCCCTTACAGTGAATAACCACTTACGCAGCTTAAGGTTAAACTCAGCGGGCAGCCCATCCATTGGGGGCGCAGGGGAACCGTCACCCCCCCCCCATCCATGCAGCCAGCCTCCTAATCTACATGCAGGGTGCCGGATGCATGGGTTCCAATATGTTTTTTTTTAAGCACCTGATTAGAGCCAGAGGCTCTAATAGGCTTCAAAAAAGGGTGGGCTTGGGGCGCAGAGCACTGTGCCCTGAGCCCACCCAGTTGTATGACAATAGCGAATGAATATTCACTATTATCACATGGATTCTCCTCCCAGCCAATCAGGAAGAGGATCGTGAGACCCTTTTCCTGATTGGCTGAAAAGAGAAGTGATTTTACCGGCCATTGGCAAGGAAGAGGGAGGAGATGCACGGCTGAAGGAGGCAAGAATGCTGGCTGTCCGGCCGGCCATCCATCCCGCTGGGGTGGGGTGGGGGGTGGTGTATTTGCCGGCTGGCCATCTGTCCTGATGGGGGGTGTATTTTCCTGCTGGCTATCCATCCCACTGGGGGGGGGGGATTTGCCTGCCGGCCATCCGTCTTGCTGAGGGGGTGGTGTATTTGCTGCCCCCCAAATTATCATGTACCAGCCGCCACTGGTTAAATTTCCTCTCCTCCAATCTCATTGTGTGGCCACATGTCCCTTTACATTCCTTGAGACAAAACAGTTTATTTCCTATGCAGGGATCACCATTGAGTTATTTTTAAACTGCTATCATGTCCCCTCTTAGGCGTTTCCTCTCCAGGGAGAATAAATCAAGTGCTTGTAATCGCTCCTCATAATTAAGCTCCTCCAATCCCCTAATTAGTTAATTGCCCTTCTCTGGACTCTCTCCAGTTCTTATTATATTACATTTTGTATATATTTACACAATTAAGGATTGTACATTTCTTTATGAGATTAACTCGTGGATGCCCTAAAAGTCCTATCACTTCTGGGGGCTATCCCTTCCCCCCCTTTTTTTTTTTTTTTAGCGCAGCACTATTCACCTATCATTGTATTTTCTATCTTTTGGCTTCGATTTTCCTCATGACTGCAGTCAAAAATTATCATTAATTTCTCCACATTAACCAATAGAACATTGAGCAAACATTTAATTAATGAACATTTTCAAACAATATTCCAACTGTGCAAAGTTTTAGTCTGCAAGTATTCTACAGCGAGGCTTTTTATGTGTTGCAAAATAGCAGAACTTAATGTCTCTTGTGATGGTTATTATTTTGCTTGCCTCTGTCTGTTACTTCATTTGATTTATATATAGTATATAAAGTTCAGTAGTGTAGGAATTTCCATGGCCATTTCTGCAGGTTCATGTTTTGGCGGTGGCGTTGGTGGTAATATTCCAGGGAATCGCTGTAGTCATAGGTACAGCTCTCTGCTGGATCTCCAGCTCAACCAACGATACAACGATAATAACAAAACCCAAAATAATTAGGACCACTATAATCAGAGGATAGAGTTTTGCAAGTATTTCTCCCATGCGTATACACTGAAAAGAATAAGAAGTATCATTGTACTTTGGGTAATTGTATAATCAATACAAGCACATGATGCATGGTACATTATATTGTACTGTATGTCAATGTTAGAAATAAGGGTGAGCAAAACTGAGTTTCCATTTTCTTCAAATTTTGGTAAATTTTTTAGGGAAATTGCATTGGAATCAATGGGGAAGGAAAAAATAAAGCCCAATGATTACTGGTTGATCCTACCATTGAAACCCACCTTACATCTTTCTGTGATTGGGTGGCAATGATGCTGCACTGCTTCTGATATCAGAATGGAGTTGTATGGGCAGCATAGTGGTTAGCACTTCTGCTTAGCAGCATAAGAGTTGTTGTTTTCATACAGTGCCGGGAAATGGTCATCTAGAGCCCAAGGCGAACATGCCAAACTGTGCACCCCCCCAGATGTATAAGCAGTATGTGTCAGGAAACCCCCCCCCCCCAAAAAAAAAATGAACAAAAATCTGCATGCTTACCCCCTAAGCATAAATCCTCCCATCCTCCCATGACAAATACACCCCTTCCCTGCAAAAATCCCCCCCTCCCTGACCAAGGACTTCCCCACGGAAGACATCACCACCAAAGTTCTCAAAGGATATAACAATGTTCAAGCGAAGTACTGAGGGAGACCCAACTCAAGCTTATGCACAGAGCATACATACCCTTTCTCTCAGACACGACCAACCCACACTCGACTCAATGCCCTTTGTGCTTTCACCCAAGACCATCTCTGTCACACCGCTTCTGGTTCTGTGACCAAATTTTCTTATTCTGGGACCCTGTTATCTCCTTCATCTCAAGTATCTCTTCAATTCAAATCCCAAAGGATCCCATCCTCCTGCTATTTGGTTATTGGAACCCAACTTCATTCTCAACAGGGCCCGAAGCCCCTATTCTACACAAAGACTGGATCCAAATGTGTCTTCTAACTGCCCGCAGAGCCATTCTGAAACAATGGACGTCTTCATCTCACCCCACGATCACATGTGTCAAAAGGGATCTTACTGCCCTCATGCACCGGAGAAAACCTTGACTGACTTCACCGAATCCTGCTCCTCCAACCGTTTTCTCCAGAAATGGCAGACTTTCTTGACAACTATTTGCTCCCCCCCCCCGAAAACAGGAACTCTCTAATCAGCACCTTCAACTACTTTCAAAAACCTCTCCAACCTCGGGAAGAATCTGTCACTACTTAGAAACTCCTCATTCTCTGGTTAACCCGAAAACTATACTGTGGACTTGATAATGCAACCACCTCTGATAATCTTTTTCAGTTTCTCCATCAAATAGGTATTAATAATCTGTGTTGGAAGGGGGGACAGGGTTTGTGCTAAGAGGTGTCATTTGTGGGGTTTGTGCTAGTAAAAGTAATATGGTAGAGGGGGAGAAGGGATTTGTGCTAGGAGGGAAATTGTTTTTTTGGGGGGGGGGGATTAGTGCTATTATGGATGATTGGGGGGGTATTTGTGCTTGAAGGGGAACTTTGAAGGAGGGGGTATTTGTGCTTGAAGGGGAACTTTGGAGGAGGAGGGATTTGTGCTAGTTAGGCGAATTTGTGCTGTGTGGGATTTGGAGTGTTGGGGAGGGGAACTGTGCTCGGAGAGGACATTTGAGGGGTTTGTGCTAGAAGGGGGACATTTTTTGAGGGGGATTTGTGCTGAAGGCATATTGGGAGAGTGGATTTTAGCTGGGTGGGGGGGGGTAAAGATTTGTGCTGGGAAGGAGGGCGTTTCAGTAGGGGGGGAAAGATTTGTACTGCTCGATTTTTATAGAGAGGGGGGTTTTTGCTGACACATAACATTCATACATCCTGGAGGGGCGCAATTTGGCATGTTCGTCCTGGTCTCTAGATAAACTTGTCCCTGCACTGGCCCCCAGCCCCTGTAATATTTACCTAAGCCCAATCCTTCTCAAGTGCTATGCACGGGAGCCTTGTCTCTCCTGGCACACTCTCCTCATTGGCTCCCACTACTGTCAATCACAATCAGAGAGCCAATGAAGAGAGAGTGGGGGCAGGACTGAGTTGCTCTGTGTGTGTGAATGGACACAGAGAAGAGGATCGGGAACAAGCTGTTTCCTTTATGGGCATTTGCCAGGAGGGAGGGGCCTGGAGTGCCTGCGGGGGGAGCCAAGAAGAGGAGGATTGGTGCTGCTCTGCCCAAAATCATTTTAATACCACTTATATTCATTGCTACAGACTAATACTGATTTCTACCTCAAATACAAATAAAACTGAGTTGTTCCAAGCCTCTGGCTGAGTATTGGTGAACCAAGTGGATGCCTGCCATCCATTAGATTATGGGGGCTGAACATTATTAGGCCTCGGTGTTGGATAGGTTTATCTCAAGGAGGATACACATTATGGGATACAGGATCTTGAAGGGAAGTCTGGTTGGGTTGTTGCTGGTGGCAGATAGGGGTTGAAGTCACCCTCTTGATCTCCTCCATGTAGCACATGGCAAGTGGCATGGACCCCCATGTCACATGGGCCTCAGGTGTTCATTGGACTGTCAGAGGGCTATCCTGTAACCATGGAGAAGACATAAGGCCTATAACAAGTATTTTCTCTGGACATTGGTGGGTCATTGCTTATGGTGACTAGGAGAATGATGAGTGAAAGGTTTAGAGCCTGCCATTCATGCACACTAGGCAGAAACAGAGTTCTCCCTGGACTGTGGACTGTCAGTGGCCAGTGTGTTTGGACTTTAGTCAGCAGTTTTCTGAAGGGGCCCCCCTAGTGGAGTGTGTGGGTGGTGCACATCTGGTATATTCTGATGTACTTACCGGGAGCTTTCTATTGTGAGCTGTAACAAAGGAAAAAACAATTAGAAATCTGTGTCACAAAACATTTAGGAATATAACGTTAAATATCAGAATACTGAACTCAGATAAATTACTTTTACTTCTAGGGTTGCCACCCATCCAGGATTCACCTGGACAGTCCAGGTTTTGAATTGTGTCCAGATTTCAGACCATCTGAAACCCAGACACAATATTCAGAATGGACTGTGGCTCCTCAAGTAACCAAGAACCACAACCGCTGTGTGCATAGGTGTACACATGGGCCCCACCCCCATACACAGGCAGGAGAGGGGGCTTGGTCTGCTCCTCCTCCTCCCGCCCCTACCCCTCTGTCTGCCCACCCACACTCCAATCCTTTGTGACTCAAGAAAGGGATTGGTGGGCTAGGAGTTTGAGGCTCAGCAACTGGTAGATACATCGTGGATGAAAAGTGTCGATGCCTCAACCTTCATCCTCGGACGAGTAAGCTCATCATCCAATGTCTGTGACTGATGTCTCCCCCCTCCGGCCCTCTCTTCTCTTTCCTGCCTCCAAGTGAGTGAGTACACTAAGGTAAGGGGGACTCAGATATAAGGGGTACCTTGTGGACTCTGATGTAAGGGGGGCCTTAGGAACCCTAATTTAAGGAGGACAGCTGAGAACTCTGATGTAAGTGGGAGGTTTGGTGAGCAGAAACCCTCTCCCATCAGAGTTCCCTATTACACCAGAGTCCACAGCATTCCCCCTTAAAAATAAAATTTTGCCATGTGCTAAAGTGTTCGGGTTTGGGTTGAAGAAAAGGTTGCAACCCTATTTACTTCCCACGTGTGTAAAGAATTCTGAATACTTGAGCAGGCTGTGCTTTGCTATTGTCAGGCATTTTAGGCTAAATTAGCATAAGCCAGAAGAATATTTCATTTTTTAGGTAGACATTCTGTCATCTGACAGCATGCTGACTGAAGGATCTTTGCTATCTCTGTGCAAGCAGTGGTTTCTCTGCAAAGCTCCAACATGACACCTGGTGAGCCAGAGCTAGAGCTCCCCATTCAGCAAAACTCATGTTGCCTGCTGACTAGAAATCTCCAAAATCTCGGGCCTCTGCAGTGAGACTACTGCTTCCAAGCAGTGAGCAAGGGTTCAGTATGTAGGAAGGGACCAGGATTTTGTTCTCAAAATGTGTCTCCTTTCTGAAAACAAAAAAACGTTAAGACTTTGCGCACCTTTTTTTTTTGAGGCCTCTATAATGTATTACATAAATTTAAAGTGCAAATTTAATTGGGCTTTAACCACTTGCCGACTGCCTAACGACGATTTACGTCGGCAGTCAGCCCCTCACAGGCAAATCGACGTAGGTCTACGTCACTAGCCTGTGAGGCTCTAGGGAGCGAGCGCGCGCCGCCGGAGGCATGCTCCCGCTCGCTCACGGACCCCCCGCGCGTGTGCCCGGCAGACCCGATGGGAGAAATCCCGATCGGGATAAAGGCAGGCGGCTGATGTAAACACAGCCACCTGTTATTCTCCCCTGTGTAAGAATGGAGATCACACGGTTCTACTATGTAGGACTGTTGATCTCTGTTCTTACACCAGTAGCCACCGCCAATCACAGTTAGAAACACGCCCCTAGGGACACACTTATTCCCTCCCTCTCAAATAAAGTTATGAAATAAAGTGTCATTTTTACAGTAACAGTGCATATGTATAGCACTGATTACTGTAGTAATGTCACTGGTAACCCCAAAAGTGTCAAAAATGTCAGTCAAGGGTACGATCTGTCCGCCGCAATGTCGCAGTCCCGCAAAAAAAAATCGTAGATCGCCGCCAATTCTCGTTGAAAAAAAAAAACACCAAAAATGACAGAAATCTTTCCCGTAGTTAGTAAACGCAATAACTTTTGCGCAAACCAATCAAAATACGCTTATTGCAATTTTTTTTACCAAAAATATGTAGCAAAAAACAAATTGGTCTAAAATGATAAAAAAAAAAAATATTTTTACATTTTTTTGGGGGGAATTTTATATAAAAAAATGTGAAAAATATTGTTATTTTTTCAAAATTGTCGCTATTTTTTTGTTTATAGCTCAAAAAGTAAACATTGCACAGGTGATCAAATAGCACCAAAAGAAATCTCTGTTTGTGGGAAAAAAAGGACATAAATTTCATTTGGGTACGGTGTTGCATGACCGCGCAATTGTCAGTTAAATTCGCACAGTGCCGAATCGCAAAAAGTGGCCTGGACGTAAGACAGCAAAATCCTCCGGTGGTAAAGTGGTTAAAGTGCAAATTTAATTGGGCTTTAACCACTTTAGCCCCAGCCACTGTGCTGCTACTGCGGCACAGTGGCTCGTTCCCGTCCAGCGGTGGTAAAGCGGTTAAACATGAAATGTCATCATGAAAAATGGAGGAGCAAGCATGTAAAAATGAGCATTGATCTAAAATGATGACCCAATAAAGTCCCAATGACCAGTTGATTTTGCCTTTACACTTGATTACCTTTTATGATGCCTTTGATCTCTTGGAGATTCTTGTAGGAGTTTGGTGATTTTCTCTTATCTTGTGTAGACCTGAACAGGAAGAAATCCCGGGCATATTGTCCAATGCTGGGCTGATTCTTCAGAATCTCAGCCTTCTGAACATCATTGGCATTTTCTAGATCATCAATTACTACAATCACATTCTCCCTCCCTGGAAATGCACAGTAATTGATTAGCACATTTGTACTTTATTACCTGAACGCAATTCATGAAGGTACAGCAACAAGAGCATCGGCAACACAATTCTTGATTCTTATGCAAGCACTAATCAAACACTTTAGGTCTTCTAATAATTTGAATTGGGGCACCAACTTGGGCTTGCAGTACACCTAACCTCTATGCATGCCAAAGACTTGTTATTCTTTGGCTAACTGTTTTAGCTGCTTACATAATTGGATAAGTTTAATGCTGATCAGAAATGGACCATTGCTGCCTGGAACTTCCTAAGTGATAATGAGCATCTCCAAAGTTGGAAACAATCTCTATTTCTTACAAGGTTTTCAGGTTGTTGGAAATTCTCTATGCATCCCATCTAACATCTTCGGAAGGGAAGACTGGTGATCCACCACTGCAGCCAAGGCCTGAGCTGAGCAGTCTTATTGCCACCCCTCATCATGACATCACTACGTTTCTGGTGTCATCTGGACCATGTGGGGATTCCACTAATGGACCCAATGTTAAGTGTCCACATCACCAGGCAACAGCACTGTAAATCATCCTCCCACGCTTCAGTTCAGAAGATAGATGACTTGGGATCCAGAACCTTAAAGCAGAACTTCACCCATCACAACTGGATTAAAAATCATGTTCTTTAGCAATACATTCCACATTAAAGGGATTGGAAAAGCAGAAGTTGCATTCTATGCATTAAGATAAAAAAAACCTTCTGTGTGCAGCAGCCCCCCTCAAGTCCCAAGTCGATCCAGTAATATTGAATGAAAGACTCGGCTGCCTGAGACTCTCCCTCCTGATTGACTGAGACATTGGCTCCCATTGCTGTCAATCAAAGTCCCTGAGCCAATGAGGAGGGAGAGGAGACAGAGCCAAGCCGCAGCTCTATGTCTGAATGGACACACAGTGTGGCGGCTCGTCACGGGTGCCCCCATCCCAAGGTGGGTGGGGCCAGGAGGGCCAGCAGAGGACATGAGAAGAGGATCTGGACTGCTCTATGCAAAACCATTATGGGCCATACACACTATAAGATTTTCTGAAGACTTTTTCCTTTAGACTTACCAAAACCATATATTATGAGGTCAAACCTAAACACTTTTGATTTGTATGCAATCTGGCAGGCCCTTGCACTACATAGAGAAGGTAAATCTGAAGGAAAAAGTCTTCAGAAAATCTTATAGTGTGTATGGCCATTTACACAAAACAGGTAAGTATAACATGTATGTTATTTTTAAAGAAAAAAATAAAAACAAGACTTTAATAATTATGCTTCCAAAATTAGTGTGTGCTCTAAATTGCCTCCAGCACTACTCCAGGTTCTTCTTGCTGGAGTTTGCCATTTTGCTGAAGCCCAGAGACCCTGAGCAGCAGTAAATGTTTAGGCTGTCAGCAGATCAGCCTCTAGATTTTCGGCACAGTGCCGAAAAATGGAGAGCATGTGCAGAGCAGGGTGAGAAAGTGTATTCCTGGATTTTAAACAGTATAGGCACCTATGTTTAATATTTTATATAGCTATATCCGCAAAAGGGGCCGGCCTGAAGTCATCTAGCAGGACTTAATTTCTGACTAAAGTTCCACTTTAAGTGTCCATAGATTTAGCTAAATTTGGCCCAAATTGTCTTTAAAAAGTATTATTAATGTAGCACTACTCCCATTGGAAGGGCTGGTTACGGATACCCCTGGGTTACCCATAGGAACAAATTGACAATAAAGCATGTTCAAAGTCAGGGGCATAACTACAGGGGCTGCAGGGGTTGCAATTGCAACCGGGCCCCATGGTCGAGGGGGCCTTTGCGGCTCCCCTGTACACCCCTGGATAGGAGGGGCGGCAGGGGCAGCATGTAGAGAAATCACTGCCCTCCTTTTTCCTCCTGTAGCTGCAGTAGGAAAATGGAGGAGATTGGTTCCTCTGTATGCTGCCCCCGCCGCCCCCCCTCCCCACTGTGCTGCTCCCCCCCCTACTGTGCTCCCTTCCCTCTCCTGCCGGCTGCTGCAGAGGATGTATCACAATAGAGAACCAGGAAGGATTTGGTAAAAATTTAATTTACCAGATCCTTCCTTTTCTGAATGGACAGAGTCATAGTCAGTGACATTGTAAAAAAATAAAATTATAAAAAATAATACAATTAAAATAACAAAAAATAAAAACTACTGACACCAGTGGGTGAACTTCCAGGATCGCAAAGCTCACACTTGTGACCGGGCCCTGGCATTCCACCACCGTGGGGAGGACCCAAGATGGCAGGAAGGGGCCCAAAGGGTCCCGCTGCGGGACCGTAATAAAGGGCCCCAAAATGAGAGTAAAGGGCCCCAGGATTAGTGGGAAAAGCCCCAGGCTTGAAGGGAAGGGCCCCAGCCAGGGGTCTGGGAGGCCCTTCATGGTTTCTTGCACCGGGGCCCTGAAGGTTCTAGTTACGCCTCTGTTCAAAGTGCTTGGCTCAGTCAGAAAACAGTCCAGGGTTTTTTTTTTTTTTTGTCGTTTTATTTGAGAACTTGGAAAGGAGAAGGGATGAGTGGGACACTCCAACTAAATAAACTATGCACAATTTGCTGGGACTTTCTGTTTTGCTGAATACGGCAAGGCCACTGCTTCACCTTGCCAGTAAAGTGAAGAAAATGTTGTTGAACTGTACTGCACTGTCAATTACTCCTCAGGGTTCTACTTGGTACACCCTTTGTCCCTACTCTTCAGGGCTCTACACGGCACCCCCTTTTCTGTAACACTCTATGTGAGCTGGCCCCTTGATCCCTTGACTTTGCTGGAGTGGTCCCCCTTCCTGGGCAGACCCTTTGGCAAGTCCCTTAGTACTCACAGACACTGTTTTTCCCGAGAGACTCTGCCAGCAGCTCCACCATCAGCTCCACTGGATCCTCTGCAGCTCAGCTCAACACCTGGTTCACTCGGACGACTGCCTAAGACCCCCTTCCTCAGACACATTAGGAGGAGAGACAGTCGTCTGCCTCCTCCTGGGACTCTGCTTACCGCCAAAGACACCCTGTCACATATCCCCCCAGCTTTTATGGGCAATCCCACGATGCATTGCAAGATTGCCCTCCCACTGGGACTCCCACAAAAGCCAATGTGTCATTGGCTGGGTTTCCTCCACTGCCCAACAAGCTCCCTCATTGGATACAGTGGGGACACTCCCTCAGACCCAGTGAATCACACCGGGAATTATGTAACAGGCAACATAATAGATTGGGCTCCCCTGATAAGCAAAAGGAGCAATAGATTATTTTGCCTAGCACCTACCTAGGAGGGTGCTACATTAAAAAAAAACAAAAAAAACAAAAATAAAACCTTTGTTAGATTTTTCCTTGTTTTTGCCAAGACTACAGGAAAACTTTAATTAACCAAATGTACTCTCACCAAGTAAGCTTGATAAAGTCATTAACTCCTCGTCATACAGAGAGTCCCTCACGTTGGTGAGATTCAGTCTTCCTCTCTTCTTGGTGTGGTAGAGAACAGCGAATGAGCAGTGATGGGCTTCTCGATTTAAGTCACAAGGGATGACGACCGGGCGGACATCTTCCACCAATGAGGAGTCCAGGAGGAAAGCAATCAGCCATTCATAGCAAACCTGGGGATCTCTGGAGAAAAATCCAACTACACCCTTCTGAAACATCCTCCGTCTGCTCCACAGAGACTCCCTGAAACCCAAATGTGGATGTTATTTAATTATATAGTCCATAAGTGATGGCGAAGGACAAGACAGAAGATTATTGGATGTCCTCTTACAAAAGAATGACTGCAGTGCAGGAAACAATGGGTCAATATATTGAGTAGTGTTATTCCCATTATAAGCCAGTTATAAGTATCAATTTCTTAATCTGCTAACTCACTGCACAAATGTTGATGAAATACAGTAATTCCCACAGGAGGTTCTCTTTAGATATGTACAGAAAAGATGGTAATTCCCAGTTTCAGTAAAGCTGATTCCTTCATGTTTCCTGCTGGGTAACCTCCAGGTAAAAGAGAGGTGTAAAGAGAAAAAGGTACAGCACTAAAAATAAAACATTAAAAACCAAAAGTCCATATAAAAGGAAATAGTTCATTAAAAAAAAACAAATTCCATGATGAGAGGAACCATAAGAGGTAGATGAGAGTAGATCTGAAGCTCTGTGGAAAAGCCTTCACCAGCACCCAATCATGCAGCCACTTACCAGAGGATAGAGACCCCCCATTACGTCACGCTATGACGAAACTGGTAGGGAAGCCGGAGGGACTTGAGATGCTCTTTTAAGCACTTGCCGACCGCCGCAAGTACATATACTGCGGCAGTCAGCCCCTCCTGACGTACCGGTACGTCACTCGCCCACTAACCAATAGGGGCAAGCGCGCGCCGCTGGAGGTGCGTTCCTGCCCCCGCTCGTTCACAGGGATCCCCGCGCGAGTGACCGGCGGCTCCGATGTCCGCCGGCCACTCACGATCTCCCACTGGAGAGGGAGAAAGGCAGGCGGCTGATGTAAACACAACCATCTGTCATTCTCCCTGGGGTAACAGCAGAGATCATACGATCCTGCTATGTAGGATCGTATGTCTCTGTGGTTACATCACAAGCCACGCCCCTTTACAGTTAGAATCACGCCCCTAGGTACACACTTAACCCCTTGATCACTAATAAAGTTAACACCTTCCCTGCCAGTGTCATTTTTACAGTAACAGTGCATATGTATAGCACTGATTACTGTAGTAATGTCACTGGTACCCCCAAAAGTGTCAAAAATGTCAGTCAGGGGTCCGATCTGTCCGTCGCAATGTCGCAGTCCCACAAAAAAAATCACAGATCGCTGCCATTACTAGTAAAAAATAAAAATGACATAAATCTTTCCCTTAGTTAGTAAACGCAATAACCTTTGTGCAAACCAATCAAAATACGCTTATTGCTATTTTTTTTACCAAAAATATGTAGCAGAAAACAAATTGGCCTAAAATGTTAAAAAAACATTGATTTTTACATTTTTTTTTGGGGGGGGGGGAATTTCATATAAAAAAATGTGAAAAATATTGTTATTTTTTCAGAATTGTTGCTTTTTTTTGTTTATAGCACAAAAAGTAAAAATCGCACACCAAAAGAAAGCTCTGTTTGTGGGGAAAAAAAGGACGTAAATTTCATTTTGGTGCAGCGTCGCACGACCGCGCAATTGTCTGTTAAAGTCATGCAGTGCCGAATCGCAAAATAGGCCCTGGTCTTTGAGCAGCCAAATTCTCCGGGGCTTAAGTGGTTAAGTAGAGTGGGGAATGATTGGGACAGCTATCAAATTTTAATTGCCATACTCTTCTTATTTGGGGAAATATCTTTACTTTCTGTGGTCACCAGTGTAATGATATCCTGCACTGGATATACGAAAAGCTTTTTCTTTTTTCTTTTTTAAAGCCCGTAGCGTGTGAAACACACTCAAAAGACTCCACCCGGTGCATAAAAAAGTGCACACACACAAGGTGAGAACACAAAAAGTGCACAGGGTGTGCGAAGAGAATGGTCTTCCCTCCGAAGAGGCAGGACCCTAACCTCGATCCCCCGGGCCACAAGACTCCTGACAGGGATATAAGGTACTTATGGTCTGTCTGGCCGAAACCAGACTGACCCCGTTCTCCAGGGGGACTGCCGAAACAGCCCACCCCAAGTACTAAGTGGGGCTCCCCGAAGGGAGACCCCATGAGAGAGGGCGAACTAAGCCAAAAGGCCATATCCACCCCCTCCCAAGACGCAAGGCTGGGCCCGAGGACCCACACCCTACAAGTCGTGCAATAAAGAAAACAAAGGTGATAGTGCAGGTGACAAACTACAAAGAAAAGGACACAAACAAACAAAGAAGTGGGGAAAGTGCAATGGTGCCATGTGAGGAACCAAGGCAGGCCTTCCAGCCGGAATAAAAAATTCCTCTGGTGCAAGCCAAAAGGCCTGTCCCAAGAGGCAGGTGTGAAAAAGGTGTGCAGTGACCAAGGTGCCGAAAAGACTCAAGGCGAGCTGCCCCTCACCAGTGAGAAATTAAGGCACCCCTGGGCTGCCACCCCAGGGGCACTTACACTACGGGCTTTTTCAATCTCAGCCCCCGGCCAGACCGAGTGTAGCCTATCCCCACCAGCAGACATCAGAACCTGGACAGCTTAGAGAGAGCTTACCTACCACTGGGGACAGGCCCGTCAGCTGGCCAGATCAAAACCCAGGAGAGAAAGCCCTCCCCTCGCCATCCTGTTCCTCAGCCCATTACATCCAGGAGCAGTTCCACTGGGCCCACCCTATCAGACCGGCTTTCCTGCTCCCTTCAAACTGGTTAGGACAGTTCAACCCATTCGAATCAGAAGGCGGCGGTCCCCACATGCTTTCCCAGATGACCTACTCCCCATACCTCAGTACTTAGAGCGCTCCGGGTTTCGGTCATACTGGTACTAGCTGAGGTCCATACCAACTGATAAGAACAGATACTACACTTGATCTTAGCCAAAAGGCCGAATACGAAAAGCTATCGCAAGCAGCCATGTTGTTCAGTAAGCCAGCCATGAACAGTAGTTATCCACGCAGTGATATTCTCCCCTCTCCTCACCTCAGTTAACTCATGGAATGCATCGGTTTTACACTTCAAAAGAACAGTTATCTCAACTCAGAGACATAAAACCACTAATTCATCTCTGGCAGGATGTCTGTTCTTCCAAAACAGGGCTGTCGTAAAACTTTGAACAAATCCATTAAAGATAACCAGCTGTTCATTAAAAAAATAAAAACTTAAATACACCCACGATTCATAAATGCAGACAGGAACATGACACATTAACCACTTAAGCCCCGGAAGATTTGGCTGCTCAAAGACCAGGCCCTATTTTGCGATTCGCCACTGCGTGACTTTAACGGACAATTGCGCGGTCGTGTGACATTGTACCCAAAACAAAATTGACGTCCTTTTTTTCCCCACATACAGAGCTTTCTTTTGGTGGTATTCGATCACCTGTGCGATTTTTATTTTTTGCGCTATAAACAAAAAAAAAATGACAATTTTGAAAAAATAACAATATTTTCCACATTTTTTTATATGAAATCCCCCCCCCCCCAAAAAAAAATGTAAAAATCTAAATTTTTTAACATTTTAGTCCAATTTGTTTTCTGCTACATATTTTTGGTTAAAAAAAAAAAAAACGCAATAAGCTTATTTTGATTGAATTGCGCAAAAGTTATTGCGTTTACAAACTACGGGAAAGATTTATGTCATTTTTATTGTTTTTTTTTTTTTTTTTTTACTAGTAATGGCGGCGAACTGTGATTTTTTTTTTGCAGGACTGCGACAGATTGGACCCCTAACTGACATTTTTGACACTTTTGGGGGTACCAGTGACATTACTACAGTAATTAGTGCTATACATATGCACTGTTACTGTCAAAATGACACTGGCAGGAAAGGGGTTAACTTTATTGGTGATCAAGGGGTTAAGTGTGTCCCTAGAGGCATGATTCTAACTGTGGGGGGGGGGGCGTGGCTTGTGATGTAATTACAGAGACATACGATCCTACATAGCAGGATCGCATAGTCTCTGTGCTTACATCAGGGAGAATGACAGATGGCTTTGTTTACATCAGCTGTCTGCCTTTCTCCCTCTGCAGCGGGAGATCGCGAGTGACCGGCGGACATCGGAGCCACCGGTCAGTCGCGCAGGGATCTCAGTGAACGAGCGGGGGTGGGAGTGCGCCTCCGGCGGTGCGCGCTTGCCCCCCACAGGCGGCTGAGCGAGTGACGTACCCCTACGTCACTTTGCCCAGCAGCGGCTGCCTGCCGCAGGATATCTGCAGTGGGCGGTCGTTATGTGGTTAACAATAAGTATATATTTGGATGAGAAATGTCATACTAATCGAATTAAGACCATGCATAACCACCCTATCACATATAGAATAGAAGATAGAGGGTCAGATATTCCCTGGGTGACAAGTTTATCTGACATATTCTGTGTTTGGTATCCCTGGATGCAAAATTTCATGCTGAATGATAAACTAGCAGTTTAAAGAATGTAACCAATACATATTTCGAGATATGAATAGTGGTATAAAACTGTACAAAGAGGAAGGTCCTGATATTGTCATAGCCCCAGGACAGCCCATGGCCACTCCGTTTTAATTGGTCAGGGGCATCTGTCAACACCCCTTTGATTCCAGAGAAAAGCTGACTCAAACTCAGTTATCAGAGTTCTCATGGTAACATCAAAGAAGGAACATCTATCAAGTTTGAGAACCGATCACAACTGGCTCATCGATTGAACTCTGATAACCCCCAAGACATTGAATGCAAGTATTCTTACTTCTCAATTCTACCTTATTTTTCTAATTGCTGAATGGTGTCTCTATTTCTTTGAAACACCTTTTTTTTCTGTAAAACATTGACATTTTTAATTATTAAAACGTTATTTTGAAAAGTGTTAACCTTGTCCCTAAGCTCTTAATGCAAGCTAACAAAGAACCTGTCTCTTGAAGAGTGCTACTGTATAGAATAAATCCTCTGAACATTCCGGTCTGAGGTGACAGCGCGTGTTACAGACCATTATTCTAAAATCATAATTGGTATTTCTAAAATTATGAGCTTCCTCCCGCTCTGAACGGAGGTGGTGGCATTGAAAGGGTTAATTGCTTAATTAGCCCAGTGACATTCACTCTCAGCCTGCTGGCATCTAGATTGTGGTCCCGCAAGCTGGAAAATCTTTGTGCATGGTGCAGCTGAGAGTTTCATTGTTACGTAAGTGACGGCAGGGTGTGAGATTGGCTGGTCCTTTGTCATGAGTTAGTGAGGAGGACAGGGAGGACATGAAGTAAAGTGCAATCTCCACAATCGGGACTCAGCTGGCAATTAAATCACTAAGGCCCCTTTCACACGGGCTTTCTGATCCGGTCCCTTTCAGTTTTTCTCCATGCACCCCTATGGAGCGGCGGATGTCAGTGGTAACATCTCCGCTGACACCCGCTGCTATCAAATCCAATCCTTTCCGTGAAATACAGGTGGATGGAAACTCTATTTTCCATCCGTCTGGAGGATTGGATCGGATAGGTGGTCCATTTTCATTGAATCCCCAATAGAGGAGAGCAGGGATCTGACCTGTCATCCGCCTGCTCAGTGGCAAAACGGAGTCCTCCGGGCAGAAAATACCATGTGAAAGGACCCTTATGAACGTTCTAACCACAATCCAAACTAAAAAATGGTTTTGGCTGGATTTTTCTTACCTCCAGAGGAGACAATCTTATAGGCTGCTCAATATTTACCTGTTCACCACTGATTGGGTTCTGTATTCCCTCCGGGTTGATGGCTTTTCCTCTTATTCTCCAGAGATGATGATGATTTATGCCCACGGTCTTTAATCAGAAAGTGAAAGCAGATCCTATCTGCATTACAGAAGAAACCACCAGCCAGTTGTCTCCCAGGTATTCCTCCTACGACTGTGCATTCTATTCCATTCTCCAATCACAGCCCAGATCTCATCTATTTTACTGACATTTTGAGGCTAAAAAGAAAAGAATGTGGCTGGTCTGGTTCCTTCTCGGAAAAAGTGATATCTCCTTTCTACAAAGAGTCACAATACCTGCTGCAGCCGTCTCATAAATACGTATGAGGAATGTTTTTTTATAGCTCAGTCTTAGACTTTGAGTGCATTTGAAGGGGTTGTAAAGGCAGAAGGTGCATTCTATGCATTAAGATAAAAAAAAAACCTTTTGTGTGCATCAGCCCCGTCACCAGGAGAGGGCTGGTAGCCTTAAACCTGGGGGGCAAGTCCAATCAAGTGGCCCATTGAACCACTGAATCAGCTAACCATCCATGCCCACCCGGTTTTATAACCAGGAGCTGACTGGCAGCTTTCAGCCCAGTACAAACCAGAGGCCCATGGTGCAGCAACTTGGCCCCCCTCCCACTCTCTCTCTTCCTCATCTCCTTCTGACCCCCATTCCAGGCTGAAGCTCCGCTCCAGGTACTCTTTACTCACTGGCCAAATCTTGGTTCCCAACCTGGCCAGTGGAAAGCAGTTGGGGGGAGCTGGGACAGCTGGGTCGGAGCTGCCTGGGGGAGGAGAGTCTCTGGTGGGGCATGGAGCTGGCCTCTGCTCAGACACAGTTTACACCATCCATGCTGAGGGAAAGGCCTGCCCTCTGTCCTTGTCTTCATCCCACACTCAGTAGGTCAGCAGTGGGACTTTTTAGTACTTTTCACCAGGAATCCTTTAGGCATGTCTGTGGCAGAAGCGGTGCAGCCTTTTTACAGGGCATCAGAGTGGCCAGGGGGGCAGTTGTCCCCCTGGCCCAGTCCTCCGCTGCCCGTCACCCCCTTAATACTTACCTGAGCCCCCTCTTGATCCAACAACTGTCTCAGTTGTCTGGGAATCCCCTCCTCATTGACTAAAGCCTAGTACATATGCAACAATTATCAGCCGACCGATCGTCCGTCTTTTGTCCAGAGTGGTGTTTTGTTGGTTGGAATGTGCCTAGACTGCACACAAATTTTCTTGCCCGACAAAATTCTACTTCAGAAGTGATGTCATGTGTTGGTTTGCTTTCTTTGTGTTCTTTCTTCTCTGAGCATGCCCAGACTTGCTCATTAGATTTTTCCCAGTCGAAATCTGTACTGACTGCACGAAAATCGGCCGTGTTTTGACGGTGGACAAAAATTTCATAGCATGCACACCAGGATTTTTTTCGGCCGAAAAGTCGGAGTCGGTTGTCAGAAGCATCATATTAACAAGCCGAAAATCGGCAGATAGGTCGTTGGACGAAAATTCCCTGCTGATTTTCGATGCGTGTGTACGAGGCTTAAGGCTGGATACACACTATACAACTTTTGTTGTTAGATTTCCTTTAGATTTACCTTCAACTATGTAGTGCAGGGGCCTTCCAGACTGCATACAAATTGAAAGTGTTTAGGTCTGACCCCATATTATATGGTTTTGGTAAATCTAAAGGAAAAAATCTAAAGGAAATTGTATAGTGTGTATCCAGCTTAAGACACAGCAGTGGTGCCATTGCCAAAGTCAGCTAGCCAATCAGGAGAGAGAAGGGGCGGGGCTGACCCACAGCTCCATGTCTGATTGGAAACACAGAGCTGTGACTCGGCTCGGATGCCCCCATAGCAAGCTGCTTGCTGTGGGGGCATTCAAAGGGAGGGAGGGGCCAGGAGAGCCAAAGAGGGACCAGAGAAGAGGAGGATCCGGGCTGCTCTGTGCAAAAACTGCACAGAGGAATGAAGTGTAACATGTTTGTTATTTTTATTGAAAAAATACCTGACTTTACAATCACTTCAAGGGTATGTGAATTTCTCATAAATCAACCTAAAAATAAAAAATGATTATTATTCCTCAACGCCAGGTATGGCGCTGGGCTATCCACACTCATCCACTCATGGGAAATGTGAATGATCCATAAAATGAACAATTAATAAAGGCCAAAATTAGGGTGGGAGGGCTTTATGAGCAGGTAGCCCTCATAGCTAGACAAAAGGAACTGAGGACCTAGGGGTGCTGCTGTCAAAACGAAGGTGGGACTCCATCTATAAAACAAAGAGAGGGGAAGGGAGGGAGACAGCGTGACCACTCTGGTGCAGTGAGTTCCAAGGAGGTTTAATTACAAAGAAAAGTTCAAAACAAATACTCACAAAAGTATAAAAACCACACATATATATGTGGGAGTCCACGGAAGAGTGTCAGCCTGTGTTGGAGGCACAGTCCTAAAAGGGTGCAGATGGATGAATGATGAGCTGCTACAGGTACAAAGCCTGGATCTCTGTGCCACTGGCTGCTAATGGGGAAATGGTTTTGACAGCCCATTAGGCATGTGTAGTGCTGGTGTTCCGTGAGAATTACCTACCCTCGTCACTTCCGGTTGCACGGCACTGTGTCATTCGGCGTTTACATTAAAACAGCTGTGCTGCAATACGAGTGATCTCCACTCCTAGTGGGGCAAAAATTGGGGAATAGATCTGCCACCAAAAAGTCATTGAAAAGATGTCCAGCTGTCTCCATCCCTAATAGTATCGAGCAAAGAGGAAGGAAATGTGGGACTTTACATGAGTACGGCTGGACATATCATATTTAAATGGGTATATAATGTATATAACCTATAGGATCTCGGGTGTTGAGAACCCGTCGGCAATTGGAAATTCATTGGATACTTGATTATGCAGAGGGGTATATAAACGGATACATGTAATAATACCATATCAAAAATTAATATTCATAAATAGCAGATTTATTGTGACAAACAATTTTCCAAGGGTACTCAGTCTTAACACATATAAAAAATTTGATATACAAAATTTAATATAACCCAAAAAAATGGGGACCCATAGGACGTTGACAACTTTAATCATTTAATTTAACATTCATAATCTAGAATATAACGTATATAAATACACATATAGCATCTTTATACCTGAAGTCTATAATTGAGAATAAATACATTGATATTAAATCCACAAAAAGCAGATTACATATAAAACTGAATTCTTCATAGGTATAGAATTTATAAATAACGGAAGCTTGGATATGAATTTTTTGATTGAAATACTTGTAGACTCGACGCGTTTCATGGATCTACGTCCACTCATCAGGAGCATAATAGGGGATATATATATTGATTGTGTATCTGAAAAAATGATAGGTATATATTATACCAGAATGTTAATATGAGAGAACGGGGAAAAGGGGAAAAAAAAAAAAATATTTGTATGAAAAATAATAAGGAGTAAACACTACCTTAGGTTGTGTTATATTGTCGGAACGATCCACTTCCAGAGAGGAGGTATAGGGCCAAGCCGGGAGAAGCCTGACCCGGGGCTGAGGCATGGACAACATCCAATGGAATGGGAAAAGGCAGCAGGAATTTATTAGCCCAAAGTGGAAATAGAGGGACAAAGAGTTGGCATATAATTTTTCTCATCAGAGATTGACGTAATAGATGCTCCAAAATCAACGAAATCTGAAATCATATATATCATATAAATTGTATTGAACTATGTATTGGTTATCAACTTTCTTATCTTGATCTATGATCTCCACTCCTGTCCCTGTCACTTCCCTCATCTCGGCTAGTAAATATAAAAGCGGCGGCGGGTGTATGAGAACATAAATCACGGAGCCGAGACCCGCTTTTATATTTACTAGCCAAGATGAGGGGAGTGACAGGGACAGGAGCGGAGATGACTTATATTGCAGCACACTTGTTTTAATGTAAGCGTGGCGTGGGTAGGTTTTTTTCACGGACACCGTGATAATTTCCTACTAGTGCGCATGCGCACTAGTCAGGTCCTCAGCTCTTTCATTAGGTATCCGGGGCTGTGAGGATGCGCAGTGCTGCGCTGCTCAGCTGTTCCTGGCCGGAAGTGACGAGGGTAGGTTTTTCTCACGGGGTAGGTAATTCTCACTTTACACCAGGGCTTCCTCGTTCCCGGTGTCAATGGCCGATGGATGGTGAAGTCCACCTCAAGTCCAGGGTCATAGGATGCGTTTCTAGGGACCTTCTTCTTCCTCAGCTGCTGGTCCCTCAAAACGCATCCTTTGATCCTGGCACTACACATACTTACTGGGCTTTCAGAGGCATTTCCTTATTAGAAGCCAGTGGCACAGAGATCCAGACTTTGTCCCTGTAGCAGCTCATCATCCATCCATCCAGCTGCATCCTTTTAGGACTGTGCCTCCACCACAGGCTTACGCTCTCCTGTGGACTTCAACATATATATATGTGTGTTTTTTACACTTTTGTGAGTATTTGTTTTTAAATTTTCTTTGTAATTAAACCTTCTTGGAACTTACTACACCAGAGTGGTCACGCTGTCTCCCTTCCTTTCCTTCTCTTCGTTTTACGTAGCTGGTAATCAACTGTTATTTTCTTCACGCTAACAGCGTGAGGAGAAAAAAAAAAACCTCTGATTACCAGATTGTGTAAATGAGACATTTTTGCCACACACAGACACCCACTGCTGCTAAGCAGTGCCACCTACCAGTGCCCACCAGTGCCACCTACCAGTGCATATCAGTACTGCTAAGCAGTGCCAACCAGTGCATCCTACCAGTGCCACCTATCAATGCCCATCAATGCCACCTATCAGTTCCCATCAGTGCTGCCAATCAGTGCCCATCAGTGCCACCTATCAGTGTTGCCTATCAGTGTCACATACTAATCTATCAGTGCCCATAAGTGCCACCTATCAGTGCCCATCAGTGCCCTTCAATGGTGCCTATCAGTGCCCATCAGTGCCTCCTGATGCCTCATCAGTGCCCATCAGTGCCACCTACCAGTGCAGCCTTATCAGTGCAGCATATCAGTGCCCATCAGTACCGCTTAACAGTGCCCATCAGTACCACCTATCAGTGCCCATCAGTACCACCTATCAGTGCCACCTACTACTGCCACCTATCAGTGCCCATCAGTGCCACTTATCAGCGCTCATCAGTGAAGGATTGCAATTACCTGTTTGCAAATTTTTATAACAAACTATGAAAACTGTTTTTTTTTTTAAATGTCAGGATTTTTTTGTTTGTTTAGCAAAATAAAAACCCCAGTGGTTATTAAATACCACCAAAAGAAAAGCTCTGTGTGAAAAAAATGCTAAAAATATCATATGAGTACAGTGTTGCATGACTGCGCAATTGTCACTCAAAGAGTGACAACAATGCTGAAAGTTGAAAATTGGCCTGGGCAGGAAGGGGGTTTAAATGCCCAATAGGCAAGTCAGTGGCGGAACTACCAGGGTTACAGCAGTCGCATTTGCAACTAGGCCCAGAAGTTCCGCCACTGTGGGGGGGGGGGGCCCAATCACCCGCCTGCTCATTCTGGCTGTGCCACCAAGGGGCCCGCCCCTCCGTTCAGGGGGGGGGGGGTTCCGGCTGGGGAGGCTGAGCAGAGCATTATCATTGGAGGAGTTACTGTTGTTGTTACTGGAGTCCGGACCGCACCTTCTATCCTCAGAGAGAAGCTATAGGGAGGCGGAGGTGAACAATGAAGAAGAAAGTCAGTTGACCAGCTGAAACCAATATAGTGAAAGGGGAGGAGCTCTCTCCTCTGCAAGGAGACACCATGAAACAGAGGAATCCCTGGAGGCATGTGAATGCTGAGGGGGAATCCACTGACTGACCAAATAAGTGATTAACTTCCAGATGTCAGTGCAACTGATCCCACCCCCTCACCACCACCACCTCTGCCTCTTACTGATCCCACCACCACACATCTAATCCTTATCACCCCCAATCACCTCTACAACAGAGGTGATGAGGGGGATAGGAATGAGACCTGTGGTGGGGGGTGGTGGGATCAGTAAGAGGCAAAGGTGGTGGTGGTGGTGAAGGGGGTGGGATTAATGGCAGCGTTGGTTGGGGTGAGGGGGGGTGGGATGAGTGGCAGCAGTGGTGGTGAGGGGGTATGGGATCACTAAGAGGCAGAGGTGGTAGTGGGGGAGGATGGCACCCCCGCTGCCACTGATCCCACCCCCTCATTACCACCACTGTCACTGATCCCACCCCTCTCACCCCCACTGCTGTCACTGATCCCACCCCCCTCACCACCACCGCAGTCACTGTTCCCAACTCCCCCACCTCCACCAGTGTCATTGATCCCACCCCCCCTCACCACCACCACTGCCACTGATTCCACCCCCCGGCGGCAGGTGCCCGGCGGCAATCGCAGCCATTGGCCCCATGGATCAGATTTCCTGCTGGTGAGTACAGCAATTCATGGGAACCTGCCGCCGTATATAAGTGGCGACTGGTTGGCATGTGATTAATATACACAATAATTAAAAACCAAATTCATAAAAGCACCACAGTGTGCATAATAAATACTCATATATATATATATATATATATATATATATATATATATATATATATATATATATATATGTATATATATATATATATATATATATATATATGTATATATATATATATACAGTATATATATATATATATATTATATTGTCCCCCCCTATCAACCAAGTAGACCTCCTACCATAAGCATGGTAGGTCTTCTACGTCAGGGCTCATTTTGTTGTTGAAAGCTTTTTTGTCAGCGTCCTTTTTACCGTGTCGAAAACTAAACAAAAAAGTACACGCCATTTATATCCACTGGCACAAAATATGATTGCAATCAATTCTGTTTTCGTTAACGATTTAAAATTAAACAAAAATATGAGGCAGGGACATTTACCCTGCCTCTTTGGGTTTCCACGGAGCACCGCCTGCTTCCGCTCCCAGTAAGAGAGTCGAGTACATAGCGTGCATCACTTAGCAGCAGTTTCAGCCCTGTGCATCCAGCATTACAGGCCTCCAAGTCCTTAGGTTACCATCCAGAGCAGCGCTGTGCATTACAGGCCTCCTGATGAGAGTCCCACCCCTGACTCATGGCTAGGACCGTCCAGAGCAGGGAGCACTGTGAGTTTGTACATTACAGTTACAGGCCTGAGGCCTCCCCTTAGACCACCATCCATCCAGAGCACTGTGTGTGCATTACAAGCCCCCTCTGACTACTGGCATCCAGAGCACTCTGCATTACAGGCCTCCTTCAGACCTGAGACCACCATACAGCGCTGTGCAGCATTACAGGCCTCTCAGAATCAGACCACCATCCCAGAGCACTGTGCATTACAGACCTCCCCTCAGACCACCATCCAGTACTGTGCAACATTTCAGGCCTCTCATACCACCGTTGAGAGCACTGTGCATTAAAGGACTCCCCTCAGACCTGAGACCACCATCCAGCACTGTGCAGCATTACAGGCCTCTCATACCACCATCCAGAGCAATGTGCATCATTACAGGCCTCTCAGACCACTGTGCAGCATTACAGGCCTTCTTAGACCACGTCCAGAGCACTGTGGAGCATTACAGGTTTCTCGGACCACCATCCAGAGCACTGTAGAGCTTTAGAGGCCTCCCAAGACCACTGTTCTGAGCACTGTGCAGCATTACAGGCCTCCTCAGACCACAGTGCAGCATTACAGGCCTCCTCAGACCACAGTGCAGCATTACAGGCCTCCTCAGACCACATGTCCAGAGCACTGTACACCTTTACAGGCCTCCTCTGACCACCATCCAGAGTACTGTGCAGCATTACATGCCTCCTCAGACCACTGTCCAGAGCACTGTGCAGCATTATAGGCCTCCCTAAACTACTGTCAGAGCACTGTGGAGCATTGCAGGCCTCCTCAGACCACTGTGCAGCATTACAGGCCTCCACAGACCACCGTCCAGAGCACTATAAAGAATTACAGGCCTCCTCAGACCACTGTGCAACATTACAGGCCTTCTCAGACCACCGCCTAGAGCACTGTGCAGCATTACAATACTCCTCAGACCACCGTCCAGAATAGGGTTGCCACCTCATCCCTTTAAACCCAAACACATATTACACAGGTACTGACGCTGAGTGCAGATAAGGCACCAAGTGAGCATAATTGGCACCTTAATCAGCCACAGAATCTGTGTTGAGTTTTAAAGGGATGGGATTACAACCCAAGTCTAAAGCATTGTAGGCCTCCTCAGATCACTGTCCAGAGCTCTGTTGAGCTTTTCAGGCCTCCTCAGCCCACCATCCAGAGCACTGTGCAGCATTACAGGCCCCCTCAGACCACTGTGCAGCATTACAGGCCTCAGACCACCGTCCAGAGCCCTTTCGAGCATTGCAGTCCTCCTCAGACCACCATCCTGAGCACTGTGCAGCATTACAGGCCTCCTCAGACCACTGTCCAGAGCACTGTGAAGCATTACAATGAATGGCAAAAGCTTACATCATTACATGACCTACTTCTGCCATCTGCGGAACATGCTAAAACCCTCCAGAGTGACACCATGTCCATGTCCCTGGCTGTCCCTGCCCTCTTTGATCTACTCAGCAACCTTGAGGACTTTAAACAGAACACTAGCTACCAAGACCTTGCCACAAATCTGAATGTGAACCAGCATTGTAGAAATGAGCATTAGCCTAAAGTATTGGTTTATTATGCTGTGCCAGAGTGCCAGAGACAGTGCCTGTGCTGTGTGCTGTGTGCTTGTAGCTGCTGAAATGTTTGGCTGTGTTCTGTTTAGTTTCTAAACTCATTCGATTTTAAATGACTAAAATAATTTTTAGTCAACTAAAATTATTTTAGTCGACTAAAATGTACTGGTGTCTTTAGTCGACTAAATACGACTAAAACTAAAACAATTGCAGATGACTAAAATGGGACTAAAACTAAAATGGAATTTTAATCAAAAGACTAGAACGAAATCGAAAATTGCTGCCAAAATTAACACTATTCTATGTTGTCTTTTCTTCTTCAAATTAAAGAGCCATTTGCAAAGTGTGTTTGATTACTGCAGCCCAGCAGAAATCCCTGTTAATTACTGTAAGTGTTCCAAACCATCAAATGCTAATGTAACACACAGCCTGATGTCTAGTTCAGGAACTATAGCTAGCTCATGATCCTTCTGTCTTTAGCAGCCCCATTCACTCAATGCAAACAGGCTTATCAGGACTTGGTTGCCACCAGGTCTTGGAAAATAATGATGTAGTTCCTGGCTAGATAGCACCAGGACTGAGCGACTGAGACATGATAGGGTAACTGAAGTCCCAAGGCTGGTCAAGCAGGTAGTGGAGTCTTGGGACAGTCCAAGGTCCGGGCAGGGAGCAGGTCGGAATTATTTAAAAAACAGTTCCGAGGTCTGGGCAGGTAGCCAACAGCCATAATCCAACACACAGTTTTGGAATTAGGGCAGGGAGTGAGCTAATGTAGCCCAGTAAAATAAAGCTGAGGTTAGACAGTAATCCAAAAAGTAATCTTGGTACAAGGCAGGGGGTCAACAAAGAGAAATTCAGTGACAGGTAACCCAGCTGGGCACAACAAGGGACCCAGGAAGCTTACATTATCACAAGCCCAGGGCTTGTGCTGCTTAAATAAAGTATCAAGAAGAACACAGCCAACCGGAGCCAGGAATCAAAGGTAGGAATGTGTAGACCAATGGGTGCTTAGGTTGGTTCTGCCTAGCAAAAAATATGCCTTGAGTGGGTCGCGCCACCGCTGGCCAATCATCATAGGGGGGTGCTATCCTGGCTGCCTGGCAATGAGGACGAGATTAGGACAGAGAGTGGCTGGGCCTAAACGAAATGCTTGTAGTGATCGGTAGTAATAAAAACCTGATCCACTGGTGATTCAGCAAAATGGGTTTGAAATCACTGCCTGAACAAAGATGCACTATACGATTTTATTTAGTCAATTGTGTCGTTGGGTAGAGACTCCCTCTCTACAACCTACTACCTTTGTAAAAACAAGACTTCTATTACATTCCTCCTTTTATTCCCCCTTTCCTCATTTCTTCTCAGTCTTACATGGGGAAATGACCTTAAGGCTGTACCAAAAAGGCAGCAGCTCAAGACTCAGAAGGGTCTACGACCACTCTCCACCATTGGACACATTCCTACTGGAAGGAATCCTTCCATGCCGCCCACATACCCACCTGATTCAGTCAATCCAGCGCTGTCTCCAACATCTACAAGATTGCATTCAATGGGCACTGGACATGAACTTCCTAGTCTGAGGGCCAATGATTACTTTTTATTGGATTACCACACCCAATTCTTGACCAAAACTAGGTTCCCTGATGAAACAACTTTCTGCCTCCCAGAGACCGTCTGAACTGGCTGGATGGCTGTGTCAGGGACCCAATACCCTGCGCAGGCAAACGCCTATGCGGTGAGGCTACCTTGGGTAGTTCGCGGCTATCTTGCGTTGGCGCGAACGTGCATGCGCACGCAATCTGCCTTTGGCACCAAACGGCCTATTTAAAGCCAGTGATCACTCTGAGTCATTGCTATGTGATCATCACCAGCTCTCCTGTATCCTGTGCCTGTTATATCTGCTGTTCCTGTTTACCTGACCCGGCTTGTCTTTGGAATCTGATTGTTCCTATTTACCTGACCCGGCTTGTCTTTGGATTCTGATTACCTGCTGCCCGCCCTGACCTTGGCTTGTCCTGACTATCCTCCTGTCTCGTCCTGATCTGTTTACCTGCTACCGGCTATTGGTCCTGGACCTGTTCCTGGCTCACCCAGGGAATCTGGGGGGTCGCGACCTGGTGTTAGCAAGCAGTCAAGTCCATCCCCACCATCTGGGGCCCTGGTGAAAACCGGCTAACACTTAGACTCCGCGCCTCTGGTGAACCTGTGCCATGCCAGTTACCCGGTAAGCCACTCCTCTTACGTCAGGCTCTGCCACGTTACCCCGTGACAGGCTGTGAGTTCTGATTGCATGAATTGATTCACTTATCTCCAACTACAATTATTTTGATAATTCTCTAATCAGTTTTTATTAGCTAGAGAAGCCCCCGGGTCCTATGGGTTATGCTAGACAGGGGGCTTTGATGGTAAAATTTAAAATCCATTGAACCCAACTGCTTAACAGCTCTTTATGAGAACTTTTAAAAGCAAGCGAAGCTCTAGTATTAGAGTTATGAATATAGGGGTGGCTTTTATCTCTGGGACAGGGAAGACTTACAGTAGCTCAATGCCAGGCACAAATTTTGGCCTTCTATAAGCCATGTGACGAAGATTCAATGGAACCCACAAACACACAGAAATCAATTAAAAGACAAAAATTTCTGCAGGAACCAGTTGCTTCTTGCCAAGTTTTTATGAGTTACTCATGGTACTTTGCATATTATTGCTGCTCTTTGTCCTCTTTTATTGAGCATCTAAGCTAATCAAATTGCTTTTACCAGAACACGAATCTACTTGTAGTTGTTAGTTACAAGAAGTTACATTGAAGACTTCTCTACTCTAAGCTTACACATTGCCTCAGCGCATGTTTTGAACATTATTTTACTACTCTAGCTAATAAACGTTGGACTGCTGAGCTTTTCCTGGTTTTAACAATATTTCACTTAGCTTCACTAGAGTCACGTCTATCACAAACTCTACGAAGACAGAGACACGGCTATGAACAATGCAGAGCTCAGAGACCTCATTGGAAGTTTTTCTTTTCAGAAATGTAAGCGAGGAAGCCAAGGATTCAGGCGAGTCCTTCTGCAACTTTTTGGCTTCCTGGGTCATGGAAAATCCTCCTTTATCAATACCTGCAAGTATGTCTGGGAAGACATGGGGTACAGCAACATCGCCAAGGCTTCTGATGATGATGAAGGGCACACGATGGTGAGAATTACCTATCCTCTAACGCAGACCATCACTCTTGTTGACAATCGTGGATTTAACAAAATGGGAAGTTACGAGACTGGGGAAATTTTTGCTCAGCTTGGTAAGTTTAAAAAAAAAAAAAAAAGCTGTCTTGGGAAATGTGTCACAAAAATTGTATTTATTTAGGTTAACTTCCATAGTTACATAGTGTGCCAAGTTGGGGGTTTTGCAGCTAATTGGTGCCAGAAGAACATTTCAGGGCTTTTCCTGCCCACTTTTAAAGAAAGCAAAAGTTCAGAAAAGTAAAGCTTTCCCCACAGGGGTTTCTCATACAATAAAGAATAATATTTAAGCCTCCTGACTCCCTTTGCAGCTCTACTACTCAGACCCCATGCCTTGGTCCTCCAGACCATCTAGAACCCACCCCCAGTGCTAGTACACAAACGCTGTACCTCTTTCAGCTCTGAACCTTTCCTTTACAGTTCCTAGCCGATTCTCATAGACTCTCTGTCCGACTTGGTCCTCTGGCTTGGGGCACCTCTGACCTCTGGATGAGACCCCATCTCTCAGTTAGTTCCTCTTAGACTTGGATCTCTGTCTTGGGGCACCTCTGACCCCTGGGTGAGACCTGTCTCTCGTTTAGTTCCTCTTAGACTTGGACCTCTGACTTGAGGCACCTCTGACCCCTGGATGAGACCCTGTCTCTCGGGTAATTCCTCTCAGACTCATACCTCTGACTTGGGGACCCTCTGACCCCTGGGTGAGACCCTGTCTCTTGGTTAGTTCCTCTCAGACTCGGACCTCTAACTTGGGGCACCTCTGACCCCTGGGTGAGACCCTGTCTCTCAGTTCCTCTTAGACTCGGACCTCTGACTTGAGGCACCTCTGACCCCTGGGTGAGACCCTGTCTCTCAGTTAGTTCCTCTTAGACTCGGATCTCTGACTTGGGGCACCTCTGACCCCTGGGTGAGACCCTGTCTCTCAGTTCCTCTTAGACTCGGACCTCTGACTTGAGGCACCTCTGACCCCTGGGTGAGACTCTGTCTCTCAGTTCCTCTTAGACTCGGACCTCTGACTTGAGGCACCTCTGACCCCTGAGTGAGACCCTGTCTCTCTGTTCCTCTTAGACTCGGACCTCTGACTTGAGGCACCTCTGACCCCTGGGTGAGACTCTGTCTCTCAGTTCCTCTTAGACTCGGACCTCTGACTTGAGGCACTTCTGACCCCTGGGTGAGACCCTGTCTCTCGGTTAGTTCATCTCGGACCTCTGACTTGGGGCACCTCTGACCCCTGGGTGAGACCCTGTCTCTCAGTTAGTTCCTCTCAGACTCGGACCTCTGACTTGAGGCACCTCTGACCCCTGGGCGAGACCCTGTCTCTCGGGAAATTCCTCTCAGACTCGGACCTCTGACTTGGGGACCCTCTGACCCCTAGGTGAGACCCTGTCTCTCAGCTTCTTGGCCTCTTTAGTCCTGGACAGCATGGTGCAGACATGCACCTCTCATCTCCCTTATAATCACTGACTGCTTTGGAAGGGTGGGGCAATGACCTCCAATCTTGGTACTACTAAAAGAACAGCACACCTGTGCCATTAGTGGGCCTGTTTTTTTCCAAACCTTGTCCAGACGGCCTTATTACACAATGGCATGGTCTCGCTGTGCCACAATAATTGTTAAGCTGAAAAAGGCAAATGTCCATCAAACTTAACCAAATGAAGAAATTTAAAAATAAAAGCCTGCATCCACAAACCATAAACCCACGGTTGATCTAAAAGAAGGCAATAACCCTTATCAAGTATGGTACAATTTTCTTCAGTAGGGAAGCCCCCAAGTTATTCCCCTAAGGCAATAGTATGCTCCCAGATCAACAATCTACAGTTTTATTTCTTGTATCCTACGTTCCTAAAAAATCAGTATACCCAAAATGAATATTTCAGTTTTTAATGTATGCTAGAGAGTTAAATTATCTAACATTTTCTACAATCTTCTGAGATCTCCAGTGGTTTGTTTTTATTACTTGAGTTTTAGGCATGCACACCTGCAGTAGACATTGTAGGACAGGGATTCCTAAACTACGGCCCTCCAGCTGTTGCGGAACTACACACCCCATAATTGTAAAACTCTGACATTTACAGACATGACTAGGCATGATGGGAATTGTAGTTCCTGAACAACTGGAGGGCCATAGTTTGAAGACCCTTGTTGTAGGAGAACCTTGCTCACAGTGGGAGTTGTTCTGTTTCCACCTCATGCATTAACATATCTCTTTAGACCCAGTCTGTCCAGACAGTATGGTCTCCTGTTGACTTGGCACCATCCATAGGCAGTTTAACTCTTCATAGAAGATGAATCCAATGCAAAGGAGAAGACCAGCCTAACACTAAAATCGCTACATCTATAGACATCCATGATCTAACACTAGCCTATCTGGCCCTGCAAAGAAGAAATCAGTATACATACTTTTTTTGAAGCCGATCGGATCCGGTCTCCAGCGGCGGAAAGTTCTGCAGAGGACACAGGAGAAGCCGACAACGGCTGTGAAATTAATGGGAAGTGACGTCACCCATAGACTTACTATGGGGCTTCCGTTGTCAGCTGTGTCCTCTGCACCCGCCTCCACAGCGAAGCCGCGGCTGACAGGTCAGCGTGGGATTAAGTCGGATCAGCTTCAGAAAAGATAAGCATACCAATTTCTTCTTTACAGGGTTAGATAAGTTAGAGTTAGATCACGGATGTCTACAAATGTAACAATTTTGGTGTTAGGCTGGACTTCTCTTTTAACTTCAGCTAATTAAATAAAGTACAGAGGATGTTTTTCAAGTATTTTAAAGTGTAAGAAGACAATAACTTTCCTAAGCCCTTTGCCTAACATGGAAAAAACAGGGAGGAGCTTACCAGGGCTGAACTAACTAGCACTAACCCTTAGAGGAGGACAGAGAAGGTAGCCAAAGTAAACCATAAAGTATACGGCACAGTACCAGATGCACACAGGCAAGTAACACACCTATATGTTCTTATGTGATAAAAGGGGTTAAATACGTTTATAATTGCACATAGTTGTTAAAATAGTCCATAGTAAAAATTTTAGCACAAAGTAGGCAGCTCCACCAAGAGACAGGAATGGATCTCTTAATAGACAGTAAAAGACACAAGGGGCGCCACTAAGTGCAGTATACGATCCATGTACAGATGCTACTGTAATTACCAGTGCTCCCTTTGTGGAATGATGTGAGTACATATTTGGCTGCCTTATTAAAGCGGAGTTCCGGCCACAAAAACATTTTTTACATAAAAATCCCCCCCCCCCAATTCTAAGCTAACACCAATTACACTAACACTAACCCCCACATTACAGTAGAGTACAGTAATTAAATAAAGATAAATTCTTACTTTTAAAATTAATTAAAGAGCGCGGCCATCTCTGGTGTGGGCATCTGAAGCCGCTGTTTTCCTCTTCCTGGTTCCTGGCTACCCAGAATGCCGATCGCAATCTTGCACATGCGCTGAAGGTTGCGATTGGCGATAAGAGTAGCGGCTGGCCATTCCCATTGCATCCTGGGATTGATGACGCACATCTCCCAGGACGCAATGCGAAGGAGGAAGTGACGTCGGGGGCCGCGGCCACATAAGGAGGAAGAGGAAGGAAGGTAAGTTTATTTTAATTAAAAACAAGGTAAGTGAAACAAAAAAAAAAAATATTAATTATCCAATTCTTTTTCAGGATTCTTTACTGTAACTGATGATGTAAAGTTCATTTTTAGGGTGGAACTCTGCTTTAAAGCTGTTTTTAATACTGCACAATTAATGGCGCCCCCTTGTGTTCAGAGAGGGTAGCCAAAAACACATAGTAAATAAGTTGTAGACGCAAAAAATCTGCCACCAGATGTCAGTGTACTACTGAACAATAATAACAAGATGTAGATTAATACATGACATAAAACCTACAAAAAAGTGGGCCAAAAACAGGAGAGGTGGGACCACCTCAAGGTGGGTGGAAACTAGTGATCGACCGATATCGTTTTTTTAATACCGATACCGATATTTTGGTCATCGGATATCGGTATCGCCCGATATTTTCAGACATGTACATTTCTTTTTTTTTTCTAAATGTATTCTTGTGGAGGGTTTTGGGGGTCTAAAAGACCCCAATCTCCTCCTCAGCACTGAAAAGCATTCAAAACACCAAGTTTGGCTGTTTTGAATGCTGTCAGTTTTTTTAATTCGGTGCCTAGTACCCATGACATCACTCCTGGCTTTTTTACATGGAGACCGGCGCATGCGCACTTGCGGCAGGGATACCGGCTTTCACAAGGACACATCTCCATTAGTGTTGAGCGAACACGGACTGTATTATTCGTGTTCGTACCGAATAATTGGATTTTTTTTACCCGAACACGGACACGGACACTTTACTGTATGTTCGGGTAAAAATCCGTGTTCGG
Source organism: Pelophylax lessonae (assembly GCF_965119305.1). Lineage (NCBI taxonomy): Eukaryota > Metazoa > Chordata > Amphibia > Anura > Ranidae > Pelophylax > Pelophylax lessonae. The sequence continues at coordinate 10,276,508 of NC_138773.1, read as the reverse complement.
TCGTTTTATTTCCGGGTTTTGCATGCTTTGGCGCTCTTTTCATGGCGGGCTTTCAACAGCCAATCAACAATCGTTTAACTGGTGTGCCTTAAGCCATCCCAGCCATGCCTGCAAATGTCTTAGTAGCTGTGATTGGCCGTCTGAAGCATGTGACCAAGTCTTTATAAGTTCGAGGCAGCCGCAGCGGCGTCATTATGCTGCTTAGATTCAGGGACAGAGCACACATCAACGTGCTGGCTGCTGATTAGGGAAAGATAGGCAGGAAAAAACCATTTGTGTCCGGATAGAATTGAGGGACAGGTCGGAGTGTTTAGGCAGGGCGAGTTGTAGGCATTTTAGGGATAGAGTCTGCTGAATTATATAGGGTCAGTGTCTTCTACAAACTACAATCGATATTGCTGTGTGGGGGGTGGGGTCTGCACTCAATCCTGATCTACGATCTCTTCTCAATCCTGTTAGGGACAGAGTCTGCTGAATTTTAGGGAAACTGTGTTCTACAAACTACAATCGATATTGCTGTGTGGTGTGGGATTGGAGATAGGCAGGTGTCAGTGATCCACATCCATTTTTCTGTGTGTGGGCTGCAGTGAACACAATCTTTTTGGGCTGCAGTGAACACAATCTTTTTGGGGTGCAGTGAACACAATCTTTTTGGGGTGCAGTGAACAAAATCTTTTTGGGGTGCAGTGAACACAATCCTTTTTGGTGTGCAGTGAACACAATCTTTGTGGGGTGCAGTGAACAAAATCCTTTGTGGGGTGCAGTGAACACAATCTTTTTGGGGTGCAGTGAACAAAATCCTTTTTGGGGTGCAGTGAACAACATCCTTTTTGGGGTGCAGTGAACACAATCTTTTTGGGGTGCAGTGAACAAAATCCTTTGTGGGGTGCAGTGAACACAATCTTTTTGGGGTGCAGTGAACACAATCTTTTTGGGGTGGAGTGAACAACATCCTTTTTGGGGTGCAGTGAACAAAATCATTTTTGGGGTGCAGTGAACACAATCTTTTTGGGGTGCAGTGAACACAATCTTTGTGGGGTGCAGTGAACACAATCTTTTTGGGGTGGAGTGAACAACATCCTTTTTGGGGTGCAGTGAACAACATCCTTTTTGGGGTGCAGTGAACACAATCTTTTTGGGGTGCAGTGAACACAATCTTTGTGGGGTACAGTAAACAGAATCTTTGTGGGGTGCAGTGAACACAATCTTTGGGGGGTACAGTGAACACAATCTTTTTGGGGTGCAGTGAACACAATCTTTGTGGGGTGCAGTGAACACAATCTTTTTGGGGTGGAGTGAACAAAATCATTTTTGGGGTGCAGTGAACAACATCCTTTTTGGGGTGCAGTGATCAAAATCCTTTTTGGGGTGCAGTGAACACAATCTTTTTGGGGTGCAGTGAACAAAATCCTTTGTGGGGTGCAGTGAACAGAATCTTTGTGGGGTGCAGTGAACACAATCTTTGGGGGGGTACAGTGAACACAATCTTTTTGGGGTGCAGTGAACACAATCTTTGTGGGGTACAGTGAACAGAATCTTTGTGGGGTGCAGTGAACACAATCTTTGGGGGGTACAGTGAACACAATCTTTTTGGGGTGCAGTGAACACAATCTTTGGGGGGTACAGTGAACACAATCTTTTTGGGGTGCAGTGAACACAATCTTTGTGGGGTGCAGTGAACACAATCTTTGGGGGGGTACAGTGAACACAATCTTTTTGGGGTGCAGTGAACAACATCCTTTTAGGGTGCAGTGAACACAATCTTTGTGGGGTGCAGTGAACAACATCCTTTTAGGGTGCAGTGAACACAATCTTTGTGGGGTACAGTGAACAGAATCTTTGTGGGGTGCAGTGAACACAATCTTTGGGGGGTACAGTGAACACAATCTTTGTGAGGTGCAGTGAACACAATCTTTGTGGGGTGCAGTGAACACAATCATTGTGGGGTGCAGTGAACTCAATCTTTGTGGGGTACAGTGAACACAATCTCATACTTCTGAGATTTGAGGGTGCTGCCTGTTCCATACTCCCCCTACTCCTCATCTAGCCTTTTAGGGGTACAAACAATAGTAATTGGGGCCTAGTGTGGTTGTGTACGTGTGATATACATACACTTTTTTTGGATCATATTTTCTATTCCGCTATTTAATCAAAAACCTTTGGGGATCAGTTAAATTGGGGGATAGTCTGTGTTGGTACGTGTGAGAGAGATCCACCTTTCCAAGTTGTTGGGGTTCATCTCATACTTCTGAAGGTTTGAGGGTGCTGCCTGTTCCATACTCCCCCTACTCCTCATCTAGCCTTTTAGGGGTACAAACAATAGTAATTGGGGCCCAGTGTGGTTGTGTACGTGTGATATACATACACTTTTTTTGGATCATATTTTCTATTCCGCTATTTAATTTAACTGGGCCTCCATGCGAGACCTGTGTGCCTTGTTGCGCTGTTTTGAGTACTCCACCAACATGGCCAGTGGCAATGACGCCGTTCTCAGCTTAACTATCCCACTTCTATGCCTCCTTGAAAAAACAATTCGGGCGATGATGGAAGAGGATGTGGCACAGGATGAGGAGGAGGATGAAGAGGTAACATTTCCAAGGCTTTCAGGGCAGTCATTCGCAAGGGGCTCCGAGGGTGGGTTCCTGCACACGCAAACGCCAGGGACGCAATTGTCCAGCAGGGGCACAGTTCTGGAGGATGAGGAGGATGAGGAGGAGGAGGAGCTGGAGGAGGAGATGGAACCATGTTCACAGCAGGGTGGCACCCAGGCCAGCTCATGGCCATCACTGGTGCGTGGCTGGGGGGATACAGAGGACACGGACGATACACCTCCCACAGAGGACAGCCTTTCGTTGCCTCTGGGCAGCCTGGCACACATGAGCGATTACATGCTGCAGTGTCTCCACAACGACCGCCGAGTTGCCCACATTCTAACTTGTGCTGATTACTGGGTGGCCACGCTGCTGGATCCCCGTTACAAGGACAACGTACCGTCCTTAATTCACTCACTGGAGCGCGATCGCAAGATGCGCGAGTACAAGCGCACGCTGGTAGACGCCATGCTGCTGGCATTCCCATCTGACAGCGGGGCCACAGTGGAAGCACAAGGCAGAGGAGGAGGAGGAGGAGGTCGCCAACGCAACCAGGGCACCGCCAGCACCTCAGAAGGCAGGGTTAGCATGGCCGAAATGTGGAAAAGCTTTGTCAGCACGCCACAACAAACAGCAGCACCAGCAGCTCAGATGGAACGTCTTAGCAGGAGGCAGCATTTTACCAACATGGTGGAGCAGTATGTGTGCACACGCCTACATGTAGTGAATGACGGGTCTGCCCCCTTCAACTTCTGGGTCTCCAAATTGGGCACATGGCTTGAGCTTGCCCTTTACGCCTTGGAGGTGCTGGCGTGCCCTGCAGCCAGTGTATTATCTGAACGGGTATTTAGCACGGCTGGGGGCGTTATAACAGACAAGCGCAGCCGCCTGTCCAGAGACAATGTGGACAAGCTCACGTTCATTAAAATGAACCAGGCATGGATCCCACGGGACTTTTCCGTACCTTATGCAGAATAGCAATGGATACTGACCTTACCCACCCATTGTTCCATTTTTGCTCTTTCTCACTCTTTTGGGGTGTACCCTCATTTAAAATTTTTGAAAAGAAGCAGTGTTGGCTACCTCGTCCTCCTCCTCAGGGCCAGATTAATGTAGGGGCTATTGGAGCTGCAGCTCCAGGCCCCTACCTTTTATATAGGCCCCGGGTTGGCCATATTCACTGTTACCGCTCTTCTGTCACTTGTAAACACAGAAGTCTGGCTTCTATGCTCGCTTCCCCAGGCAGCACCCTCCGAACCTCCCCACACAGCGTGAAGGCCGGACAAGGAGGGACAGTTGGCGATGCATGGATGTGTTTATGGGCTTCAGAGACAGCATCCCATGTTGAATTAGGCATGCATGGCTGCACCCTTCCTCCTCTGGGTGCATGCCAAGGCACGGCCCTTAAAAATCCTCAGCACCAAGCCCATGATGCTGTTAATCCGGCCCTGGTCCTCCTCCACCGCCGCTTCCACCTACACCGCCCATAGGTGTGCGCAGCCTATTGCATTAAGGTGTGCACCCCAAAGTTGAAATACACATGCATGTGTTTGCCAGCAGGGAGAGTAATGTATCGGGGCCATGTACCTGTAGGCAAGGAGAAATAGAGCAGAGCAGGTCCCAGGGAGATCTTTCCCATCTCCTCACTGGCAATGCTATGTGCCCTAGGTGATTAGGGTGTGCCCAGGCACACCCAGCACACCCTGTGCGCACGCCTATGTCACCGCCACATCCACCACCACCTCAACCTCCCTCCTACTCCATATGGGCCTCGTCCTTCAGAGATGAAGAAGAACATTGTTTTATTTTTCTGTTTTTTTTTGTTGTTTTAAGTTATTTCCCTATCCACATTTGTTTGCAGAGCACTTGCCATGCTCTTAATTACGTTTTGCTGCCATTTGCAGCACTCTAGCCCTTTCCTTTGGTGTTTTAGAGCCATTTTAGTGCCTTAAAGTTCGGGTCCCCATTGACTTCAATGGGGTTCGGTGTCCGGGAAAAGTTCGGTAAAAGTCCGGGACACGGACCCGGACTTTTTTTTAAAGTTCGGCCGAACCCGTCGAACACGGACATCTAGGTGTCCGCTCAACCCTAATCTCCATGCTACACCGGGTCTTCTCTTCGGCGGCAGCGGTGGAGGTAGAATGCCCGGGTCTCCCGGTGGGACGGGAGACCCGGGTGAGCAGCAGAAGCCGGCGGGAGGGCGTCCCCTCCCGCTCCTTGTAATGACAGCCGAGCGGCTTCTCAGCCGCATCGGTTGTCATTACAAGTCAGCCGACCGTCGGCTATGGATGCTGGTGCCGGGGTGATGTCTCTATCTGCAGGCATCACTCCGGTACAAGCACTTTCCGAAATATCGGTAATATCAGTAACCTCCGGGGCCGATTCCGATATATCGGGGAAAGTGCAGATCGCCCCCGATATATCGGCTTTGCCGATAATCGGTCGATCTCTAGTGAAAACATTCAAAGTAGCACTTGATGGTATACAAGCATTAGTAAATCTTCAGTTTAGCTACGTAATATAGGTATGACACAATGGGGAATGGAACATAATATTCCAAAGCAAAGAAAAAAGGATTTGTTTTCCAATTCCTCAACTAGCATTTCCTTCTGCTATTCGGTTGTGTTTCCATATCTTATATGGTACTTCTATAGTTGTTCTTTAAAAAATTCTCATTATTCCCCCAATCCTTACACTTATGGCAAAAGTTTCCCAGCTGGGCTCATCAATCTGTGGGAATTGAAGTCTCCATTCATTTCTCAACCTTTCTTCTCAATGATGGATGTCCTCTCCATAGAAATACATTGAGATTGAGGTGTCCTTGAATAGTAGAACCTGGCCAAGAGTTTTCCATAGTGACAGCTGTGAGGCTTCCAATGAGATGGACAACAAAGATCTTGGAGGAGTAAAGACAAGTGCCAAATGGGGGGGGGGTTTGCGTTTAAAGTAGAATTGTATTTAAAACCTGCGTTGACCTTCCTTTCACCACTTCTGCCGGAAGTTTTTACCCCCCTAATGACCAGGCCATTTTATGCGATTCGGCACTGCGTTACTTTAACTGACAATTGCACGGTCTTGCAACGCTGTACCCAAATAAAATTCTGTGTTTATAGTGTCCATATATATAGAAATCCAAAATCAGGTGTCATTCCCTTCGATATCATTAAATAAAACAAGGTGCTCTCATGCAGAGTATGGGTGTTGTGACTTGTTGCCTCCACCAGGTGTCACATCTAGGTGCTCTATATTCTCACCTCAATAAGGTGTATATTGCGCCTGTATACAAAGCTTAGTCTCCGAATATCATATAGGCTTTACTTATTCCGGTATCTTGCTCCTCCTTCAAGTGTTTCCTGTCCTGTCCTGTTTAGTATTTTGGGGTGCATACACTTTCCGTCCTTAATTCCATATCGTGGCCTCGGGCTAGAGGTTATCCTATTCCTCTGTAAGGTTTTACCATCATTTGGAGAGAACACAAGAGCACTGCCCTATTCTTGGGCACTATCTCTGCTGCTACACACACTGCAGGTCAGGCTGGTTTAGCTCCGAGGTGACTCTGCTCCACTCTGCAATCTGGAGAGTGGAGCAGAGTCACCTCGGAGCTAAACCAGCCTGACCTGCAGTGTGTGTAGCAGCAGAGATAGTGCCCAAGAATAGGGCAGTGCTCTTGTGTTCTCTCCAAATGATGGTAAAACCTTACAGAGGAATAGGATAACCTCTAGCCCGAGGCCACGATATGGAATTAAGGACGGAAAGTGTATGCACCCCAAAATACTAAACAGGACAGGACAGGAAACACTTGAAGGAGGAGCAAGATACCGGAATAAGTAAAGCCTATATGATATTCGGAGACTAAGCTTTGTATACAGGCGCAATATACACCTTATTGAGGTGAGAATATAGAGCACCTAGATGTGACACCTGGTGGAGGCAACAAGTCACAACACCCATACTCGGCATGAGAGCACCTTGTTTTATTTAATGATATCGAAGGGAATGACACCTGATTTTGGATTTCTATATATATGGACACTATAAACACAGCACTTTATTTATTTATTCATTTTTTGATCTAAGCAAATGAGCACACAGCACTTTGTATCTTTTTTTGAAGTATCTTTATTTTTATCTTGTCTACGGTTTATTTATTGATACCTTTTAGGAAAGTATAAACACTCAGCACTTTATTGTATAGAAGATAACTGGAATAGTTTATTTATATTGATATATATATATATGAGATATATATGAAGTATTGGACCACCCTTTATTAACCAACATCAACACCTTTTATCACTAGAACACTTTTTACCACGCCAGTTTATACATTTATTATATTATATTTATATTTTTACTTTATATCCACTTCTGAAGCGCATCACCCACCTAAACTGTATACATTGTATTAACTGGTTCCTGGTACCAGTACTGTGGTGCAGCAGTAAGAAGGGAAAAACACATATCCTCAGATAGCGCAGGAACCACCCATACATATAAAATGTACCCAAATAAAATTGATGTCCTTTTTTTCCCATAAACAGAGTTTTCTTTTGGTGGTATTTGATCACCTGTGCGATTTTTATTTTTTATGCTATAAACAAAAAAAGAGAACTCCTTTTATTAGTACATTGTCATGTAACATTATTAAATCTCTTGATTGTTACCCATTTAGTTCGTATTGGATCACTGAGAATGTTGATCGGAATGATCCAACTGTTGTATTATCTCTTTTTTATGCGCACATTGTCTAATAAAGCTTTTTGGAAAAAAATAAATAAATAAACAAAAAAAGAGCGATGATTCTGAAAAAAAAAAAAAAATAAATAATAATAAAGATTTATGTCATTTTTATTTATTTATTTATTTTACTAGTAATGGCGGCGATCTGCGATTTTTAGCGGGACTGCGACATTGCGGCAGACAGATCAGACCCCTAACTGACACTTTTGACACTTTTGGGGGGGGGGGCAGTGACATTACTACAGTAATCAGTGCTAAAAAATATACACTGTTACTATGCTAATGACACTGGCAGGGAAGGGGTTAACACTAGGGGCCATCAAAGGGTTCAATGTGTCCCTAGGGGGTGATTTCTAACTGTGTGGGGTGGGCTTGCTGCATGAACACAAATGTGTTCCTAAACAAGAGGATCCCTGTGTTCATTTTTTTAAAAATTTTGAAAAAAAAAAAAAACAATATTTTCTGCTATATGACATTCTCAAAAAATAAAATAAAAATAAAAATAAATTTTTTAACAATTTAGGCCAATTTGTTTTCTGCTACATATTTTTGGTAAAAAAAAAAAAAAAAATCGCAATAAGCGTATTTTGATTGGTTTGTGCAAAAGTTATTGCGTTTACTAACTACGGGAAAGATTTTTGTCATTTTTATTTATTTATTTATTTTACTAGTAATGGTGGCGATCTGCGATTTTTAGCGGGACTGCGACATTGCGGTGGACAGATCGGACCCCTGACTGACACTTTTGACACTTTTGGGGGGGACCAGTGACATTACTACAGTAATCAGTGCTAAAAATATGCACTGATCCCCTGTGCAATTTTTATTTTTTGCGCTATAAACAAAAAAAGAGAGACAATTTTGAAAAAAAAAACAAATATTTTCTGCAATATAACATTCTCAAAAAAAAAAAATTTAAATCCATTTTTTTAACATTTTAGGCTAATTTGTTTTCTGCTACATATTTTTGGTAAAAAAAAAAAAAAAAAATCGCAATAAGCATATTTTGATTGGTTTGCACAAACGTTATCATGTTTACTAACTACGGGAAAGATTTATGTCATTTTTATTGTTTTTTTTTTTTTTTACTAGTAATGAGGGTGATCAGTGAGTTTTTTTTTTTTTTTTGCGGGACTGTGACATTGCGGTGGACAGATTGGACCCCTAACTGACATTTTTGACACTTTTGGGGGGACCAGTGACATTACTACAGTAATCAGTGCTAAATAATATGCACTGATCACCTGTGTGATTTTTATTTTTTGTGGGACTGTGACATTGCGGCGGACAGATCGGACCCCTAACTGGCATTTTTGACACTTTTGGGGGTACCAGTGACATTACTACAGTAATCAGTTCTATAAATATGCACTGTTACTGTAATAACGACACTGGCAGGGAAGGAGTTAACACCAGGGTTCGATCAAAGGTTGTAATGTGTACCTAGGGGGTGCTTTCTGACTGTGTGGGGGATTTGCTTACTGGATTAACACAGAGACCTGTGTTCCTAAATAAGAAGATCCCTGTGTTCATTACTGACAGAAAAGTTGTAAACACGGCATACCGCCGTTCTGTCTCCACGGGGAGCGATCGCGGATGCCCAGCAGCAATTCCACTGATTGGCTCCCCCTGTGGCCAATGTGTGCGAGCGCGCGCCTCTAGGGTGGCACACACGCTCGCACACAATGGCCACACGTACGTCATTTTGCGGGACAGAGTCGACCTGCCGCAGTAAAACTATGGCGGTTGGTCGGCAAGCGGGTAAACAAATATATTATTATTTAGTGTTTGAAATAGAAGGAAATAATCTGTGACTTTTGGCGTTAATCCAGTACGGGACACGTCTCTCCATCTTGTAGGAAATCTTCTTCCCCTGGACACCCCCGTGGAGTGGAATGAAGGATTTGGACTTGCAAACAGAATTGTGGAAGCTGAACATTTGGTGAAAGTATCGGATTTCATAGTTCCCATATTCATATACAGGTGAGACATAAAAACTGGAAAATAAAAAAAAAATAAAAAAAACTGTAAAATAATTAAAAGTGAACTAACCAAGTTAGGAGTGATTTCTGCTTTACCCACCTCCTTCCCAACTCTGACACTTCCATCCTACATGAAAAAAAAAAAAAACTTTGTTTGCTAGAAAATTATTTAAAATCTCTAAACTTTATTCTTCTTCTTCTTATTATTATTTTAGTAGAGACCATATAGAATAAAATGGTGGGTGTTGTAATTTTTTTATAAACTAGTATAAAACAGCTGCGCTATGCACCACTAAGCAAACAATCAAATGCTGCAGATGATTGAAATAAATTGCATAAAATTCATAAAAAGCAGCTACACAAAAAGATCCTGAAATAATCATAAAGCATAAAAAGTATAAAATTGTAGTGCTTAAAAAGAGTAAAAAGTCCATATATTTAAAAAGAAAAGTCCTTTAAGATCAATAAACCAGTAGATAGCCACATGTGGATTAAAAATGACATTCACCAGCTCTCCCTCGGAAGACCACGTGACATGAAACCATCACCAAGAGAGGTATCTTAAATACCCTTACCAGATCACCCAATCTTATAAGCGGTATACGTAAACAGATATCCACAGGTATAGGGCTTGCTCCCAGCAGGTATCCGTGGTCGACCGTATCTCATATGCTGAAATTCCCCTGTAAACATTTTCTCAAAAAGATACAAGAGGAGCCTCTCATAGCATAATACGTCCTGAATATTCTTTTATTAAGCATAAATTATCATACATTGCACTCACATTTGTGTAGAGTGGCAAGAGCATTGAATGTATCCACATGTAGTTGTTTCCAACCGAAAAGATGGCCGCCATCGTCCTCCACTGCACATGTGTCCGCCTTCACCAATGAGGACACCCAACGTACGTTTCGTCATACGTAATGACGTTGTCAGGGGCGTTTTTTATGTCACACGGTATTTGCGAGTGGTTTTTCAAATGCAATAATTTGGAAAAAAACTTTCATAAATTAAAAAAAAATTAAACTGTAAAGGTTCCCATTTTTTGTAAAATGTGAAAGATGATGTTAAGCCGATTAAATAGATGCCTAACATGTCACGCTTTAAAATTGCGTCTGCCCGTGGAACGGCAGCAAACCACGGTGCCTAAAATACTCCATAGGTGACGCTTTAAACACCTTTAGTTTAAGGTTGCACAGGAGGTCTGCTGCTAGAATTAAGGCCATAGGTGTGCGCAGCTATTGCATTAGGGTGTGCACCCCAAATGTATTAAAAACATGGATAGTTTTAGTAGGGCAGTGGATGGTGTCAGCAGAGCAGTGGACTTGTCAGTAGGGCAGGGGACAGTGTCAGTAGTTTTTTATTTTTATTATTTTATTTTTAGAAGCCCCGTTGGGGGGCTTTGGTGAAATATCAGCAGGGGGAATCTTCACAGCATGGGGGTGATTAGAATGTGCCCAGGCACACCTGGCACACCCCCTGCGCACGCCTATGATTAAGGCTCTCGCTCTGACGTTCGTGGCAATACCTCACATGTGTGGTGCGATCACCGTTTACATATGTGTGCGGGAGTAACGTATGCATTTACATTTGCGTTGAAGCCCGGTGGGACGGGGGCGCTTTAATTTTTTTTTTTCTTTTATACAAATTTTTTTCTTTTTACACTTTTTTTTTGTACTAACTTTATTGCTATCACAAGGGATGAACAACATTCCTTGTGACAGCATGGGCCTCTTTATTAAGAGATTTGGGGTCCATTAGACCCCAAATCTCTCCTCTGGTCCCCCATGCAGCCGATCAGAAAGAGGTAGGTCTGATTGGCTGCTTTCCTGGCCGCTGGTGGGGCAGAACCGAAAGTGACATATTACTCATCACTCTCAGTTTTCAGGGTCAGAGAGAGAGGGGAACCTCTCATAATACCACAGTGCCCAGGACAACCCCCCCCCCCCCCCACCACTTGTCCATCCCTTGTTCTGGCCCTGATTCTACCAGATCTGTGAAGATATGTTGTGTTTTATTTATTCATGCTTGCAGTCATACAACATTTAATGGTCCCTCTACTCCATACTTCTCTTTATATGCAGCGCAAAGAAGGGAATTCACGCAGAGGACGAGGACGAGTTGTTGGAGCTGATTGTCACAGCCAGAGATCTCACAGGTAATACACCATACAATAACTGACTTCTAGGGGTTCCAAAATAAATATGGGGGGGGGGGGTGCCTCCAAGAAATGGAACCTCTGTGATATTAAGTATTCCTAGTTAAGCTACAAAATAACCTACGCCTGATGTTTAACCATTTCAATGCATTTTTTTTTACATTTTTTTTAACACAATGTAACCAGTGGTCGCCTCACAGGTCGCCGTAGGTCGCCTCCCATAGGGAAGCTGCGGACCCGTTCTAATAGGAGCGACACAAGTCACTCCGACGTAGAAAAAGGGTCCGGAGCTTCTTTGGGGCGACCAGGAGGCGACCGCTATAGACTTCAATGTTATGAAGTCCATGGCGGCCGCTGCGCGGTCGCGGTGCGAAGTAGCGTCGCTCGTATGCGAACGGGCACTAAATGATGTGTATTGTATCATGTACTAACATGATAATATTTTTATTTGAATTATTGTTGGTGTAAATCTAAATTTTAAATATAGTTAAACATAGTGCAAAATAATAACACAACCTACCTTCTTACCCCTGAGGAACCCCCGAAATACCTTTCAGGCTCTCAGGAAACTCCTGCTAGTAAGAATTATCCGTATAGCTCATTATACATTAGCAAGAGCCATACGTTAAAGAATGTTTTATATAAAATAATTGAACCACTTAAGCCCCGGAAGATTTTACCCCCTTCCCGACCAGGGGTTTTTTTTGCAATTTTTTACTGCGTGACTTTAACGGACAATTGCGCGGTCGTGCGACGCTGTACCTAAACGAATTTGATGTCCTTTTTTTCCCACAAACAGAGATTTCTTTTGGTGGTATTTGATCACCTGTGCGATTTTTTGATCATGCGCTATAAACAAAAATAGCGTAAATTTTGCAAAAATAACAATATTTTTCACATTTTTTTATATGAAATTCCCCCCCCCCCCCCCAAAAAAATGTAAAAATCAAATTTTTTTAACATTTTCGGCCAATTTGTTTTATGCTATTTTTATGCGTATTTTTAACCGCTTTAAGACCGTAAGATTTTACCCCATTCCTGACCAGGCCATATTTTGCGATTCGACACTGCGTTACTTTAACGGACAATTGCGCGGTCATGCGATGCTGTACCTAAACGAATTTCACATCCTTTTTTTCCCATAAACAGAGCTTTCTTTTGGTGGTATTTGATCACCTGTGCGATTTTTTGATCATGCGCTATAAACAAAAATAGCGTAAATTTTGCAAAAATAACAATATTTTTCACTTTTTTTTTTATATGAAATTCCCCCCCCAAAAAAAATGTAAAAATCAAAATTTTTTTAACATTTTCTGCCAATTTGTTTTATGCTACATATGTTTGGTAAAAAAAATCGCAATAAGTGTATTTTGATTGGTTTGTGCAAAAGTTATCACGTTTACTAACTAAGGGAAAGATTTTTGTCATTTTTGGTGTTTTCTTTTTAACAAGTAATGGCGGCGATCTGCAATTTTTTTTTTTGCGGTACTGCGACATTGCGGTGGACAGATCGGACCCTTGACTGACATTTTTGACACTTTTGGGGGTACCAGTGACATTACTGCAGTAATCAGTGCTATACATATGCACTGTTACTGTAAAAATGACACTGGTAGGGAAGGGGTTAACTGTATTGGAGAGGGAGGGGTTAAGTGTGTCCTAGGGGCGTGTTTCTAACTGTGATTGGACATGGCTACTAGTGTAAAAACAGAGATCAACGGTCCTACATAGTAGAACCGTCTGATCTCCATTTTTACACAGGGGAGAATGACAGGCGGCTTGTTTACATAAGCTGTCCGCCTTTCTCCCGCTCTACCGACGATCGTAGTGTGACCGGCAGACATCGGGTCCGCCGGTCACACGCCCGCACTCCTCTGTGAACGAGCCAAGGTGGGCGCGCGCCTCAGCGCTCGCCCGCTATTGGCTCAAAACCCGGTGACAGGCTAGCGACGTAGATCTACGTCACTCTGCCTGGCCGGGGCTGACTGCCGCAGTAAATATACTGTAATAAGTAATGAGGTGTATTTGATACTCGGGGCAAATAAATGTGTTATCAACCCCCAACAAAATTAATTTTAGTGATATTCTTGAAATAAATTATGAAATATGAAAATGGCCGGCGAGAATGTGCGTTCCATGTCGCTGGTTATCTCCCCATCCTCCCACTGTTGCGGACTGGCTCCGCAGAGTGGGTAGGATAGCGGAGATGGAAGACCTGACCCATCAAGCCCACGATTCCCTTAGCAAATTTTACACCACTTGGGCCACTTGGCTACACTTCTTCTCCGAATATAGTAAATTGTTAGGTAACCAGCAGCATTCTCCTTTTTCAGTCATAGCTGTGACCCGTTCTCCCGTTCCTATACCTTCCCCCCCCCCTTTTTTTTTCTTTCTTTCTCTCTTCTTTCTTTTTTCCTCTCTTTCTTCGCTTTCTCCTCTCCTTCCTTGGCCACCCCTCCTGTTCCTGTCTCGTCGCCACACTCCCACCCCTTCTGTTCTACCCTCCTATTTCTCCCCCGTCCCCTAAAGTACTGTGATTCCAAGGTACTAGGACAATCTAGTTGTCCACATGCACTTACCAATTATCCGCCCTCTCCAACATACCCTTCTGCATGATCCCCCTGTTCCCTCTATCTCCGAATATGGTCCTCTCGTAGGAATATGGTCCTCTCATAGGAATATGGTCCTCTCGTAGGAATATGGTCCTCTCGTAGCCCCCTCGGGCGCACGTTCTGGGGCCACGGACACAGTGTGTTCCCCTTGGGGGTGTCCGCCCCCCCCCCCCATTTGTGTGTCCAGGGACCTCCTAAGTTTCCTTTGCATGGACCGCATCTCCCTCAAGATACGGCCAAGGGATCCCACAGTGCCTTTCGCCTTTAGGACGCGCATTCTCTCTCAGACCGAACCGTTCTTCATACTCAAACGCTTTTCCTGTTGCTCAAACTGCCTTAATTTTCTGGACTAGCTCATGTGCTTTTTCCCCTTTTTACGCTTCAATGGTTTCTCTGTTATTAGCTATGTGCCATTTGTCACATGTTATTGTTACAACTACTGATGTTTGTTTAACCACTTTACCACCGGAGGATTTTGCTGTCTTACGTCCAGGCCACTTTTTGCGATTCGGCACTGTGCGACTTTAACTGACAATTGCGCAGTCGTGCGACGCCGTACCCAAACGAAATTTATGTCCTTTTTTTCCCACAAACAGAACTTTTTTTTTGGTGGTATTTGATCACCTGTGCGCTTTTTACTTTTTGCGTTATAAACAAAAAAAAAGCGTTTATTTTGAAAAAATAACAATATTTTTAACATTTTTTTATATGAAATTCCCCCCCAAAAAAATGTAAAAATCTATTTTTTTTAAAATGTTTGACCAATTTGTTTTCTGCTACCTATGTTTGGTAAAAAAAAATCATGATAAGCGTATTTTGATTGGTTTGCGCAAAAGTTATTGCGTTTACTAACTACGGGAAAGATTTCTGTCATTTTTGGTGTTTTTTTTTTTTAACGAGTAATGGCGGCGATCTGCAATTTTTTTGCGGGACTGCGACATTGCGGCGGACAGATCGGACCCTTGACTGACATTTTTGACACTTTTGGGGGTACCAGTGACATTACTGCAGTAATCAGTGCTATAAATATGCACTGTTACTGTAAAAATGACACTGGCAGGGAAGGGGTTAATTTTATTGGAGAGGGAGGGGTTAATGTATGCCTGGTGCTTACTGACGTGTGTGGGGGGAGGTGACTGAGTGACACAGGGACAGATCGCTTTGCTGAACCCTGAAATCTGACCCTGCCTGTCACTTAGGAGATCCGCCCGCTCTGTTTACACAAGCGGGCGGATCTCCAAAGTAGATTCCCCGATGATCGGGGAAGAGCAGCGGTGATCACCGCCTCTCCTCCCCTGGCCCAACTCCCGCTGTGACTGAACACAGCGGGAGCGAGCCTCCGGCAGCGCTCACGCGCCGCCCACAAGGGGCGGAGTCCAGCGACGTAGGTCTACGATGCTGGACGATAACGAGCCACATTGCTGCAGTAGCAGCAATGTGAGCGGAGTTAAAGTGGTTAAACCACATTTTGGTTTTCTCTAAGAGTCGGTTCACACTGGGGCGACACGACTCTGTACTACTTCGGGGGCGACTTGTACAGGACCCTTTTTCTAAGTCTGAGCGACTTGTGTCGCTCCTATTAGAACGGGTCCTGTAGCGGTCAATGGACCGCGAGGGAGCGCGACTTGTCAGGCTGACAAGTCGTCTGACAAGTCGCGCTAGTGTGGACCGGCTCAAATTTTTTTGTTAACCGGTTGCCGACCGCCGCACGACTATACACTGCGGCGGTCAGCCCCGGCCAGGCAGAGTGACGTACCGGTACGTCACTTGCCTGTCACTTCCTTGTGAGCCAATAGCGGGCGAGCGCGCGCCCGCGGAGGCGTGCGCCCACCGCGGCTCGTTCACAGAGAAGTTAGTGCGTGTGACTGGCGGACCCGGTGTCCGCCGATCACTTGGCGATCGTCGGTACAAAGGGAGAAAGGCAGGCGGCTGATGTAAACAAGCCGCCTGTCATTCTACCCTGTGTAGAAACAGTGATCAGACGGTTCTACTATGTAGGACCGTTGATCACTGTTCCTACACATGTAGCCACAGCGAATCACAGTAGAAAGCACGCCCCTAGGGACACACTTAACCCCTCCCTCCCCAATAAAGTTAACCCCTTCCCTGCCAGTGTCATTTTGCAGTGACAGAGCATATGTATAGCACTGATTACTGTAGTAATGTCACTGGTAACCCCAAAAGTGTCAAAAATGTCAGTCAAGGGTCCGATCTGTCCGCCGCAATGTCGCAGTCCCGCAAGAAAAATTGCAGATCGCCGCCATTACTCGTTAAAAAAAAAAACACCAAAAATGACAGAAATCTTTCCCTTGGTTAGTAAACGCAATAACTTTTGCGCAAACCAATCAATATATACGCTTTTTGGGATTTTTTTACCAAACATATGAAGCAGAAAACAAATTGGCCAAAAATGTTAAAAAATTTTGATTTTTACATTTTTTTTTGGGGGGGGGGGGGAATTTCGTATAAAAAAATGTGAAAATATTGTTATTTTTGCAAAATTTACGCTCTTTTTTTTGTCTATAGCGCAAAAAGTAAAAATCCCACAGGTGATAAAATACCACCAAAAGAAAGCTCTGTTTGTGGGAAAAAAAGGACGTCAAATTCGTTTAGGTATAGCGTCGCACAACCGCGCAATTGTCCGTTAAAATCACGCAGTAAAAAATCGCAAAAAACCCCCTGGTCAGGAAGGGGGTAAAATCTTCCGGGGCTTAAGTGGTTAATGCATTCAATGTAAGCTTACCTGCATGCCTATAAAAAAATTCAATAAAATGTTTCTTAAAAAGAAAAAAAAAAAAGAAATCTGAAAATGACCAGTTCCTGTTTTCTTCAGGGGTGTACCCGATCGTTGTTCTTACTCATGTATCTAGTGAAAAGACTACTGATGTGACCAGGAAATTCCGAAAACTGGGTGTGGAGAGGATATTTGCCCTGGAAAATTACACCCCCGATGACCACAGAAAGTCATCCTTCAAACACCAGGGAGTCCTGAGATTCCTCTATGAAGTTATTAAAGATGTGGAGTTCCAGGTGGGTCAGCCCCGGAACCCCGAGGAGGAGATGACGGAGCGGAAGACATTTGTTATTCGATATATTCACCACAACGAACTGAAAATTCAGTATCGGCGTACAGAGATGGAGGATCTCAAGGAACAGAGCGACCTCGAGGATGAGCTGAGACGCCAGAGAGAAGAATACGAGAAAAAGTTTCAGGAGGATGAAAGAAAGTTTAAAGAGGAAATGAGGAAACTGAAGGAAGAGTTTGAGACCCAGAAATTACAAGAGCAGCGATCCGACAGACATTTGAAATCTAAAAAAAGTAGTTGTGAAAAAAAAAAAAGGAGAACCTGGTTTCTCTAGGAAGTCATGAGAAGACTGGACAATGCCTACAATTCCAGCATTCCATAGTATTAAAGTATTTTAATTTCTAAAGCCTGGAGCTGGGTGTGCTAAAACTAAACAGTGAACCAAAAACGTGCACTTAGGGTGTCTCTGGTCCACCTCCTGAAGAAGTAGGACCCCTCCTTGACCCTGCAGAACACAAGGCTCCTGATTGAGGTTACGCACCCAGTGGTGTATTTTGGTGTTTAGCTGCCCTAGGCAAGACTAAAATTGGGCGCCCCCCCCCTCCCCCACCTATGTAACTTTGCCCCACTCCTTTTTTAATGGATGTGGCTCCCTTCAAAATTGAAGGACTACAAGTTCCACCATGAACCCCTGAGATCTCACGAGAGAGGGGGTGGGTGAAGGAGAGAGAGAGAGGGGGGTGGGTTAGGGGGGGTTGAGAGAGAGACAGAGAGAGGGGGATGAGAGAGAGGGGGGGTTGAGAGAGAGACAGAGAGAGGGGGATGAGCGAGAGAGAGGGGGGTTGAGAGAGAGACAGAGAGAGGGGGATGAGCGAGAGAGAGGGGGGTTGAGAGAGAGACAGAGAGGGGGGATGAGAGAGGGAGAGGGTTGAGAGAGAGCGAGAAAGGGGGGATGAGAGAGAGACAGAGAGAGGGGGATGAGGGAGAGAGTGAGAGGGGGGATAAGAAAGAGAAGAGGGGTGAGAGAGAGAGAGAGAGAGAGAGAAAGAGAGGGGGATGAATATGAGAGAGAGAGGGGGATGATAGTGAGAGAGAGGGGGATGAGAGTGAGAGAGAGGGGGTTGAGAGAGAGGGGGGAATGAGAGAGGCGGCTCTAGCAACCAGTGGCCAATAGAGTCTCAGGTGGAGGGGGGACGGCTTCTTTGCTGCCCCCCTGCAAAGTGCCGCCCTAGGCCTGGGCCTTGTTGGCCTAGGCCAAAATACAGCACTGGGTCTACCTAACCAAAAGGCGTGGTGGACCCCTCTCCTCATGGTCAGCCGAAGCTGACCAACGACTACTAGGTGGAGGGCTCTCCTGAAGAGACAAGGTCAATTTCATTTAGGTATAGCGTCGCACAACCGCGCAATTGTCCGTTAAAGTCACGCAGTAAAAAATCGCAAAAAAACCCCTGGTCAGGAAGGGGGTAAAATCTTCCGGGGCTTAAGTGGTTAATGCATTCAATATAAGCTTACCTGCATGCCTATAAAAAAATTCAATAAAATGTTTCTTAAAAAGAAAAAAAAAAAAGAAATCTGAAAATGACCAGTTCCTGTTTTCTTCAGGGGTGTATCCAATCTTTGCTGCCCCCCTGCAAAGTGCCGCCCTAGGCCTGGGCCTTGTTGGCCTAGGCCAAAATACAGCACTGGGTCTACCTAACCAAAAGGCGTGGTGGACCCCTCTCCTCATGGTCAGCCGAAGCTGACCAACGACTACTAGGTGGAGGGCTCTCCTGAAGAGACAAGGGAAAGAAGGAAACCAATGACCAAGCATCCTCCCCCTAGACTTCAGGGTAGGCTTGAGGACCCACACCCTCCATCCTGAGTAAAGAAGGCAACAAATAAAGTGCAGGGTGATACACACGTGGAGAGAAAATAAATAAATGAATACATATGCAAAAAAAAAGATGCCAGTGCAGGTGTATTGGCTAGGCCTTGTAACAAAAATTACCATCTCACACTTACTGGTAATTCCAAATGGTCAAAAGAGAATCCATGGGTTCATGTGTAAATACAATAGCTTTAAGGCCTCATGCACACTGGACGTTATAAAAACGCCAGTAGCCTTGTAGTGAGTTTTTCAGCGTTTTTCAGCGTTTAACGTTTTTTGGCGTTTGTAGCTAAAATTCACCTCTCTGCTATTTTAGTAACTCCCACTTTCCCACAATGCAATGCTTGCCAGACAATGCTTGCCAGAATTGCATCCCATGGATGTTCACAAGATTTAGGTGCGGGGAAAAAAGGGTCCTACAACATTTTGGTGCAAATGTGGACCCTTTTTTCCCCTGTATCAAAATTGCATTGCATGGGTGGGAATAAGCCGTTGCCGGCAATAGGCTCCGATTTGACATGCGATTCGACATGACAAATTGCATGCCAAATCGGCATAATGTCAACGGGGGCTTCATGTTCCATGATTGAGATCCCGAAACAGATTGCAAAATGCAGTGCGCTTGCCAGAATCGCATTGCATGGATGTTTACACCCATGCAATGCGATTAGGTGTGGAGAAAAAAAAAGGGTCCTACAAAATTTTGTTGCAAATGTGATGCAATTTGAGCTATACAAAATATATCTCAAATCGCATCACATGTGATGTGCACAGGAATGTGGTGCGTTTTTGGTGCAAATCACATGCAGTGTTCAGCATGCACCAGTGTGAACCCAGACTGTGTTCCATCAACAACAGCGTTTATCGATGTTAGAGCGTTTTTACAGCAACAGAGAAAAATGGCACTCAAAACCAACTAGTTTTTGTTTTATTTTTCCAGCCAGAAAAAGCCCCTGCCAAAAACTGTTTATAACAGCCTGTGTGTTCATGGAGACATAGGAGAACATGCTGGGGAGACATAGGAGAACATGCTGGGGAGACATAGGAGAACATGCTGGGGAGACATAGAACATGCTGGGGAGACATAGGAGAACATGCTGGGGAGACATAGGAGAACATGCTGGGGACACATAGGAGAACATGCTGGGGAGACATAGGAGAACATGCTGGGGAGACATAGGAGAACATGCTGGGGAGACATAGGAGAACATGCCGGGGGAGATGTAGGAGAACATGCCGGGGGAGACGTAGGAGAACATACCGGGGGAGACGTAGGAGAACATGCCGGGGAGACATAGGAGAACACGCCGGGGAGACATAGGAGAACATGGAGGGGAGACATAGGAGAACATGCTGGGGAGACATAGGAGAACATGCTGGGGAGACATAGGAGAACACGCCGGGGAGACATAGGAGAACATGCTGGGGAGACATAGGAGAACATGCTGGGGAGACATAGGAGAACATGCTGGGGAGACATAGAACATGCTGGGGAGACATAGGAGAACATGCCGGGGAGACATAGGAGAACATGCTGGAGGAGACATAGGAGAACATGCCGGGGAGACATAGGAGAACATGCTGGGGAGACATAGGAGAACATGCTGGGGACACATAGGAGAACATGCTGGGGAGACATAGGAGAACATGCTGGGGAGACATAGGAGAACATGCTGGGGAGACATAGGAGAACATGCTGGGGAGACATAGGAGAACATGCTGGGGAGACATAGGAGAACATGCTGGGGAGACATAGGAGAACATGCTGGGGAGACATAGGAGAACATGCCGGGGGAGATGTAGGAGAACATGCCGGGGGAGACGTAGGAGAACATACCGGGGGAGACGTAGGAGAACATGCCGGGGAGACATAGGAGAACACGCCGGGGAGACATAGGAGAACACGCCGGGGAGACATAGGAGAACATGCCGGGGAGACATAGGAGAACATGCCGGGGAGACATAGGAGAACATGCCGGGGAGACATATGAGAACATGCTGGGGAGACATAGGAGAACATGCCGGGGAGACATAGGAGAACATGCTGGAGGAGACATAGGAGAACATGCCGGGGAGACATAGGAGAACATGCTGGGGGAGACATAGGAGAACATGCCGGGGAGACATAGGAGAACATACTGGGGAGACATAGGAGAACATGCCGGGGAGACATAGGAGAACATGCCGGGGAGACATAGGAGAACATGCTGGGGAGACATAGGAGAACATGCTGAGGAGACATAGGAGAACATGCTGGGGGGAGACATAGGAGAACATGCTGGGGGGACATAGGAGAACATGCTGGGGAGACATAGGAGAACATGCTGGGGAGACATAGGAGAACATGCTGGGGAGACGTAGGAGAACATGCTGGGGAGACGTAGGAGAACATGCCGGGGAGACATAGGAGAACATGCCGGGGAGACATAGGAGAACATGCCGGGGAGACATAGGAGAACATGCTGGAGGAGACATAGGAGAACATGCCGGGGAGACATAGGAGAACATGCCGGGGAGACATAGGAGAACATGCTGGAGAGACATAGGAGAACAAGCTGGGGGGACATAGGAGAACATTCTGGGGAGACATAGGAGAACATGCTGGGGAGACATAGGAGAATATGCTGGAGAGACATAGGAGAACATGCTGGGGAGACATAGGAGAACATGCTGGGGAGACATAGGAGAATATGCTGGGGAGACATAGGAGAACATGCTGGGGAGACATAGGAGAACATGCTGGAGGAGACATAGGAGAACATGCCGGGGAGACATAGGAGAACATGCCGGGGAGACATAGGAGAACATGCTGGAGAGACATAGGAGAACAAGCTGGGGGGACATAGGAGAACATTCTGGGGAGACATAGGAGAACATGCTGGGGAGACATAGGAGAATATGCTGGAGAGACATAGGAGAACATGCTGGGGAGACATAGGAGAACATGCTGGGGAGACATAGGAGAATATGCTGGGGAGACATAGGAGAACATGCTGGGGAGACATAGGAGAATATGCTGGGGAGACATAGGAGAATATGCTGGGGAGACATAGGAGAACATGCTGGGGAGACGTAGGAGAACATGCTGGGGAGACATAGGAGAACATGCTAGGGAGACGTAGGAGAACATGCCGGGGAGACATAGGAGAACATGCCGGGGAGACATAGGAGAACATGCTGGGGAGACATATGAGAACATGCTGGGGAGACATAGGAGAACATGCTGGGGAGACATAGGAGAACATGCTGGAGAGACATAGGAGAACATGCTGGGGAGACATAGGAGAACATGCTGGGGAGACATAGAAGAACATGCTGGGGAGACATAGGAGAAAATACCGGGGGAGACATAGGAGAACATGCCGGAGAGACATAGGAGAACATGCTGGGGAGACATAGGAGAACATTCTGGGGAGACATAGGAGAACATGCTGGGGAGACATAGAAGAACATGCTGGGGAGACATAGGAGAAAATACCGGGGGAGACATAGGAGAACATGCCGGAGAGACATAGGAGAACATGCTGGGGAGACATAGGAGAACATGCTGGGGAGACATAGGAGAACATGGAGGGGAGATATAGGAGAACATGCCGGGGAGACATAGGAGAACATGCCGGAGAGACATAGGAGAACATGCTGGGGGAGACATAGGAGAACATGCTGGGGCGTTTATTGGCTGTAGAAAAAAACGTCTGATGCCAAAACAGCCACTGTTAAAACATCCCGTGTTCATGAGGCCTAATAGCTACAATTGTACAAGAAGAAAAAAAATAGACCATCTGACAGTGTTTAGAAATATTGTCTATATGTAAGATAAAAAGATACAAAGCAACATTGTTACTTTTGCATTTACGCTTTCATTTATCTGCAAAATAAAGTAATTAGCTTCCATCTGAGTATGATGTCAGCTAAAGCAACCTGAAAAAAAAAAAAATGTCTTTTGTTCATATTTAAGTCTTTATTATTTCCTTAGTTTACCTTATTCAGCCCTAATTATTTTCCTCTTCACCTTCTCTCCCCTTAGCTAACTTTTTTTCCCGCTGGTTCTTTTTATTTCTATTTTTCTAAGTATTCATTTTTACACTTTTTTATTTTTTTGTATTCAAATTCTTCATAATTTTTTGTTGCATTAAAAAGAACAAAAAAAAAAAAAAAAAAAACGTTATTTATTTGTAAATAATCACTTGACCTCCAAAAAATGTAGCCCCCTTCATGACCAGGTCATTTTTTTTACTATTTAGCATTGTGTTACTTTAACTAACAATTGGGCGGTCATGCAGCACTTTACACAAATTACATTTTTATTTCATTTTTTTCCCCCCACAAATAGAGATTTTCTTTGGTGGTATTTGATCACCACTGTTTTTTTTTTTTTTTTTTAGTTTAAATAGAATTTTATTAAAGGTAAGTTTCAAACAGAAAATATGAAGCCTGTCGGGCCAAAAGTTGCACGTATACTCATCATAAAACTTTATAGGAGGGTAATAGAGAAAAGGGTGTAGATTGTGGGGGGGGGGGGGGGGAAATGGGAGGTGGTGTGCTGGCACCACTGTAAGTTACCAAGTTGACTAAGAACTGAAGGTAACAAAAAACAGATCTGTAGCAAAAGACTACTTATAGTAGATTTCTGTCATTTTTATTGTTTTTTTTTAACGAGTAATGGTGGCAATCTGTGATTTTTTTTTTGCGGGACTGCGACATGGCAGCGGACAGATTGGACCCCTAACTGACATTTTTGACACTTTTGGGGGTACCAGTGACATTTCTACAGTAATCCGTGCTATATATATGCGCGGGGATCCCTGTGAACGAACGGGGGTGGGAGGGTGCCTCCGGCGGCGCGTGCTCGCCCCCTATTGGCTCGTGGGCAAGTGACATACCGGTACTTCACTTTGCCCAGGAGGGGCTGACCGCCACAGTATATGTTCTTGTGGCGGTCGGCAAGTGCTTAAGGGCAGGTTGAATGTACTCAAGTTGATTGATCAACTTGAGTACGACGTACAACCAGCCTGTCGGATTTTACATACGCTTATCGCTAGCAGCTCTTGTAGCAACTAGCAATGATCACTGTGTTCTCCTGGCAGGGGTGGCTTTCCCTCCCACCCGGAGAACACAATGGCTCCACAGGAGGGATTCCCCTATCTGTGTTGATGGGGGAATCAATCAAATGTTTTTCCTGAAAGCCGTGGGACAAAAAAAAAAAAAACGAATGGGGTTTTAACCATAATTTAGCCAAAATGGGAAAAAAAGGTGCTTGCTTTGTATATTCTTTAGTTTTATTCATAACTAGAACATCTAACAGGGTTTTATCATTTCAGGAAATTTCCTCTCACTTCCTGTCTTGGTGTCACCAGGACAGGAAGTGAGGGAATCTCCCTATAGGGATATAGCCAGCAACTCTATCTCTATAATTTGTACATTATAAGGCAACAATTGCAAGCTATTTTCCCACAGTGAGATTCCCCATTTCCTGTTCCGGTGACACTAAGACAAAAAGTGAGGGGGCATCTCATGCAATGATATAACCCTATTAGATGTTCTAGTTACGTATCAAAAGTATACATAAAGCAGGCACTTTTTTTCCAGTGCCTAAATTATGGAATTATGGAGTTAAAACCCCATTCTTTTTTTTTTTTTTTACCATCTGTGACCCATTGTGAGGTCCGATAGACACAACAAGTAGTGAGAGGGAAATGCCCTATTAAACAGTTGTCACCAGAACTGAAGTCCCCATTGGGGGGTTTCCTCTCTTTCTGCTCTGGGGACAACTCAAAGTTTTAGATTTTCCACATGGGGTTACTGGGACAAGGAGCTCTTTGTCTTTGTGACCAAAAAGGAAAAAAATTGAGTTGTCACTAGAAGGAGGAGGAAGGGGGGGGGGAGGGGTTTGAACCCTTCACTACTCCATCCAAAAATAAAATACAAATGTGGATTTAGTTTTACTTTAAAATGACAAGTTTCTGAACATCTATAGTGTGATCCTGGGATATGACGCTGTGTTCATACACTGCTAAATGTGACTGTTCATTGTGTCTGTGAGGTATTATCCTGGATTCCTGAATTCCTGGAAGAGGAGGGCATGGGATGGGGGGATGGGACTGGAGGAGTACATTGGATGGAAGAGTTGGACATGGAACAAGAGGAGGAGGGACTGGAGGAGGAGGACATGGGATAGAGGACAAAGGATGGAGGAGGAGGAGGATATAGAATGGGGGAGGATAAGGACATGGGGTGAAGAAGATGGCACTGGAGGAGGAGGACATGAGATGGAGGAGATGGGACTGGAGGATGAGGAGGACATAGGATGGAGAAGATGGGACTGCAGGAGGAGGAGAACATAGGATGGAGGAGATGGGACTGCAGGAGGAGAAGGACATGGGATGGAGGAGATGGGACTGGAGGATGAGGAGGACATGGGATGGAGGAGATGGGACTGGAGGATGAGGAGGACATGGGATGGAGAAGATGGGGCTGCAGGAGGAGGAGGACATAGGATGGAGGAGATGGGACTGGAGGAGGAGAAGGACATGGGATGGAGGAGATGGGACTGGAGGAGGAGAAGGACATGGGATGGAGGAGATGGGACTGCAGGAGGAGGAGGACATAGGATGGAGGAGATGGGACTGGAGGAGGAGAAGGACATGGGATGGAGGAGATGGCACTGGAGGAGGAGAAGGACGTGGGATGGAGGAGATGGGACTGGAGGAGGAGAAGGACATGGGATGGAGGAGAAGGACATGGGATGGAGGAGATGGGACTGGAGGATGAGGAGGACATGGGATGGAGGAGATGGGACTGCAGGAGGAGAAGGACATGGGATGGAGGAGAAGGACATGGGATGGAGGAGATGGGACTGGAGGAGGAGAAGGACATGGGATGGAGGAGATGGGACTGGAGGATGAGGAGGACATGGGATGGAGGAGATGGGACTGCAGGAGGAGAAGGACATGGGATGGAGGAGATGGGACTGGAGGAGGAGGAGGATATGGGACGGAGGAGATGGGACAGAGAAGGAGGACAGAGGATGGAGGAGATAAGACTGGAGGGGGAAGAGAAGGACATGGGATCGGGGAGATTAGACTGGAAGAGGAGGACATGGAATTGGACTCGGTGGGACTGCCAGTGTATATGGTCAGGTCTGAGGATGGGGGTGCCAGGGTGACCAGGCCTAAAACTGTGTAAGGGGCCCCAACATTTCTGATGGCATACCTGACGAGATCCAACAATGCAGATGAGCTGAAGGCCGCTATCAAAGCAGCCTGGGCTTCCATAACACCTCAGCAGTGCCACAGGCTGATCGCCTCCATGCCACGCTGCATTGATGCAGTAATTCATGCAAAATGAGCTCCAACCAAGTATTGAGTGCATCCTATACTGTACATGGACAGACTTTTCACTAAGACAACATTTCTGTATTAACAATCCTTTTTTTTTTTTTTATTGGTCTTATGTAATATTCTAATTTTCTGAGATACTGAATTTGGGGGTTTTATCTAGCTGTAAACCATAATCATCAAAACAAAAAAGAAAATAAATGCTTGAAATGTATCACTGTGTGTAAAACATCTATGTATATAAAATATATGAGTTTCACTTTTTGAATTGAATTACTAAAATAAATTAACTTTTAGATGACATTCTCACTTTTTTGAGATGCACCTGTATATGATATACATATATATAATATATTATATAATACCATGTTTTCCCCAAAAATAAGACCAGGTCTTATATTAGTTTTGGCTGCAAAAAACACACTAGGGCTTATTTTCAGGGGATGTCTTTTATCCCCCTGTCAGCTCAGGAGTCATCATTATGACATCTTTAATCCCAAAAATAAACCTTGGTTAAAGTCATTGTAAAAATATGTAATCTGTTTTGTAAAATTATTACTTAATGTCCAGCGTGTCTCCTTTTGTAACTTTTTTGTGGAAAATACCTTATTTGCAGCGCCCCTGGGCGCTCTCGTGACCCCCCCAGAGCTCTTCTTCTCTGCTCCGAGCACTGCCAAGGGAAGGGCCGAGATCCCAGCTGATGTCAGCCCCACTCCGACCACTGCAGAAGAAGGGGCTGCTGATGAGGAGAAGAGAAGATCTGTCAGGTCACTTGAGTTCCTGTAAATATCCTGTAAATAAGGTATTTTCAACAATCAAAATATTTTTTACAAAACAGATTATATATTTTCACCAGGACTTTACTAGAGCTTATTTTCGGGGTAGGGCTTATATTGCAGCCTTCCCTGAAAATCACAGTAGGTCTTATTTTTGGAGTAGGGCTTATTTTCAGGGAAACACAGAATATTATATATACAGTATATAATATATATAATATAAATTGTAATTTTATGGGAAAAAAATACACTTTAATGATTTTAAAAAAACTAAACAGAAAGGTAGCCCAATTTTTTTGTATAATGTAAAAGATGATTTTACACCGAGAATCATGAGAGAATCGTGATCTGAGTCGGGCAGCTTTACTTCCTCTGCAGCTCTTCTCCTCAAGCCAATTCCAAAGGCTCCTCCAGACACAAAGTTAACCCTCCTTACAACCCTCTCTCTCACTTTCTCCCCTACCCCATTGTCTGGCAGCCCTGAAAAAGCCAGATTCAGGTTGGATGGGACAAGACACTGGATTGAGGTGGACCCTAACACTCTAAACACTGACTCTGGGGAGGACCCCAGGGAAATACCTGACTCTATTGAAGAATTCCCCACTAACAACATGCCAGTAATGGAAAAAGTCCTGAAGGACATGCTCATGTCCCTTAGGAGCTCCCTTCATGCGGACATGATGTCCTGTAAACAGAAATTCACTACAGAATTAAAGTCTGTTGAGTCCAGAGTAGATCACATCGAAACAAAAATGCCAGAATTTGCTAACACCATTAATGATCTTGTAGACACAAATGAAGCAAAGGATGATGACACGAAAGGGGTAAGGCTAAACTAGTAGACATTGAAGACAGGTATAGGAGGAACAATCTAAAGCAAAGGAAAGTATAGGCAATGTCTTCTAGTTACCAGTAGGGGCACAAGGGCCAGGGCAATCAGCCTGAACTCCACTGGGGTTGGTCAAAATCAACACAGAAGATAGTGAAAAGAAGTGCTAGTTTTCACAGGGAGCTAGCATGCCACTGCTCTGCTGGTTGGAGGGCAAATGGGAATTGTTCATGTGGCTGTTGTTTAGCTATGGTAATTATATTCCTGCGTGCTGTTTGTATTGTTAGAGACGAAGGGGGATGTCCTCCTGTGGGGTATATATTCTGTGTGAGTTTGTTCATTAAACAGTTCCAGATCTCATACAAGCTATTTGTCGGCTAGTCTTGTATGTTATGCGGCTATAATATCCGATATCTATGTCCAGACTGGGGAAAGCGGTATACTGACAGCAGCACTCAAGCACAGTGTGGATTCGTTCCGCCACGTTGGTGGCAAGCAATGGGATAATTCCTGCAGTCTGGGACATTCAAACCTCCACCAGGATCCATGGTCCAGATAGCAGAAGAGGAGAGGTACAGATACCAGCTGCCATGAAAGAAGAATTTGGAAGGAGGTTGGCGAGAGATGTGGATACAACACAGGGGACTAGTGTCAGAGCAGGTCCTGCTGGGATGGAAGTGCTAGCACGTGAGCAGAGACACAAGGGAAAAATCCTCCCCTCCATCCAGGAAAGGTACTGGTCACAGTACGAAGTGCGAATGGTGTTTTTGGGGAAACAACTGCACAAGGAATGGAAAACTGAGTTAAGCAGGCTGGTCCAGGCGGAGATGTGGTTGGATGAGAGTTAGAGCTCCCTGCTTGTGTGTAATCCAAGTGTGCCGGTGGACAGCGGACGACAGCCCAACAGAAGGCTTTGGCTACGGCAGCCTGGGGCTGTTATTAGAGAGGGTGTCCAAGGACCCTGACTTTAGGAGTGATCTGGAGTGGCGTTTGCAGGAAATCTTGGAATACAGAGAAGAGATGCTGAATGTCTTGGAAGTGCACTGGGCACTGGAAGATTTGGAGTATCTAGCCAATCGGGAATGGGAGCTGGAAATCACCTATGGACGGCTGATAGACTCTGCTCAGCAGCCGATCTGGGCTCCCTTTTGCCTGGTACTATCCAGAAGTACAAGCCAACAGTTCTGAAAGCCTGGCTGAAGTGTCGGCAATGAATTTGCTTTGCCAACCTCCACCCGCAGCTATGGAAACAGAGCTCTTATGGCAGATGCAGCGAGTGTTGACTGACCTTGACAAACTTCTGCTTAGGATGAGCTTGGATGGAGGAATGCGTCTGTTCAGCAGCTGGATAAAGGTACTGGAGACGGAGCAGCTGGCTCATCTTCCCAGCTACAGTTCAAGGGTTCGGGAAAAGAGGAAGCCATCCTCATTCCCAAGCCACAGATCACAGAAAACATGTATTTAATTGATTTTACATCAGAGGATATTATGGATGATAAATCACCTGCCAAGGTGTTGGAACTGGGTCCAAGTGCCACCAGCCCGTGCCCTAGACTTTAAGTTCCAGAGACTGGAGATTTAATAGGCTTTTCTGCTGAGGAAGAAAAAACCCAGGGAGCCTCCAGCAGAAAAGCTGGCATCAGGGCCAAACATCACTGAGCTCTGCCCAACACCAACAGCAACTTCAGCCTCCCTGAGAGAAGAGGCAGCCAGCCTTTCTCCTACACCACTGACACGGACATTGGATTTTCTGCCAGCAGAACCTGTGGAGTTACAAGACACTTCTCCAGCTGAAGCGCTGACAACTGGACAGAGGGTCCAAGACCTCTGCCCCACACCTGTGACAGTTTCGGAGGCCCAGGGCGAGAAGGTGGTGGTCACTCCCCAGCAGCAGATCAGAATCCAAGGGGAGAAGAGAGAGGAGATTGTCATCCTCCCTTCCCAACAGTCAGCCAGAGCATAAAAAACAGTTACTCCCCAATAGCAGTGTAGGGAGTTAGGAGCAAAGGAAGTCATTCTCGCTCCAGAGCAGGAGCCCAGGAGTCTGGTAAATAAAGCAACTGGCTTCAACTCAACGGAAGATCCACAGTTTAGGAGAGGAGGCGGTTGTCCTCCCTCCCCAACAGTCAGCCAATGCGGATGAAATGGTCTTCCCTCCCCAACAGTTAGCTGGAGCTAATGATGTGGCATCCCAAACAGAAGTGCTGACAACAGGGCAGAGGGGTACGAACCTCTGCTCAGTACGGGCAACAACTACAGAGTTCCAGGGAGCTGGGGCAGACGGCCCCTCTCCCCCGCAACAAGCTGATGTAGTGAATCTTCTGCTCCCAACTGAATCACTGACAACAGGGCAGAACACCGCTGGCCTCTGCCTAGCAACTATAGTGTCTCCACAGCTTTAGGGAACTGGGGCAGTGTGCCCCTCTGCCCAGCAACAGACTGAGCCTGGGAATGGTAAAAAAACACCCAGCTGAAGCGCTGGCAGCCAGACAGAGAGTCAATGACCTCTTTCCCACACCTACTGATGACAACTATTCCCTGCAGCCAAGAATGGAGATCATGTAGACTTACTATGTGAGTTCACTCTGTCCAATGAATGCATGTCCAGGCCAGGTGGAGGTTTGGAAACCTTGTTAGTCAACTTTTGATAGGGGAGAAATGAGATGGACTCACCTTGGACAGAGGCTTTTGGCATTTGACAACTATGGGTAAATAGGGTGTGCCTAGGCACACCTGGCACACCCTGTGCGCACGTGCCTATGTTGCTCTATTATGTTAATGATGTAATGTGCATCCGCACACCTTTGTGTACGTGGATCTGTGGGGCTGTTTAATGTCCCAGCCACTGCTGATGGCCCAGGAACGACCATTTACTTCCGGGTTCAAACAAACCCAAGTTTATCACCAATGCACTCACTGCTGTATACCAACCAAGCAGGCAGATTACAATGTGACATAGTTAGTCACTGCATTTAAAAAGCTAAATAGTAAAGTTAGCCCAATTGTTTTGTATATTGTAAAAGATGATGTCATGCTGAGTAAATAGATACCCAACATGTAAGGCCCCTTTCACACTACCGTTCAGATCCGCCTGTCAGTTTTTTTTGGCGGATCTGAACGGATGCCCCATGCATCTCTATGGGGCATCGAATGTCAGCAGAGACATGTCCGCTGACATCCGATCCGTCAAATCTGGACGAATGGAAACCCTATTTTCCATCTGTTCAACGGATCTGATGGGATGGATAAGAACGGACAGACGGTCCATTCTCATCCGATTCCCCCATAGCGAACAGCAGGACCTGACAGCTCTGTCTCTGTGCACAGCGCGGAAACACAGCTGTCATCCGCCTGCTCAGCGGGGGATCGGCGGATCGATCCCCCGCTGAGATAAATGACGGACCAGAATGTGTGAAAGGAGCCTAATGGTTTTAAATTGCCCACACTTGTGGCATGGTAACAAACTACAGTACTTAAAAATCTCCATAGGCTGCAGTTTTAAATTTTCTAACGATTACCAGTTTAGAGTTACAGAGGAGGTCTTTTACAAGAATTATTGCTCACGCTCTGGCGATCGCTGCGATACCTCACATGTGTGGTTTAATATCCGTTTACGTTTTCGGGATCGATTTAAGTATGTGTTTTCTTTCGTGTGCAAGCTCACGGCAGCGGGGGGCACTTTAAAAAAAAAAAAAAAAAAAATATTTATTTTATATAATTTTTGATTTTTAGCACCGTTTAAAAAAAATAAATAAATAAAAAAAATAAAAAATCTGATCACTTTGTTTCTGTCACAAGGAATGTAAACATCCCTTGTGACAGTAATAGGCAGTGACCGGTACTCTTTATGGAGGGATAGGGGGTCTAAAACCCCTCCACTGTACTTCCAAATAGTAAAACTGCCGAAATCGGCATTTTTGAAAACTGACAGTTTTTTTAAATTCTGCGCCATTAGCAGCTGGAAGTGGCATCATGACGCCGCTTCCGGGTTACTACATAGGAGACTACATAGGAGACCCGATCAAAGCCAAATCCAGCTTTGTTCAGGACTCTACAGGGTGCCCCAGGTGTGCCTAGCAGCTGGACATGCCTGCTAGTTGCTCGGGTCTCCTGGTGGGACGGGAGACCTGGGCAGAGCTGCGGAAGGTGGTAAGGGGGAGGGGGGCTCGCTGTGATAACAGCCAACACATTGGCTGTTATCTTCTGAAAGCCGACCGCTGGCTCTAAAAAAAAGGTACCAGGGTGATGCCTGTAGCTGCAGATCATCCCGCTACAATCACTTCTTCAAGCTGACGTCTGGGTACAGGGACAGGTACAGGGAGAGGGACAGGTACAGGGAGAGGTACAGGGACAGGTATAGGGAGAGGTACAGGGACAGGTACATGGAGAGGTACAGGGACAGGGACAGGTAAAGGGAGAGGTACAGGGAGAGGTACAGGGACAGGGACAGGTAAAGGGAGAGGTACAGGGAGAGGTACAGGGACAGGTACAGGGAGAGGTACAGGGACAGGTGCAGGGACAGGGAGAGGTACAGGGACAGGTACAGGGAGAGGTACAGGGACAGGGAGAGGTACAGGGACAGGTACAGGGAGAGGTACAGGGACAGGGACAGGGAGAGGCACAGGGACAGGGAAAGGGACAGGTACAGGGGTAGGGAGAGGGACAGGTACAGGTACATGGACAGGTACAGGGAGAGGTACAGGTACATGGAGAGGTACAGGGACATGGAGAGGTACAGGGACAGGGAGAGGTACAGGGACAGGGAGAGGTACAGGGACAGGGAGAGGTACAGGGACAGGTAAAGGGGCAGGGAGAGGGACAGGTACAGGGGTAGGAAGAGGGACAGGTACAGGGGTAGGAAGAGGGACAGGTACAGGGGTAGGGAGAGGGACAGGTACAGGTACATGGACAGGTACAGGGAGAGGTACAGGTACATGGAGAGGTACAGGGACATGGAGAGGTACAGGGACAGGGAGAGGTACAGGGACAGGGAGAGGTACAGGGACAGGGAGAGGTACAGGGACAGGTAAAGGGGCAGGGAGAGGGACAGGTACAGGGGTAGGAAGAGGGACAGGTACAGGGGTAGGAAGAGGGACAGGTACAGGGGTAGGGAGAGGGACAGGTACAGGTACATGGACAGGTACAGGGAGAGGTACAGGTACATGGAGAGGTACAGGGACAGGGACGTTGATTCGTGGGAAGTGGTTAATGAATACACTATTTCTGGTTTCTGTTTACATAAAGCTGTGTAAAGTTTCTGTTTTACAGTTTCACAATTCATGTGTTTCTTTTTTCTCACCTGTAAAAGTCTCATTACCTGTGTGATTGTATGAGAGAGGGCGATCGTTTAAATTGGTCAGCATTTGGTTATACAAATATTGAATTATTTTACAATTTGTTTATCTAAAATCAGACACAGCACTTCAATGAGTCACCTCTGCAAATACTTGTAGTGCGGTAATAAAGCTTTCTCCACGCGTTTTACATAACGCGTTTTACGGGACCCTGGAGTCAGACCAAAGTCCTAGCAGACAAACATTGTCTTCTTCACTAATAAAATGTTCTGACTATAGCTAGACACAACCAGAAGGGGGTCATCAATTCAGCTGAGATCCTCCCTCATCATGCTGGGAAATAAATCCCCTACAACAGTGACAACACACACACACAATATACAGTATGTTATGCCAATGCTTTCCAAGATTAAATCGGAGTTCCCCTCAATAGTCCCCTCCTTCCCTCCAGTGCCACATTTGGCATCTTTCAGGGGGGAGCGGGTACTTGTTTTTGACAAATATCCTGTCCCAACTTCTGTTGGACCTCGCCGCAGTGAGGTATGTCAGAGGTTCAGCCCCCTCCTCCTCCTTCCTCTGCTTCCAGGCCAGTTACCGAGCGCAGCGTGCTTCGCGCATGCGCAGTAGGGACCCGGCTGCCAAGGCTTCACTGCCGGGGTTCCCTTACCAGCAATGGCGGCGGGAGCCCCTGACAGCCGATGAAAACATCAGCTGGGGTGCTGACATCGCTGGACTCCAGGACAGGTAAGTGTCCTAATATTAAAAGTCAGCAGCTACAGTATGTGTACAGTGTGTGTAGCTGCTGACTTTATTTTTGGAGGGGGGGGGGGGGCAGAACTGCGCTTTAATAAAGGAATATTATGAAGCTTTTACATCAGTTTTACTTTTTGGCCACTTGCTGACCCAGCCTTTTTCTGACATATGTTGCTTACAAGTTAACATAAGTTTTTTTTGCTAGAAAATTACTCAGAACCCCCAAACACACATACATATACATTATATATATATATATATATAATAGTACAGACCAAAAGTTTGGACACACCTTCTCATTCAAAGAGTTTTCTTTATTTTCATGACTATGAAAATTGTAGAGTCACGCTTCAAGAGGAAGTCACCTGAAATGGTTTTCACTTCACAGGTGTGCCCTGTCAGGTTTAATAAGTGTGATTTCTTGCCTTATAAATGGGGTTGGGACCATCAGTTGTGTTGTGCAGAAGTCAGGTGGATACACAGCTGATAGTCCTACTGAATAGACTGTTAGAATCAGGGCTGTCTTTAACACAGGGCAAAAGGGGCAGCTGCCCCGGGTCTAGTCATTGTTGTGGGGCCCAAAGCAGCTGCCCCTTGAGTCCCCAAATAGTTGATAAGTGGATTCAAGAGGGCCCAAGAACATTTTTGCCCAGGGTCCAATCAAGAATAAAGACGGCCCTGGTTAGAATTTGTATTATGGAAAGAAAAAAGCAGCTAAGTACAGGAAAATGAGTGGCAGAAGAGACTTGTTTGGGCTAAAGAACACAAGGAATGGACATTAGACCAGTGGAAATCTGTGCTTTGTTCTGATGAGTCCAAATTTGAGATCTTTGGTTCCAACCACCGTGTCTTTGTGCGACGCAGAAAAGGTGAACGGATGGACTCTACATGCCTGGTTCCCACCGTGAAGCATGGAGGAGGAGGTGTGATGGTGTGGGGGTGCTTAGCTGGTGACACTGAAGGCATACTGAACCAGCATGGCTACCACAGCATCTTGTAGCGGCATGCTGTTCCATCCGGTTTGCGTTTAGTTGGACCATCATTTATTTTTCAACAGGACAATGAACCCAAACACACCTCCAGGCTGTGTAAGGGCTATTTGACCAAGAAGGAGAGTGATGGGGTGCTGCGCCTGATGACCTCCACAGTCACCGGACCTGAACCCCATCGAGATGGTTTGGGGTGAGCTGGACCGCAGAGTGAAGGCAAAAGGGTCAACAAGTGCAAAGCATCTCTGGGAACTCCTTCAAGACTGTTGGAAGACCATTTCAGGTGACATCAAGAGAATGCCAAGAGTGTGCAAAGCAGTAATCAAAGCAAAAGTGGCTACTTTGAAGAACCTAGAATATGACATATTTTCACACTTTTTTGTTATGTATATAATTCCACATGTGTTAATTCATAGTTTTGATGCCTTCAGTGTGAATCTACAATTTTCATAGTCATGAAAATAAAGAAAACTCTTTGAATGAGAAGGTGTGTCCAAACTTTTGGTCTGTACTATATATATATATATATATATATATATATATATATATATATATATATATAAACATATGTATATGTAAAATATACAGTATATATATATATATATAGAGAGAGAGAGAGAGAGATTTTTTTTAGCAGAGACCCTAGAGAATAAAATGGAGGTTATTGTAATATTTTATGTCACACTGTGTTTGCGCAGTGGTCTTTCAGACACTTTTTTTTTTTTTTTGGGGGGGGGGGGGATACACTTTAATGAATTAAAAAAAAACACAAAGGTTACCCCAATTATTTTGTTTAATGTGAAAGATGATGTTATCCTGAGTAAATTGATACCCAACATGTCATGCTTTAAAACTGCTCATGGAATGGCGACAAACTATGGTACTTCTGGTAAATCTGCATAGGCGAAGCTTTAAATTGTTTTACAGGTTACCAGTTTATAGTGACAGAGGAGGTCTAGGGCTAGAATTATTGCTCTTGCTCTAACGATCGCAGTGATACCTCACATGTGTGGTTTGAACACCGTTCACATATGCGGGCGTGACTTGCGCATGCGCTCGCTTCTGCGCACAATGGGGCACTTTTATTTTTTTTATTTATTTTGCTTTTTATCTTTTATTTTTACACTGTCCCCTTATTTATTTTTTTCATCATTTTTATTCCTATTACAAAGAATGTTAACATTCCTTGTAAATAGAAGTAAGCATGACAGGTCCTCTTTATTGAGAGATATGGGGTAAAAAAAAAAAAAGTGATCTTGCTGTGAATCCGCTGCTGGGATCACTTTTTGTGGAAAGCCGGCTGCCTAAAAAAAAAAAAAATACCGGGGCTATGGCATCTAGCTGCAGCCCTAACCCCAGTATTTAAAGAAAAAATATGACGTACATTTACAGTTATGCGGTTGGCAAGTGGTTAGCAATCGCAAAGTGAATGTAAAACCCTAAGGGCTCCTTTACATGTGGTGTGTCCCTCTGAAAAGCAATCTACGGTAGATTGCTTTTTAAAAGGGGATTTGACAGGCGGCTCACCTCCTGAATGCCTGTTTTAACCACTTGCCGACCACCTAACGTACTTTTACTGCTGCAAGTCGGCTCCCCTGCGAGAAATCACGTCACTTCCTGCAGGGGCTCCAGGGGGCGCGTGTCGCCGAAGGCACGATTACACGTTGATAACAAAATAAAACCAACACATATAATGGAGAGGCTGCACACCCCAAGAAATGAACTAGCAACTGGAAGTACACAAGTACATACCCCCAGGGGTTTTTAGGCAGCAAAGACACTATGTGAAAAATTTTGAAAACTGTATTAGGATTTTTTTTTTAAATTACTTTATTCATGAAAATAGAAAAATGTATAAAACGTACATGGTAAAATCCCCAAAAAGGGATAGAAATATGTGATGAGCTCTGGTTACAAATGAAATAACATAATGTAACAACAAAGAAATGATAATCGCATATGATAGATCATCACATAGGAAATGCAAAAAACGCTGACGCGTTTCGACCTATGGAATGAGGTCTTCCTCAGGGGGTCTGTGATGTCTAGAGGAAACATGTTTGTCAATTGAAATGTAACATATTACAAAACATACATACAGACATGTGCGGTATCTTACATGTGCGATATCAGACATGTGGGGTATCAACGATTACACGTTGATTGGCTAGAGAGGGAGCCAATCAGCGGGTCTGGTGGACCCGAAGTCTGTGATCATTCCTGAGAGACACAGAATGGCGGTCTGACTATGTAAACAAGGCAGATCGCCGCTCTGACAGGGAGGAAGATGGAGATCTTGTGTTGCCGCTAAACAGGAACACAGATCTCTGTCTTCCCCCAGTTAGAGGACCTCCCCCACACAGTTAGAAAGCACCCTCTAGGTACACATTTAACCCTTTGATCGCCCCTGGTGTTAACCTCTTCCCTGCCAGTGTCATTAGTACAGTGACAGTGCATATTTATTAGCACTGATCACTGCATTGGTGTCACTGGTCCCCAAAAAAGTGTCAAAAGTGTCAGTTAGGTGTCCCATTTGTCTGCCACAATGTCGCAGTCCCGCTATAAGTTGCTGATCGCCGACATTACTAGTAAACAAAAAAAAAGTAAAAAAAATTCCATAAAAGTATCCCAAAGTTTGTAGATGCGATAACTTTTGCGCAAACCAATCAATATCCTTATTGGGATTTTTGATATGAAGCAGAATACAAATTTGCCTAAATTGATGAAGATATTCGATTTTTTATATATTTTTTTATTGCATGTGTTTTATAGCAAAAAGTAAAAAATATTGTTTTTTTTTTCAAAATTGCCATTTCTTCAGAGCCCTGTGCCATGACCGGCGGCTCCCATGCGCATGCGCAGGAGTGACATCACGCGGCTCCGGCCAGTCACACAGCCAGAGTCCGCGAACCCGAAAGGAAGAAGGGCAAAAATGGATGTGGCCTCCAGCGGGGACGACAAGAGCTTTGTTTGCAGCTTAAGTGTCACATAATGTGCTAGTATGTGATGGCGAACCTTGGCACCCCAGATGTTTTGGAACTACATTTCCCATGATAATCACCTATACTGCAGAATGGGAAATGTAGTTCCAAAACATCTGGGGTGCCAAGGTTCCCCATCATTGTGCTAGTATGTGATGCACACTAGTACATTATACCTTTACTTTGCAGGTAAGAAAAAAAAAAACTGAGTTTACATCA
Source organism: Pelophylax lessonae (assembly GCF_965119305.1). Taxonomy (NCBI): domain Eukaryota; kingdom Metazoa; phylum Chordata; class Amphibia; order Anura; family Ranidae; genus Pelophylax; species Pelophylax lessonae. The sequence continues at coordinate 10,238,354 of NC_138773.1, read as the reverse complement.
GGAAGTCCATGGGAGGAGCACAGAGTTCAAGGTTCACCAGAAACAAGGTACAAGGCAAGAAAGACCAGACAGTGAGCTGTCCAGCATCTATAGTGGCCCAGCAAGAAGAGCTACTGCCAGACCCCAAAAAGGTTGCAGGTTCAAACAAAGGTTATAGGTGGCCCCCACCTATAACTGGCGAGAAGCACATGGAAGGGCAACGCATGCGAGAGAAAACCAGAAAAAATTCCCAGCCCAACTCACCAACCAGTCTGCTTACCAACCAAATAAACCTGTCTAACAGTATGCGTTAAAAACAGGGGTTTTTAGTTAGCACACATTTTTAAATGCAAGCGTAAGCTGCAAGGCCACTTCATGGCACCCTGTATTACCTGCAGTCCTAACTCTACTAATCTATGAGAGTCTCCACAATGGAAGTACATGCATTCTAATGGATAGATAGGGGGCAGGTGGGCCATGAGGGAGCCCAACCCTCCTTAACCACTTCTGGACCAGGCTTTTTTCTGTTGTTTACAAGTTAGAATCATTTTTTTTTTGCTAGAAAATTACTTAGAACCCCCAAACATTAAAAAGAAAAAAGAAAAAAAAAAGATATATATATATATATATATATATATATTTTTTTAGCAGAGACCCTAGAGAATAAAATGGAGATAATTGCAATATTTTTATCACACCGTATTTGCGCAGCAGTCTTACAAACGCAATTTTTTGGGAAAACAATTCAACTTTTTTAATTAAAAAATAAGAAATCAGTAAAGTTAGCCCATTTTTTTTTTCTATAATGTGAAAGATAATGTTACGCCGAGTAAACAGATAACCAACATGTCATGCTTCAAAATTGCGCACGCTCGTGGAATGGTGACAAACATTGGTACTAAACCACTTTAAGACCGGTGGATTTTCCTGCTTAATGACCAGGCCACTTTTTTAAACTCGGCACTGCGTGACTTTAACGGACAATTGTGTGGTCGTGCGACATCGTGGAAGAATTTCCTGTTGTAATCACCAGCGGTTATCCTCCTCCTGAGTTATATTCTGTGGATGATGAGTCTGGGTTGAAAGGATTTGAGATATCTATAATACAGTGATATCTACATTTTCCCTAAGCTTTAATGATCCAAAGAGTATATACTCTGTTGGGTCCAGGAGGATATCTGGTAAGCCTTTGATCTACCTGTTTCATCGGTGGTGGTCATACACCTGTGATCTCTCAAGAGGATTTATCTGCACTTTGCATCCTTGTGTTGGATAAATCACAAATTTCGCAAATGATGGACTATTTTTATTTAATTGCATAGTATTTATGGACTTTATGGTCACTTATGCACTGTATGTATTTGCACTTTTTTGCTCAATTTTGCACATATATTTGCACTTTTAGTTATTTTTTTGTAAAGTGTATGTACTATTTGCACTACATACATTTAAATTCATTTGAGATTGCACAATTTTTGTCTAGTTTTGCATATATATTTGCACTTTAACCTCCCTGGCGGTATGATTCTTTCCGATTTTAGGTGCTGAAAGCGGTACCATTTTTTTTTTTTACTGTGCGTTCTTCTTTATAACATCCCGGGTATGATAACGTTTGAAACACAAAATCATAAATTATAATATAATAAATAACTATAAATAAGTTAAAGTATGTGTGTGTATATATATATATACAGTGCCTTGCGAAAGTATTCGGCCCCCTTGAACTTTGCAACCTTTTGCCACATTTCAGGCTTCAAACATAAAGATATAAAACTGTAATTTTTTGTGAAGAATCAACAACAAGTGGGACACAATCATGAAGTGGAACGAAATTTATTGGATATTTCAAACTTTTTTAACAAATAAAAAACGGAAAAATTGGGCGTACAAAATTATTCAGCCCCCTTAAGTTAATACTTTGTAGCGCCACCTTTTGCTGCCTTTACAGCTGTAAGTCGCTTGGGGTATGTCTCTATCAGTTTTGCACATCGAGAGACTGAAATTTTTGCCCATTCCTTCTTGCAAAACAGCTCGAGCTCAGTGAGGTTGGATGGAGAGCGTTTGTGAACAGCAGTTTTCAGTTCTTTCCACAGATTCTCGATTGGATTCAGGTCTGGACTTTGACTTGGCCATTCTAAGACCTGGATATGTTTATTTGTGAACCATTCCATTGTAGATTTTGCTTTATGTTTTGGATCATTGTCTTGTTGGAAGACAAATCTCTGTCCCAGTCTCAGGTCTTTTGCAGACTCCATCAGGTTTTCTTCCAGAATGGTCCTGTATTTGGTTCCATCCATCTTCCCATCAATTTTAACCATCTTCCCTGTCCCTGCTGAAGAAAAGCAGGCCCAAACCATGATGCTGCCACCACCATGTTTGACAGTGGGGATGGTGTGTTCAGGGTGATGAGCTGTGTTGCTTTTACGCCAAACATAACGTTTTGCATTGTTGCCAAAAAGTTTGATTTTGGTTTCATCTGAGCAGAGCACCTTCTTCCACATGTTTGGTGTCTCCCAGGTGGCTTGTGGCAAACTTTAAACGACACTTTTTATGGATATCTTTAAGAAATGGCTTTCTTCTTGTCACTCATAAAGGGCAGATTTGTGCAGTATACGACTGATTGTTGTCCTATGGACAGAGTCTCCCACCTCAGCTGTAGATCTCTGCAGTTCATCCAGAGTGATCATGGGCCTCTTGGCTGCATCTCTGATCAGTCTTCTCCTTGTATGAGCTGAAAGTTTAGAGGGACGGCCAGGTCTTCGTAGATTTGCAGTGGTCTGATACTTCTCCATTTCAATATTATCGCTTGCACAGTGCTCCTTGGGATGTTTAAAGCTTGGGAAATCTTTTTGTATCCAAATCCGGCTTTAAACTTCTCCACAACAGTATCTCGGACCTGCCTGGTGTGTTCCTTGCTCTTCATGATGCTCTCTGCGCTTTAAACGGACCTCTGAGACTATCACAGTGCAGGTGCATTTATACGGAGACTTGATTACACACAGGGGGATTCTATTTATCATCATTAGTCATTTAGGTCAACATTGGATCATTCAGAGATCCTCACTGAACTTCTGGAGAGAGTTTGCTGCACTGAAAGTAAAGGGGCTGAATAATTTTGCACGCCCAATTTTTCAGTTTTTTATTTGTTAACAAAGTTTGAAATGTCCAATAAATTTCCTTCCACTTCATGATTGTGTCCCACTTGTTGATTCTTCACAAAAATTACAGTTTTATATCTTTATGTTTGAAGCCTAAAATGTGGCAAAAGGTTGCAAAGTTCAAGGGGGCCGAATACTTTTGCAAGGCACTGTATATATATATATACACATAAAAAGTACAGTAAAACTGCAGGAAAGGCCACTGGGGGGCAAACTAATGTGAATTTATTTTATTTTGCAATATATCAGTGTGTTTGGTGTGTTTTACTTTTGAATTTGCCGCCGGTTCCACCCCCCTGCGTGCGTCACGTCACAGGAGACGGAAGACGGGGGAAAACACAGAGCATCGGGAGGAAGCTCTGCCGCCGCACACCGCCGGGATACATCGCTGGATCCTGGTGACAAGGTAAGTAACCCCTCTACCAGGATCCAGCGATCTTCCTAGCGGTACCCCGAGAGTGGCTCTCGGTTACCGGTTTTGGCACGGAAATGTAACCCCGAGCCACACTCGGGAATACCGCTAGGGAGGTTAAAGTGCAGGTATTTATTTACACACAATATTTTGCACTATATGTGTTTAAATCCTAATATCAGCGCTGCATTATTTATATCCATCTTGTCTTTTACAAATTGTCTTTTGTTTTTGCGGGCTGCTGACTATTAGTGTTGGCATGGTATACATTTTCTATATACTTCTTCCCCCGCCTATAACTGGTCTTGGCAGCAAGGAGCACTGGAAGGGCAAACACATGTCAGGAAAAGCCAAGGGGTTTCCAGTCATTTGCAAATGTGTGCAACTAAACCCCTGTTTTTAACGCATACTGCTAGACAGGTTAATTCGGTTTGTCGCAGACTGGTTGGTAAGTTTTGACTGGAAACCCCTTGGCTTTTCCTAAAAAAATGGAACACCTGCCTGAGACCAAAGCCATGGAGCTCATATTGGGTGCAGGAAATGTAACATATATTTAAACTGTGAAATTCTTTGTTCTCTGTTCTATCAGTCACCAGGAAGAGGGAAATAAGCTTCAGAAAATCCTGCAGTAAATGGTTTACAATCTGCTATCTGGTCATTGAGCTTTGTCCTCACATCTTTAAGTGATTGTAAAAGGATTTTTATTTTTTTATGTAGCACAGTTCCCGTAGGACTTGCTGTGTGATGACTTCTTGGATCACCACTGATTACCTGCAGACAGTCACTAGGGGATTATTCCCACACCCATCCTTTCTCCCGTTTGCTTGTTACTCATTAAACAGTCAAGGGGATTTGGTTTGAGATTTATTGTGGAACTTAGATGGGAGAAGATAATAGTGCGATACTCCAACTTCAACTATTCTCAGTAGATAAGGACAACTCTCACTTGGCCTCACCGGATTACCTGTGGAAACAGACACACTGCTTTCACCATACTGCCACTTGTATGGAAGAACTAAGTCTTCTTGCTCTCTATAGCAGCAGACTTATTGCATCTACATTATCTTCAGGACACTCTCTAGCATCCCCTTGACTGACACCCGTCCACTGACTCTTCTAGCAGAAGGGATGGCCCTCACAGAACAGGCCCCACATCACAGATCTGTACTCACTGTAGGCAGAATCATAGTTACATAGTTACATAGTTAGTGAGGTTGTTTCCAGTTTCCAGTGTCTCCTTTCCAGTCAGTTCTGCAGGACATTTGGGTTCAGCTTCTCTCAGAATCTCAGGCCCTCAGGTCAACCACCCGAGGCCGCATGGCAGCTTCTACAGAGGAGGGGCAGCCATCCCTCCAGCTGAAAGACCCCAAGCACATGTGCCCTTGGCATTTATACAGTATCTTAGCATGCAACGAGGAACATTCCCCTCCCAATCACAGGGGCTGTAGTATATGCCCATGCACTCATTTGTCAGGTTTTCTCCCACTGTCCAATATGCCTCCCTATTGGACCAGTGTGAAACACTTCAAACAAGCGGAGCTGCGTCTGAGCACCATGAGCAGACCTGTCACGGGGTAACAAGGCAGAGCCTGACGTAAGGGAGTGGCTTACCGGGTAACTGGCGTGGCACAGGTTCACCAGAGGCGCAGAGTCTAAGTGTTAGCCAGTTTTTCCCAGGGCCCCAGATGGTGGGGATGGACTTGGCTGCTTGCTAACACCAGGTCGCGATCCCCCGGTTTCCCTGGGGGAGACAGGAGCAGGTCCAGGACCAATAGCCGGTAGCGGAAAAACAGATCAGGATCAGGCAGGAGAATAGTCAGGACAAGCCAAGGTCAGGGCGGGCAGCAGGTAATCAGAATCCAAAGACAAGCCAGGTCAGGTAAACAGGAACAGCAGAATATAAACAGGCACAGGATACAGGAGAGCTGATGATAACACAGCAAATGCCTGGAGTGACTGCTGTGTTTAAATATGCCGTTTTGGTGCCAATTTAGTAGCCTCAAACTATTTTAAGGTAGCCTCAAACTTATTCCAAGGTAGCCTCTGCCTATTCCAAGGTAGCCTCTGACTATTGCAAGGTAGCCTCAAACTATTGCAAGGTAGCCTCAAACTACTGCAAGGTAGCCTCGGACTACTGCAAGGTAGCCTCGAGCTATTATAAGGTAGCCTCTAGCTATTCAAGGCACCTCTTCGTACGCGCATGCGCATAGGCATTCGCCGGTTAGTGGCGCCAGTGCGCCTGCGCAGGGTATTGATTCCCTGACAAGATCTCACTAACTGATCGTGCTCTCTGGTAGGCAGAGAGCAATCTAAATTTACCTGGCAATCTCTCAGAAAGAAGAAAGACCCCCAAAAAACGATACTCTCTCTCTTCTAGCAGCTACCTAGGAGGGTGCTACATCTACATCTAATTACAAACATCTCATACTTACCCACTCTGCAAAGGTTTTGCACAAAGCAGCCCAAATACTCCTCTTCTTGGTTTCCCTGCCAGTAATCCTGGCCCCTAAATCCTGCTGAGTGCCCCCATAGCAAGCTGCTTGCTATTGGGGCAGTCATGCAGGCTCACTTTAGAGCTATGCTCTGTGTGCCCATTGACACAGAGAGTGCGGCCCGGCCCTGTCACCCACTCCCTCCTTACTGGATGTGATTATAAGCAGCAGGAGCCAATGGCTTCTGCTGCTGTGTCTGTGCCACTGTGTAGAGAGAGAGAGACAGTAGCAATGCTGCTCTCGTGCACAACACTGGATCAAGATCAGGTTTAGGTATGTATTGGAGGGGCCAGTGTGTGGGGAGCGGCACAGAAAGCATCATGGCGAAAAAAAAAAAATACTTCTGCCTTTAGAACCATGGAGCCAATCACATCAGTCTTTGTACCAGAGGAGATTACACTCTAATGTCCCTCCTTTTTCTTTTTGCTACTAGTTAACCTGGTTGCGGTGGCTCCCTGCGCTATCACATGACTAAGTGGGAATACCTGCTGGGTCATAGGATGGTTGGTGACCATTTGTAAATCACAACTGGCCACTCAGGTCTCTATACTAGGTTCATTGTATACTACACTCTAATGTCCCCCCAGTCACACACTAATATCATCTGAGATCACTGAGCCAATCACATCAGTCTCTGTACCAGAGGAGCTTACACTCTAATGTCCCCTCCCCCACAGTCACACACTATTATTATTATACATTTATATAGCTCTGACATATATCACAGTGCTGTACAGAGATCACTGAGCCAGTCATATCAGTCTCTGTACCAGGGGAGCTTACACTCTAATGTCCCCTCCCCCACAGTCACATCAGTCTCTGTACCAGAGGAGCTTACACTCTAATGTCCCCTCCCCCACAGTCACATCAGTCTCTGTACCAGAGGAGCTTACACTCTAATGTCCCCTCCCCCACAATCACATCAGTCTCTGTACCAGAGGAGCTTACATTCTAATATCCCCTCCCCCACAGCCACATCAGTCTCTGTACCAGAGGAGCTTACACTCTAATATACCCCCACAGTCACACACTATTTTTATTATACATTTATATAGCTCTGACATATACCGCAGTGCTGTACAGAGATCACTGAGCCAGTCACATCAGTCGCTGTACCAGAGGAGCTTTCACTCTAATGTCCCCTCCCCCACAGTCACACACTAATATCATACATGTATATAGCTCTAACATATACCGCAGTGCTGTACAGAGAACACTGAGCCAATCACATCAGTCTGTACCAGAGGAGCTTACACTCTAATGTCCCCTCCTCCACAGTCACATCAGTCTCTGTACCAGAGAAGCTTACACTGTAATGTCCCCTCCCCCACTGTCACACACTATTATTATTATTATTATTATTATTATTATTATATTTATATAGCTCTGACATATACTGCAGCGCTGTATAGAGATCACTGAGCCAGTCACATCAGTCTCTGTACCAGAGGAGCTTACACTCTAATGTCCCCTCCCCCACAGTCACATCAGTCTCTGTGCCCCCCACAGTCACACACTACTAGTAATAATTATTATTATTATTATTGACTCAGTGTTCACCTAGAAGTGAAAACTTAAAGATGACCGGTCCTGGATAGTATAAAGGATCTTCCCAAACTATCAGGAGCCATTTAAAGCCTATTTTCCCCTTAAAAACCCATAAAAGTCACGCTATGTCTTTTCTATTGATTTCAATGCAGTTAACATATTGGACATTTTTCGTCTTAAATGATCCCAATTTGCTGAAATATCAATGTATCAAAACGTCAGAATTTTTCTCATCCCTGCTTTTCAGAATAGTGGGATACTCGGAATTAACTATGTACAATGTTGGGGGACTTCTATCTTAATGCACAGCCAGGCTGTTGATTCACTCTTCCACTAAAGGTGAATTTGGGTTAAGCCTCTTTCCTAAGATGACTTGGTGAACTATAGATTATCTTCAGGACACTCTCCTCAGCATCCTCTCTCTCTTGACTGCCTACACCCGTCCACTGACTACTCTACTCCTGGGGTGCCCCCCCCCTCAGGTCAGGCCCCTTGACACAAGTCCCTGTTCTCACGATACTGTTTTTCCAGGGTCTCCAGTGTCTACCCTTTAGTCAGCTCTCCTGAACCTCTGGGTTCAGCTCCATTCCTCTGGCCCTGGGGACGACCTCCTGCGACCATGTGCCACTGCTACAGAGGAGGAGGCAGCTACCACCCTCCCTCCGGGACTCCACTCTCCAGCAAAAGACCCCGCAGCACATGTGCTCCTGGCTTTTATACAGTATCCCAGAATGCACTGAGGCAACTTGCCACTGCCAATCACAAGGACTGTATAAAAGCCTATGCATTCATTTGTCAGGTTACCTCCCACTGTCCAACATGCCTCCCTATTGGACCAGTGTGAAACACTCTCTAGACCCAATGGATCACATACTGAGCACAAAGAGCAGACCTCACTCACAGATCAGTAGCAGAGCCAGAGGGCTAGCTGGGGTGGCAATTGCCACCCCAGACGAAGTCCTTTCCACCCCTGTTGCCACCCCGCTGAAAACATTACACTGTTTGACAGTGGCGGCCGGTGTGTTGGGGTCGCAGGGGCGCCGCCCCCCTATCCATGCGTCTGGCCCCCTAATCTGCATGCGGGGCGCCAGACGCATGGAGTTCAATGGGATTTTTTTTGTCACCTGATTAGAGCCAGAGGCTCTTATAGGCTTCAGAAGAGGGTGGACCCGGGGTGCAGAGCAGTGCGCCCCGAGCCCACCCATTGTGTGACAATAGCGAATGAAAATTCGCTATTGTCACACGGATCCTCCTCCTGGCCAATCAGGAAGCCGGTCTGAGACCGGCTCCTGATTGGCCGAAAAGGCGAACGCATGCCATTGGCCGAGCCGCTGAGGAGGAGGCGGGAGGACTCGAGGAGACACTGGGGGACTGAGGAGAAGCGGCGGCTGCAGGTAAGTTTCTCTGTATTGATGGGAGACACGGCACGCTGGTCACTGCATTGATGGGGGGCACGGCACGCTGGTCACTGCATTAATGGGGGCACGTATTTTTAGTGTAATTGAACACTTTGTATATTGACCCCCCAAAATAATACCTTGCCACCCCTTTGCCACCCCTGTTTTAAAAGTCTAGCTCCGCCACTGTCACAGATCCTGCTCTCTGGTAAGCAAAGAGCAATATAGATTTGCCTGCAGCCCCTTTAATAAGTAGACAGAGCCAAAAACGACACTCTCTCCCTTGCACCTATCTAGGAGGGTGCTACAATAGTATCACCCAAAGGGGTACTAATGGATGCAGTATTCGTTTGGAGTATAGTCTATGAGAGCCATACGCTGCTGAAGGGGAACAAGATCGCATTTTGGGGATGCCACTGGATGGACTATACAGAGTTTGGTTACCCGCCCCCTACCCACATTGGTTGCTGGTAGGAGAGGGGGGGGGCAGCAATCTGTAAAGTCCCGATCTGACAGTCCTGATGGAAGAGTGCTACAGTGACAAGAGTGTGAAGCTGAGGAGGAGAGAGAGAGAGCACATCCCACTCTCTCCTGTCAGCTAATAGTAGCAGAAACACTCCTGGCAGCGCCCCCTTCACCTCCCATGCTACAGATGCCCGGGGCAGCCACCCCTCCTTCCCAACCCTTGTACCGGCCCTGCCCTGGAGGAACAGGAAAGGCCCGGGAAAAACCACATATGGTGGCGGGAGGGTGGGGGCAACATTCTACAGCACGGTAAAAGTAAATGCACAGTTGTAAAGCCCTCCCCCCCCCCCAGATCACTTTTGCAAAACAGTCAATTGCCGGCTGTAAAAAAAAAAAAAAAAACAGTACCAAGATCATAGCTTCAGCTGCATGCATGATCTTCTAATGACCACTTGCTGACGGGTGTTTATATACTGTAAGTATGTTGGTCAGTAAGTGGTTCAAAGATGAAAGAGTCACTTTAAGAACAAATGTGAGTTTGTGTTGGCTGTGGATTTTCCCTCCCTTGTATTTGTCCTAATAATCAGCTGTAAAGACATTTTGTATATCTGTAGCAACTGATAGAAGGCAATAAGGATATAATCAGTAAAGAAATGTCTTGCTGTAAATCTTGCACATTGACCGGGGCGGGGGGTTCATACAAGGAAATTCCTGCTCAGAGAATACTCTGGATACATGATCAGAGCAGAGACCAGTATTCAGTGATTGTAGTGTAGTCAGGGTCAGAAGGAGGCATTTTCCTTCCCGTGTGCTCTACAGACATGTCTGGAAATATTGGCAATGTCAGACCACCATTACCAGGATTAAAGCCAAAGCCTCAGTCCCAGACGACTGATCCCAGGCAGTTCATCCGAAACTTCAGCTTCCATAACTGCAAACTGGGTAACCAGGGCTTCCAGAGACTCCTCTTACAGGTCTTTGGATTTGCCGGGCATGGCAAATCCTCGTTCATTAATACCTGTAAGATTGTTTTGGAAAACTCATCCTACGACAACTATACGAAGGCGTCAGCATCCTTTGGGGGAAGCACTATGGACCGGCTGACCTACCAGCTGACGGAAAACATCATCCTGGTGGACAATCGCGGGTGTTCCTCTCTGCACAGTCATGAAAAAGGAGAGATTTTTGCCCAGCTTGGTAAGTGTGACAAATAGGCAGGGGCAGACTGGCAACTTTCAGTCCAGTACAAACCAGAGGCTCATGGTGCAGTGACTGGGCCTCCCCCTCCCACTCTTCACGTCCTCCTCCTGACCCCCATTCCAGGCTGAAGCCCTGCTCCAGGTACGCTCTACTCACCGGCTGAATCCGGGTTCCCAACCTGGCCAGCAGGGGGTGGTTGGGGGGAGCAGGGACAGCTCAGTTGGGGCTGGCCAGGGGAGGAGAGTCTGAAGTGGGGCATGGAACCGGCCTCTGCTTAGGCACAGTTTACACCATCCATATGGGGGGGGGGGGGGGTAGCTGTGTTCTGTCCTTGTCTTCATCCTGCACTCAGTAGTTCTGTGTCAGAGACTTTTTAATTCTCTTTACCAGGAATCCTTTAGGCATGTCTGTGGCAGAAGTGGTGCAGCTTTTTTACAGGACATCGGAGCGGCTCAGGGGGCAATTGCCTCCCTGGCCCAGTCCTCCCCTGCAAATAGGGGTCTATTTATAAAAACAACTGTCTAATTATCCTGAAATCGCATGTGAATTTATTCAATATAAATGGGGGAAAAATTCTCTGTTAGTAGACCATTTTCTCTCCAGTTTGGATGGTCTTCAACCCTAAATATAGCATGAATCCGGAAAATACTGCAAAATGGCCACTGGATCTAACTGATGATCATAGGAAATACATATAAATTCCCTATATTGTAAGGATGAGAGAATGTGCCCCAGTTTTGATCGCTGCCAACTTGTTGATTCCTGCTTGAAGTTCACAGACTTTGCAGCAAACCAAATAAAAGTCTATGTAGGATGAGTCTAGATATTCAGTTGTAGCCATTCCATCCATAGGGCTACTAAGAAAGCTATTGTCAAGCAAAGGTTATGGCACGGCCATGGAGGACATCTACCAATGATACAATTAAAATAATAAAATTAAGAAAATAGCTCCAACACATGCTGAGAGTATGGCTTCTGTGAGACCACCCATTTATAGAAAGGAGGTGGCATTATCCATTTCTTCAAGCTTCTGGATTCTACGACTCACCTATCCAGGGAAAAGGTTCATGGTGAACCTGTAAACTTTTCATCCAAATCATGAACTTCAAATATCCTGGAGATTCACCCCAAAGTGAACCTGACCCTCATCCCTTGTAATAAGATGATAGGAGTTTTCCCCCTAGTAGTATGTTAGATGTTTAACTTCCATATGGAAGCAGCAATGCTGCAAATTTTTTCTTCTTTATAGTAAAATTCAGCTGAAAGGGCACTGGAGACCACCTGGGCATGCCAGACAGTAAAGTGCAGTCCCCCCTTATGTGTTCTATATACATACAGTGGTGTATTTAGGTCTTGTGCTGCCCTAGGCCTGACTAAACTTGTGCACCCCCTAATTTAAATATATACCACCCCTTCCTGTAAAGGCCACACCCCTTACTGTTTATGACCCGCCCTGTCATCTGTAAACCACAGACCACAACCACAGTCTATCAATGCCCATCAGTGTAGCCTCATCAGTTTCCATAAGTTCAGCCTCATCAGTGGCCATCATTGCAGCATATCAGTGCAGCCCCATCAGTAAAGCTTACCAGTGCCTGGGATAGGGATGTTTCACCTTGTGATTCATTTTGTTTTTTCTGTGCTGCATAATACAATTCAACATGATGAACTCTTAGATGGGCCCAAAGATTAGACATATTTTATGTTTTTGCAGTTATTGATCCCATGCTTACATTGTTTTTGCAAGTGTTGCACAGTGCTGCTGATTTTCCTGGAGATGGAGAAGAGAAATAGTCCCAGACCACACTTTTCATTTTTCTATCTCCATCCATCTCCATTGAAACTTGAAAAGACACTAATATAGGCTTAAACAAAATGGCTGGCTGGCACCCTGTGGTGATGAGTGACTGGCTGACACCCTGTGGTGGGTGGCTGGCTGGCACCCTTCGGCTGGCTGGCACCGTGTGGTGGATGGGTGGCTGGCTGGCCCCCTTTGGTGGGTGCCTGGCTGGCACAGTGTGGTGGATGGGTGGCTGGCTGGCCCCCTTTGGTGGGTGCCTGGCTGGCACCCTGTGGTGGGTGGGTGGCTGGCACCCTGTGATAGTTGGCTGGCTGGCTGTCACCCTTTGGTGGCTGGCTGGCAACCTGTGGTGGCTGACTGGCTGGCTGGCACCCTGTGGTGGGTGGGTGGCTGGCACCCTGAGGTGGGTGGATGGCTGGCACCCTGTGGTGGGTGGATGGCTGGCTGGCACCCTGTGGTGGGTGGCTGGCACCCTTTGGTGGCTGGCTAGCACCCTTTAGTGGGTGGCTGGCTGGCACCCCTTGGTGAGTGGGTGGTTTGGCACCCTTTGGTGGCTGGCCGGCACCCTGTGGTGGGTAGTTGGTTGGCACCCTTTGGTGGCTGGCTAGCACCCTTTGCTGGCTGGCTGGCCCCCTTTGCTGGCTGGCTGGCCCCCTGTGTGGTTGGTAGATGGCAGATACAGGCCCAGGGCCAGTGGGTGGCTGGCAGGTACAGTCAGTCAGGCTGGCTGGCTGACTGGTAAGCCTGTGGGACTGGGTGGCTGGCTGGCTTTAGTAATTAACAAGGGACCAATGACTGACCTCTAATCCCTATAAGGGGTCCTGACTAAGAGAAAATGTAGAAATAGTAGTCTGATAGCCTCTTAAAAACCCCATCCCACTGGTCAGTGAGTTGGGGCTCAAATCTGGCGTTAGAGTCCCAGAAATCCAGGTGTAGGCACCTAATTGGTGTCATAAGCCAATATAGTTTCTTTAAGTAGTGAGAAGAGGGTATGGCCAGCGGCCTTTCACGGTCACATAGGATGATAACATGTCTCTGCTCTCTCTCTGGGGTTTAGCGATACCAGCTGCAGTGACATCCTCCCCACAGCTAGGCAGTGACACCATATTTGAAAGTGGCTTTACTATGGACCAGAAAATATCAGCAAATTGTCTCATCCGCAGCCAGCTACATGATCTGTACTCTACTCTACAACAACTTCCCTGCCACAAGCCCAGGAACAGTTCCTCTTCAGCAGAGCTCTGGATCTGCTGATATCTGTATATCAAGAGCAACAGAAGCTCAGTTTCTTTGGGCACTATGTCCTCCACAAGTCCATGCTCCTCAAAGCAGTTTATTTTTTCTTTTCCCAGACTTCAAAGTTTTACATTACAGCTTCTTCTACTCTCCCTGGTGGTGGGTGGGACTTTCCTCTAGCCATCTCTGTGGATGCACATAGCCCTGGAAATGTTCAGTCATTTGTCCCTCTCTCCCCTTCCCTCCTTACTGACAGGCAAAGAGGGGAATAACAGCTGTAGCAATGGCAAGTGTCTAAGTGACTGCAGCATGTGTCACTCTGTCAGGAACAGCCTGGTCTGTACAGCTGTAATCCACGGTGTGCCTTGAACCGGGAGTACATTTTCCACCTTGCACTAGTTTTACAGGAGTGCATTCCTTATATGCAGGCCAGAACCCAGTCATTTGGCAAATTAATCTCACACTGGTTTTCGTCTTTACAAGTACATGTGGGCAGCATGGTACAGGAGATGCAGTGCTGCGGGCATGGTACCGGAGAATCTCCTGTACTATGCCCGCAGCACCTGCATCTGCTGCCGAGGAGTTTCGCTTACCTTGAGGCTCCTTCCATTTAAAAATGGCGCCGCCCGGCGCCATTACGTCACCATGCACGCGCCGCCTGCCCGGGAATTGCCGAGCGTGTACGGGTATTCCCGAACGGCGGCGGCGCACGCGTAGTGCGCATGTCTGGCCGGCCGCGGCCATTTTTTTTTTTTTTTAGGTTTTATCGGCACATCGGGGGGATTTTTACATGCGGGGGGCGGCTTTTTTGCCGCCCCCCACAAAGTGCCGCCCTAGGCCTAGGCCTTGTCGGCCTAGGCCTAAATACAGCAGTGTATACATATATATCTCAGTTATAGGTGGGGGCAGTGGTCACTTGTACTTTGATTTTATATATATACTAGACATTAAGCCCGTAAAATTAACGGGCGCTAGAACATATGTGGTCAAACATTTGTAAAAACAGACTTAGCAGTAAGTCCACGCGAGCGCGCACCCGTGCACACCAACCGATTCCAACAGTTTTGCCCGGCTGCCCGAAGTCTCTGCGCTCCAAGTCCCAACAGGTGTCCGTGGGGCACATGCGCAGTAGCGCAATCCCACGCACACAGGGACTGGAAGCAGAAACACTTGTACATTATATGTATAGATTATTTAGTATACGTATACTTAGAACAGAAGGAGCTATATATATGGGGGGGGGGGATTGTAGTGTGTTGGGGGGAGGAGATTGTAGTGTGTTGGGGAAGGGAGGGGATTGTAGTGTATAGGGGGAGGGGATTGTAGTGTATGGTGAAGGGAGGGGATTGTACTGTATGGGGGAGGGAGGGGATTGTATTGTGGGGGGAGGGAGGGGAATGTAGTGTATGGGGGGGAGGGGATTGTAGTGTATGGGTGAGGGAGGGGATTGTAGTGTATGGGGGGACAGAGGGGATTGTAGTGTATGGGGGGACAGAGGGGATTGTAGTGTATGGGGGAGGGGTTCTACAGTGCATGGGGGATGGGTTCTACAGTGTATGGAGGAGGGAGGGGATTGAAGCGTGGGTGGGGGGAGGGAGGGGATTGTAGTGGGGGGAGGGAGGGGATTGTAGTGTGTTGGGGGGGAGGGGATTGTATTGTGTTGGGGAAGGGAGGGGATTGTAGTGTATGGGGAGGAGATTGTAGTGTATGGGGAAGGAAGGGGATTGTAGTGTGGGGGGGAGGGAGGGGATTGTAGTGTTGGGGGGAGGGAGGGAATTGTAGTGTGGGGGGAGGGAGGGGATTTTAGTGTATGAGGGGGGGAGAGAGGGAATTGTAGTGTATGAGGGGAGGGGATTATAGTGTTATGGGGGAGGGGGGATTATAGTGTATGGGGAGGGAGGGGATTGTAGTGTATGGGGGGGATGAAGGGGATTGTAGTGTATGGGGGGGGAGGAGATTGTAGTGCATGGGGGGACGGAGGGGATTGTAGTGTATGGGGGGGAGATTATAGTGTATGGGGGAGTGGTTCTGCAGTGTATGGGGGAGGGAGGGGATTGAAGCGTGGGGGGGGAGGGAGTGGATTGTAGCGTGGGGGGAGGGAGGGGATTGTAATGTGTTGGGGGGGAGGAGATCGTAGTGTGTTGGGGAAGGGAGGGGATTGTAGTGTGGGGGGAGGGAGGGAGGGGATTGTAGTGTGGGGGAGGGAGGGGATTGTAGTGTATGAGGGGACGGAGGGGATTGTAGTGTATGGGGGGGGGATTATAGTGTATGGGGGAGGGGTTCTACAGTGTATGGGGGAGAGGTTCTACAGTGTATGGGGGAGGGAGGGGATTGAAGCGTGGGGGGAGGGAGGGGATTGTAGCGTGGGTGGAGGGAGGGGATTGTAGTGGGGGGAGGAGATTGTAGTGTATGGGGAGGAGATTGTAGCGTGGTGGGGAGGGAGGGGATTGTAGTGGGGGAGGGAGGGGATTGTAGTGTGTTGGGGGGGAGGGGATTGTAGTGTGTTGGGGAAGGGAGGGGATTGTAGTGTATGGGGAGGGGATTGTAGTGTGTTGGGGAAGGGAGGGAATTGTAGTGTATCGGGGAGGGAGGGGATTGTAGTGTGGGGGGGAGGGAGAGGATTGTAGTGTATGGGGGATGGAGGGGATTGTAGTGTATGGGGGGACGGAGGGGATTGTAGTGTGGGGGGAGGGAGGGGATTGTAGTGTATGGGGGAGGGGTTCTACAGTGTATGGGGGAGGGGTTCTACAGTGTATGGGGGAGAGAGGGGATTAAAGCGTGAGGGGGAGGGTGGGGATTGTAGTGGGGGGGGAGGGAGGGGATTGTAGTGTGTTGGGAAAGGGAGGGGATTGTAGTGTATGGGGAGGGGATTGCAGTGTATGGGGAAGGGAGGGGATTGCAATGTGGGGGGGGGGGAGGGAGAGGATTGTAGTGTGGGGGGAGGGAGGGGATTGTAGTGTGGGGGGAGGGAGGGGATTGTAGTGTATGGGGGAGGGAGGGGATTGTAGTGTGGGGGGTAGAGGGGATTGTAGTGTGGGGGGGGTAGAGGGGATTGTAGTGTATAGGGGGAGGGGATTGTAGTGTATGAGGGAGGGAGGGGATTGTAGTGTATGGGGGAGGGAGGGGATTGTAGTGTGTGGGGGAGGGAGGGGATTGTATTGTATGGAGGGGAGGGGATTGTAGAGTATGGGGGGTTTTGAACGATAAATGTCGGGTTGGAGATTGGTGTGGGGGAGGGGAGATGTGAGGGCAGGAAATCAGAGAGGAGGGGGGAGGGGAGCTCCTCACACACACACAGAACAGTGGATCATTCAATAGGAAAAGACACCCAAATACACCACCACCTCCCCTCCGTGGGGGCGAACCAAAGGTGCTGGAGACCCCAAAATTGTACCGCAGGTGGCCAAGACACTCCCCTACAGCTGAGAAAAATTTAGGGGTTCGGGGATGAAAGGGCGTGGAGCAGTGACCCCAAAGAACCGGGCCATGACCTAACCGTGAGGTGACCAGGTTTAACATTGGAGTCTATGGCGGGGGGAGGCCCGCCTCTCGGGGTCACTGCTCCATGCCCTTTCATCCCCGAACCCCAAAAATTTTCTAAGCTGTAGGGGAGTGTCTTGGCCACCTGCGGTACAATTTTGGGGTCTCCAGCCCCTTTGGTTCGCCCTTGACAGCAATTTTCCCGCGGCGGTGTTCTCTGCATCCCAACGGCTGTTCGTTCAGCACATGCGCAGTAGCTCATTTCCACGGACACAGGGAAAAGCAGGGAAAGCGGACGCAGGGACACTTGCGTTTTATTAATATAGATATATATACAGATTAAGAGAAAGTCACTCCTCCTGTGCAGTGCTGTATTTTGGCCTAGGCCAACAAGGCCCAGGCCTAGGGTGGCACTTTGCAGGGGGGCAGCCCCCCCCCTCCACCTGAGACTCTTTTGGCCACTGGTTGCTAGAGCCGCCTCCCCCCCCTCTCTCTCTCTCACTCACCCCTCTCTCTCATCCCCCCTCCCTCTCTCTCTCTCACTCCCCTCTCTTTCTCTCTCTCTCTCTCTCACCCCCCTCTCTCTCACACCCTCTTTCTTTCTCTCTCATCCCCTCTCTTTCTTTCTTTCTCTCTCTCTCTCACCCCCCCTCTCTCTTATTCCCCCCCCTCTCTCTCTCTCTCACCACCCTCCTCTCTCTCTGTCTCTCTCATCCCCTCTCTCTCTCCCTCCCTTTCATCCCCTTTCTCTCTCTCTCACCCCCCTCTCTCTCCCCTCCTCTCTCTCTCATCCCCCCTCTCTCTCCCCCCTCTCTCTCTCTCTCACCCTCTCATCCCCCTCTCTCTCATCCCCCCTCTCTCTCTCCTTCCCTTACCCACCCCCTCTCTCTCTCTCCCCCCTCCCACCCCCCCTCTCGTGAGATCTCAGGGGTTCATGCTGGGACTTGGAGTCCTTCAATTTTGGAGGGAGTCACATCCGTTAAAAAGGAAGGAGTGGGGCAAATTTACATAGGATTGGGAAGGGCGGGCGCCCAATTTTAGTCTTGCCTAGGGCAGCACAAAACCAAAATATACCACTGCTCCTGTGTCCAAGTCCAACAGCTGGAGATTCTATCAATAGTGGGCAGGCTCCCAATCATCCACCAATCAAAATATCAAAAAACGAGGATGCAATCTCCAATTTGCTAAAAATATTTACTTCAAAGTAGAGTCTTCATACAAGGTTATAATCAATGTAGCTGTAGCGACTGCATAGTTTCAACCATTACTGGTTTTCATCAAGCTGCATGTACATTGATTGTAACCTTATATGAAGGCCAGTCAAGTTCCTCCACCCTAAACTGGCTCATCCATGTCTTTATGGACCTTTCTTTGTGCACTGGTGTGCAGTCATGTTGGAACAGGAAGGGGCCATCCCCAAACTCTTCCCACAAAGTTGGGAGCATAAAATTGTACAAAGTGTCTTGGTACGAAGACACCTTAAGAGTTCCCTTCACTGGAACTAAGGGTCCAAGCCCAACCCCTGAAAAACAACCCCCACACCATAATCCCTCCTCCACCAAATGATTTGGAGGGGTGGCCCAATACTTTTGGCAATATAGTTTGGATGAGCACATTTGGGGTGGAAGAACTTGACTGGCCTGCACTGGGTCATGACTTCAACACCTTTGGGATGAATTAGAGCAAAGACTGTGAGCCAGGCTTTCTCTGCCAACATCAGTGCCTGACCTCACAAGTGCACTTCTGGAAGAATGGTCAAACATTCCCATAGACACTCCTAAACCTTGTGGACGGCCTTCCCAGAAGAGTTGAAGCTGTTATAGCTGCAAAGGGTGGGCCAACTCAATATTGAACCCTACAGAGTAAGACTGGGGTGCCATTAAAGTTCATGTGTGTGTAAAGGCAGGTGCCCCAATACTTTTCATAATATAGTGTATATATCAGTATATTTAGCTTTAGCTACTTCCAGGTATATACGTATATGCAAGGATCTTGATATAGTACATTTTCTTATTTTTTCAGCAAATTTAATGCCTTTGAATATGAAGGTTGATTGGTGCCAAGGGTTTAAGTTGGCAGATAGAATTGTGGAAGCTGAGCCCCTGGTGCAGCCATCAGACTTCATTTCCCCCATATTTGTCTACAGGTAAGAAGATAAGAAGATCTAAATTGTATACAGTATCTGTATATTCTTTTTAAAATTAAAGTAGTCGTATTTTCAGATAGATCGTCTTATGTGAAGGAAATGCATTTCAGTTTTTTTTTTTTTTTTTTTTTTAGAGGGATTTACCCTCTAATTAGTCCAAGTGAGCATAACAAAATGTGTAGAGGAATCCACAATTGTACAATTACAATAAACATTGACCGGAGTTTTAACCATTCATTTACAAAAATGAAACATTGACAGGAGTTTCAACCATTTAAGTATAAAAAAAAAAAGAAAATATTGCCAGGGGCTTTAAACATTCAAATAAAGAAAAGCAAGAAACAAACATTGACAGAGGTTCAACCATTCAATAAATAAATATATACAAATATGTATTGATAAGGGTTTTAACTATTCCTGAAAATACAAAATTCACATGGTTTCAACCAATTAAAAACATTAATAAACATTACCAGAGGTTTCAGCCATTCAACAAACAAATACATAAATAAATAAATGAAAATATTTATTGACAGGGATTTTAACAATTCCACAAAATGTAACATTCAAAGGGTTTCAACCATTCAAAAAAAAAAAAGGAAGGAAGAAACACTGAGAGGGGTTTTAACCATTCCCAAGAAAAAAGTTTTTAGGCCTTGTACACACCTGAGCGTTTTTCAGCTCATAAAATGCTAATTTCTGAAGTCTCAAAATGCCCAAAAAGCAATTGGGCATTTGAGCATTTGGTCTCCTAAAGCAAAACGCTTGAAGCTCAAAAAACTACATGAGCTTCTTTTTGGCAGATTACAAGCATTTTTGTTACATGTCAATGCCTGCCTCCAAACACCTGCAAAAAAATGCCTGAAAAAACGCCTAGAAAAACACCTGAAAAAACGTCTGAAAAATGCCTAAAAATGATGCGCTCAGGTGTGAAAAGAGCCTTAACATTCACAAAAGTTTCAATCATTCAAAAAAAAAATATTCACAGGGGGTTTCAACCATTCAAAAAATGAAAGAAAGAAATATGGACAGGGTTTCACCCATTCAAAAAAGGAAACATTCAAAAAGAATACACATTAAGGGCTCTTTCACACGGCCGCTCTGCTTGTCCGCAAATCATCCTATTTTTTTGCGGATGATTTGCGGACATAATGTAAGTCAATGGCATTGCGGATGTCAGCGGAATACCATCCGCTGACACCCGATTTTCTTCCTTTCAGTTCTGTTCCGTTTTTTGGAACAGAACAGAACCCTATTTTTCCTCCGTGTAAAAAACGGAAAGGAAGGAAAATCGGATGTCAGCGGTGTCATCCGCTGACATCCGCAATGCCATATACTTACATTATGTCTGCATATCATCCGCAAATGGATGGGATGATATGCGGACATACGGAGCGGATGACACAAATGTCATCCGCTCCGTGAAAAAAAAAAAAAAAGTCCCTCAGCGGAGCTCTCACACGGAGCGGCCATGTGAAAGAGCCCTAACAGGAGTTTCAACCATTCAAGAAATAAATAAGTAAAAATAAATAAATAAAAATATTTATTGACAGGGGTTTCGACCATTTCACAAAATGAAAAAAAAAAATCACAGAGTTTACGAACAAAAGCACAAAAGGTTCCACTGGGGTTTGAGCGAGGCATACACATAAAGGAAGTAAGAAGGTGACAAATGTAGAAAGGAGTAAAAGATTACAAATGTATTTTAAACAAAATATTAAAAGAGGGTGAGTAGAATCAATCATTCCAAACAGTAAAAAAATTTGACACAAATGCTGGTAGAAAATGTAGTGCTAACAGTCTAGATCAGTGATGGCAAACCTTGGCACCCCAGATGTCCTGGAACTACATTTCCCAAGATGCCTAACTACACTGCAGAGTGCATGAGCATCATGGGAAATGTAGTTCAAAAACATCTGGGGTGCCAAGGTTCGCCATCACTGGTCTAGAACAAAAATGATACAGTTCTCATTGGTGGACGAGCATACTGATAATTGTTCAATAAGACATCCCAACATGTTTCGAAATTGTGGGTAATTTCTTCATCAGGGGAAAGGAGAGCGTGGGATTATTTCTTCATCAGGGAAAAGGAGAGTGTAGGATTATTTCTTCATCAGGGGAAAGGAGAGCGTGGGATTATTTCTTCATCAGGGGAAAGGAGAGCGTAGGATTATTTCTTCATCAGGGGAAAGGAGAGCGTGGGATTATTTCTTCATCAGGGAAAAGGAAAGCGTAGGATTATTTCTTCATCAGGGGAAAGGAGAGCGTGGGATTATTTCTTCATCAGGAAAAAGGAGAGCGTAAGATTATTTCTTCATCAGGGGAAAGGAGAGCGTGGGATTATTTCTTCATCAGGGGAAAGGAGAGCATAGGATTATTTCTTCATCAGGGGAAAGGAGAGCGTGGGATTATTTCTTCATCAGGGGAAAGGAGAGCGTGGGATTATTTCTTCATCAGGGGAAAGGAGAGCGTGGGATTATTTCTTCATCAGGGAAAAGGAGAGCATAGGATTATTTCTTCATCAGGGGAAAGGAGAGCGTGGGATTATTTCTTCATCAGGGGAAAGGAGAGCGTGGGATTATTTCTTCATCAGGGGAAAGGAGAGCGTAGGATTATTTCTTCATCAGGGAAAAGGAGAGCATAGGATTATTTCTTCATATTGGAATGTGTCATTAAGGGTGTATCTCCTGTGATGTTGAGAGAGGCCATTCTGGGGGAGTCAGGCAATCGTGTTATACTGAAAATGTGTATCATGAATTAGGATGGTCAAAAAGAGTCAACTAGTAGGTGGCAGCAATTTAGTTAACCATCTTATGGCACACATAGGGCAGTATTGGATCCAGGTAGTGTTATGAACAAGTAAATGCCACAAAGACAGCCCATGTATGAACTGTGCTAAAGTGCACCCTTGGAGGTTGCTCACGAGAATCGCTCTCCAAGGAGAAAGGAGATGAGGAAAAGGATATTCCTCCCTCCATAGCCCCACATCAAATGGTCAGCCAATGGGGAAGGTCCCAAAATCACAGAGTTTCATCTGTTCAAAAAAAAGAAAAAAAAGAAA
The DNA here is from genome assembly GCF_965119305.1 of Pelophylax lessonae. Taxonomy (NCBI): domain Eukaryota; kingdom Metazoa; phylum Chordata; class Amphibia; order Anura; family Ranidae; genus Pelophylax; species Pelophylax lessonae. The sequence goes on along the minus strand of NC_138773.1, from coordinate 10,215,979 downwards.
AAGAAAGCAGAAACACTGACAGGGGTTCTAACCATTCACAGAGGTTTCAATAATTCGAAAAGAAAAAAAAAAATATTGACAGGGGTTTCACCCATTCGAGAAAGGAAACATTTACAGGGGTTCACATTCATTCATTCAAAAGAGAAAAATAAATATTGATAGAGATTTCAAAGATTCAAAAAAAAAAAAAAATGGAGTTTCAAAAATTTAAAAAGGAAAAAAAAAAGGAAAAATTGACAGGGTTTAACTATTCAAAAAGAAAAAAGAAAGAAATGTAAAGAAAAAAGACTAGTTTTACCTATTATATGGGAAATTCAAAGCAATGCCTGAAACAATAGAAGTAATTTTCTATGATTTTGTCACCCTTTCAGCGTTTGTTATTCTCCAAATCCAGAGGAAAAGCAGGAGCTGACAGAGATTCTGAAGACTTGCAGAGAGATGACAGGTAAGTAAGAGATTGGGGTCACTATCAATCTGTGGCAATGAATGGGTGGGTGGGGGTCACAAATAACCTAGCAGTGCAGGATATGGATTTAAATAATCTGATCTTTCCTTCAAAGACCCCTATGGTGCAAATAGCTTCAAGGTTAAGGAAGAACAATACATGACCCAGAACATGATACATACAATATACATATATATACATGCTCGCTGCTCGCTGACACAGGAAAAATCACGTGGCTAGGCTGGAGCAGCCTGAAAATAGGTAAGTATATATATATACTGTATATATATACAGGGCCGGCCTTAGGTGTTCAGGCGCCCTGTGTGAGCTAATCCTGTGGCGCCCCCACCCCCCTCACCTCTCGCCCCCCTTAAACATGGCTGTATCTATTGAAAAACGATTTAAGAGTATAATTGCTGCTAATTGACTGTAAGTGGGTGCAGCAGCAGGATAAAAACAGGGACAAAATCAGCACAAAAATAGTATTTACCATAAAATTATAAAAAAAATGTCACCCAAATCTGTTTCTGTTGTAAAAAGTGCACAGTGCTAAATTATTAATTAAATCTGCATGGCTGCTACAGTATACCGATCATACACCACTACTAAATAAATAACAATTAAATATTCATAACCTCTACAATGTGCAAAAAATGAATCAACATAGCGTGATTCCATAAAATACCCCCTTACTTTAGAGACCCTCAGAGCCCCCCCCCCCCTTACATCAGAGACCCCCACAGAGTCCCCCTTACATCAGAGACTCTCAGAGCCCCCCCTTACATCAGAGACCCCCCACAGAGCCCCCTTTACACCATAGACCCCCCCACAGACTCCCCTTACATCAGAGACCCTCACAGAGCCCCCCTTACATCAGAGACCCCCCCACAGAGTCCCCCCTTACATCAGAGACCCCCTTATATCAGAGACCCCCACAGAGTCCCCCTTACATCAGAGACCCTCAGAGCCCCCCCTTGCATCAGAGACCCCCACAGAGTCCCCCTTACATCAGAGACCCTCAGAGCCCCCCCTTACATCAGAGACCCCCCACAGAGCCCCCTTTACATCATAGACCCCCCCACAGACTCCCCTTACATCAGAGACCCTCACAGAGCCCCCCTTACATCAGAGATCCCCCCACAGAGCCCCCCCTTACATCAGAGACCCCCTTATATCAGAGACCCCCACAGAGTCCCCCTTACATCAGAGACCCTCAGAGCCCCCCCTTAAATCAGAGAGCCCCCTATACATCATAGACCCCCCCCACAGACCCCCCTTACATCAGAGACCCCCCACAGAGCCTCCTTTACATCAGAAGCCCCCCCACAGACACCCCCACAGAGCCTCCTTTACATCAGAGACCCCCCCCCCCACAGACCCCCCTTACATCAGAGACCCCCCACAGACCCCCCCTTACATCAGAGACCCCCCACAAAGCCTCCTTTACATCAGAGACTCCCCACAGACCCCCCTTACATCAGACCCCCCACAGAGCCTCCTTTACATCAGAGCCCCCCTCCCCACAGACCCCCTTTACATCAGAGACCCCCACAGACCCCCCTTACATCAGAGCCCCCCACAGACCCCCCTCTTACATCAGAGACCCCCCCCCCACAAACCCCCCTTACATCAGAGACCCCCCACAGACCCCCCTTACAACAGAGACCCCCCCCACAGAACCTCCTTTACATCAGAGACCCCCCACAGACCCCCCTTACATTAGAGCCCCCCCCAGACCCCCCTTACATTTGTTACATACTGGGGCAGAAGAGAGGGTAAGCTTACTTACCCCAGGATGAAGGCTGGCTCAGGCTGTCTGCAGCTTTTCTTCTGTGTTAAACTTCCCGCCCACACATCCCTGAAGAGTGTGGGCGGGGCAGACCCAGGAGGAGAGGGGCGGGAGGAGGAGGAGAAAGGGCGGGAGGACGATCTCTCTCTCTCCTCTCGCGTCCCTGAGGCTGAGTTGTGTGTGAGATACACAGCTCAGCCCTGCAGTCTGGACTCGGAACTCAGAGACACAGGTACAGCTGCACAGTGGGTGGTAAGCGGCGGCCGCGGCCTGTGTTGACCCTGTCAAGGCCGGGGTCGCCGCTTACCTCCCGCTGTGCGGCCTCATCATTTGGGAGCTGTGATGGCCGCACGGCGCCCCTGTTGCCCATGGCGCCCTGTGCGGCGGCACAGCTCGCACACCCCAAAGGCTGGCCCTGTGTGTATATATATATATATATATATATATATACTGTATATAAGTGTATGTATATACTTACCTATTTTCAGGCTGATCCAGCCTAGCCACGTGATTTTTCCTGTGTCAGCGAGTAGCGGCTGCAGGGGAGAGGAGTGAGTGCTCAACAACGACAAGAATGTCTGGATGCATCACCCATAGGCTTCTATGGCCCATTCGTTGTAAGTGTTCCCTCTTCTTCTCTTCAGCTGCTAAAACAGGGAGCTGGATCATGTGACCAGACTGCAGTGGCCTGAAGATACACTATATTGTCAAAGGTATTGGGACGCCTGCCTTTGCAGGCACATGAACTTTAATGGCATCCCAGTCTTAGTCCGTAGGGTTCAATATTGAGTTGGCCCACCCTTTGCAGCTATAACAGCTTCAACTCTTCTGGGAAGGCTGTCCACAAGGTTTAGGAGTGTGTCTATGGGAACGTTTCACCATTCTTCCAGAAGCGCATTTGTGAGATCAGGCACTAAAGTTGGATGAGTAGGCCTGGCTCACATTCTCCAATCTAATTCATTCCAAAGGTGTCCTATCGGGTGGAGGTCAGGACTCCGTGCAGGCCAGTCAAGTTCCTCCACCCCAAACTCACTCATCCATGTCTTTATGGACCTTGCTTTGTGCACTGGTCCAAATCATTTGGTGGAGGGGGGATTATGGTGTGGGGGTTGTTTTTCTGGGGTTGGGCTTGGCCCCTTAGTTCCAGTGAAGGGAACTCTTAAGGTGTCGGCATACCAAGACATTTTGGACAATTTCATGCTCCCAACTGTGTGGGAAGAGTTTGGGGATGGCCCCTTCCTGTTCCAACATGACTGCACACCAGTGCACAAAGAAAGGTCCATAAAGATATGGATGTGCGAGTTTGGGGTGGAGGAACTTGACTGGCATGCACCCGATAAAACACCTTTGGGATGAATTATAGTGCAGACTGCGAGCCAGGCCTTCTTGTCCACACCAGTGTCTGACCTCACAAATACACTAATGGAAGAATGGTCAAACATTCCCATAGACACACTCCTAAACCTTGTGGAAAGCCTTCCCAGAAGAGTTGAAGCTGTTATAGCTGCAAAGGGTGGGCCAACTCAATATTGAACCCTACGGACTAAGACTGGGATGCCATTAAAGTTCATCTGCGTGTAGGAGCAGGCATCCCAATACTTTTGACAATATAGTGTAGGTAAGTATATACATCTTTCTTACATAGGTTAGTCAGCATAATCAGGGGTGTCCAAACTATGGCCCTCCAGCTGTTCAGGAACTACACATCCCATGAGGCATTGCAAATCTCTGACATTTACAGACAAAACTAGGCATGATAGGAATTGTAGTTCCTGGAGGGCCATAGTTTCGGCATAGGTGTTAGAAGGGGGAAGGGGACCTTTTTAACATTAGTTTGGTTTATCCCAGAATTCTACTTCAAATAGGGATGGGTACATTTTGGGGTTTTCATTTTCCTCTATCCTGGACCTTTTTTGGCCAAAAAAGCAATATTAATTCTAATTGGTAGCCCTTACCCTTATACTAACCCAAAAGTCTAAAGGTAATCAAAACCCTTAGTTTAGTTAGTTGAGAAAAGCCACATGACATGGCAATCAAATGTTTGTCACCCTGATGGGTCAACACAGGTAGGAGGGCTGCAGCTTCCTGGCATTAACCTCCCTGGCGGTATTCCCGAGCGTGGCTCGGGGTTAAATTTTAGAGCCAAAAGCGGTAACCCCGAGCCACACTCGGGGTACCAGCAGAAGCATAGCTGGATCCTGTAAGCAGGGTTACTTACCTTGTCACCGGGATCCAGAGATGTGTCCTGGACTCCCGGCGGTGTCTCGCGGCGGATCTTCCTCCCGATCGTCTCCGTGCCCCGGCTTCCGTCTCCTGCGACATGACTGTAAAAATATATAAAATAAATATCACACAATGGTGATATATATAATATATCCCCTGCGCACAAGTAAATAAACTATAATAAATGAGTCCTGTTACAGACCTATCGCAGCTACTTTAAAATAAATCTGTGTAAAAAATACTAGAATGCAAAAAATCCCATCAAGAAATCAAAAGACCAGTATTAGTAGCGCAGATAGTTCAAAAACATGCTCCACATATGATACAAATATTAAAGTCCTTCTAAATGTCCATCTCCATGCAGAGTCTCTTAACAATCCTCTCCACCAATTGGGATCACCAGTGTTTTATGGGGTCACCACACCACAAATCCTCCACCTTTGTGACATAAATAGGGGGATGGCAACTCACCAGACAGCGTGGCCCACATATTCTCATAGGATAGGCAAATAGGCAAAGGACACAGATCGCGCCCTTCGAAGAAGTCGGAAATGACGAAACGCTTCAGGGCGTGAACCTTACGGCGTCTGGAAGTGATCGGGTGACACCTACGGAGGCTGGCGGGGTCCGGAGCATCAGCGTGGAGAGGGTGAGCCAGACCTACAGTGCCGATCGGTGCATCCGTGATACTTTTCATTGGAAATTGTGAAGGCTTTTTAATGCTATGCGTTTGTGAGTACATTTTAATTGGGATATGATGAATAAAAGTGTGGAGTGTTAAAACAATATCACACTAGTGCGGTTTCCCTTTCTTTGTCTTCCTAATTGGGTTGATGGGAGCTCTACTGTGAGGAAAAGGGACGCTTTGACATGCTGTAAGGAAAGACACATTCAGCTGCTGCAGTTAATCGGCAGGAGATCTGTGTCCTTTGCCTATTTGCCTATCCTATGAGAATATGTGGGCCACGCTGTCTGGTGAGTTGCCATCCCCCTATTTATGTCACAAAGGTGGAGGATTTGTGGTGTGGTGACCCCATAAAACACTGGTGATACCAATTGGTGGAGAGGATTGTTAAGAGACTCTGCATGGAGATGGACATTTAGAAGGACTTTAATATTTGTATCATATGTGGAGCATGTTTTTGAACTATCTGCGCTACTAATACTGGTCTTTTGATTTCTTGATGGGATTTTTTGCATTCCTGCGACGTGACGTTCGCAGGGGGTGGAACCGTCGGCAAATTCAAATGTAAAAACACACCAAACACACTGATACCATTCAAAATAAAAATAAATTCACATTAGATTGCCCCCCAGTGCCCTTTCCTGCAGTTTTACTGTACTTTTTATGTATTTATATATATATATATATATGTGTGTGTATATATGTATGTATATATGTGTATATATATATATATATATACGTAATTCTTGTGAATGAGCAGCCCAAACCAACTGCTTCAGCACCTAAAATCCAAAAGAATCATACCGCCAGGGAGGTTAAAGGGCAATTTTTAAATTCTCATGGCAAAATTAGAAGCACATTGTGATAAAATGTAGCACCAAAAACGAAAATGAAGCCCAGAGTAGGTTTTATTAATGTCATCCTGTACAGGGGTGATCCACTTGCTCCTCTTAGTCCTCTTAGCCTCTTCGATTGAGCCCCCACTGAGTAAAACATGTTAACCACTTCAATACCGGGCACTTTCACCCCCTCTCTGCCCAGGCCAATTTTAAGCTTTCAGCGCTCTCACACTTTCTAATGAAAATTGCGTTGTCATGCAACGCTGTACCCAAATTCAATTTTTATTATTTTTTTCACACAAATTGAGCTTTCTTTTGGTGCTATTTTTTCACCACTGGGGTTTTTTTTTTTTTTTTTTTCAAAAAGAAAAAAAAGACATTAAATTTTGAAAAAAAAAAAAAAGGTTTTCTTAGTTTCTGTCAGTAAGTTTTGTAAATAAGTAATATTTCTTATTTATTGATATGCGCTGATGAGGCGGCACTGATGGGCTCTGATGGGCACTGATAGGCTGCACTGATGGGCACAAATGAGATTGCACTTATGGGCACTAATGAGGTGGCACTAAAGGGCACTGATTTTGTGGCACTGATGAGGAGGCACTAATGTGCCACACTGATGGGCACTGATAGGTGGCACTGATGGGCACTGATAGGTGGCACTGATGGGCACTAATGAGATGGCACTAAAGGGCACTGATTAAGTGGCACTGATGAGGAGGCACTAATATGCCACACTGATGGGCACTGATAGGTGGCACTGATGGGCACTTATAGGCGGAACTGGCGGGCAGCACTGATGGGCACTGACAGGCATCACTGATGGACACTGATGGGCGGCACTAATGGGCAGCACAGATGAGCACCCACTGACTGGCATCAGTAATGGACACTGATTGAGGTCACTGGTAGCCACTAATTGGGGTCACTGATGGGAACTGATTGGTGTCACTGATGGGCTTTGATTGGTGTCACTGATGGGCAATAATCGGATGGGCAATAATCACTGCTTTTTCTTACTGTAATCAGTGCACTGATGATCAGTGCCCTGGTTACTTGTCCTGGAATCCCCTTTGTGGAGGAGCCGCTGATTGGCTCTCCTCGCCACACACTCTGACAGTGTGTGGCGAGGAGCGTCGACAAATGGCACTTCCGCATTTACATGTGACTGGCTGTGATTGGACACAACCGATTACATGGGTAAAGAGACACGTCATTGGCTCTTTACCAAGATCGGGGTTGCGTCGTGTCCTAGGAGCATAGTGCGGTTGCGATTGCCGCGCTTTGCGCCCCCCCCCCCCCCCACGGGTATGCGAGAGTGGCTGTTCTGGGGCGCCATCATGTGACTTCCTCCCAGAACAAGAGCCACACCGCTCCGCCATCATTTGATGTTGGGCAGGCAGCAAGTGGTTAAAGAGGGTTCTCCCAAGGGTAGGAAACCAAGCTGAAGCCATTTTTTACTAAGAGGGGTTCACTACGTACAGTGGGTACGGAAAGTATTCAGACCCCCTTAAATTTTTCACTCTTTGTTATATTGCAGCCATTTGTAAAATCATTTAGGTTCATTCTTCTTCCTCATGAATGTACACATAGCACCCCATACTGACAGAAAAACACAGAATTGTTGACATTGTTGCAGATTTATTAAAAAAGAAAAACTGAAATATCACATGGTCCTAAGTATTCAGACCCTTTGCTCAGTATTTAGTAGAAGCCCCCTTTTGATCTAATACAGCCAGGAGTCTTTTTGGGAAAGATGCAACAAGTCTTTCACACCTGGATTTGGGGATCCTCTGCCATTCCTCCTTGCAGATCCTCTCCAGTTCTGTCAGGTTGGATGGTAAACGTTGGTGGACAGCCATTTTTAGGTCTCTCCAGAGATGCTCAATTGGGTTTAAGTCAGGGCTCTGGCTGGGCCATTCAAGAACAGTCACGGAGTTGTTGTGAAGCCACTCCTTCGTTATTTTAGCTGTGTGCTTAGGGTCATTGTCTTGTTGGAAGGTAAACCTTCGGCCCAGTCTGAGGTCCAGAGCACTCTGGAGAAGGTTTTTGTCCAGGATATCCCTGTACTTGGCCGCATTCATCTTTCCCTCGATTGCAACCAGTCGTCCTGTCCCTGCAGCTGAAAAACACCCCCACAGCATGATGCTGCCACCACCATGCTTCACTGTTGGGACTGTATTGGACAGGTGATGAGCAGTGCCTGGTTTTCTCCACACATACCGCTTAGAATTAAGGCCAAAAAGTTCTATTTTGGTCTCATCAGACCAGAGAATCTTATTTCTCACCATCTTGGAGTCCTTCAGGTGTTTTTTAGCAAACTCCATGTGGGCTTTCATGTGTCTTACACTGAGGAGAGGCTTCCGTCGGGCCACTCTGCCATAAAGCCCCAACTGGTGGAGGGCTGCAGTGATGGTTGACTTTCTACAACTTTCTCCCATCTCCTGACTGCATCTCTGGAGCTCAGCCACAGTGATCTTTGGGTTCTTCTTTACCTCTCTCACCAAGGCTCTTCTCCCCCGATAGCTCAGTTTGGCCGCACGGCCAGCTCTAGGAAGGGTTCTGGTCGTCCCAAACGTCTTCCATTTGAGGATTATGGAGGCCACTGTGCTCTTAGGAACCTTAAGTGCAGCAGAAATCTTTTTGTAACCTTGGCCAGATCTGTGCCTTGCCACAATTCTGTCTCTGAGCTCTTCAGGCAGTTCCTTTGACCTCATGATTCTCATTTGCTCTGTCATGCATTGTGATCTGGAAGGTCTTATATAGACAGGTGTGTGGCTTTCCTAATCAAGTCCAATCAGTATAATCAAACACAGATGGACTCAAATGAAGGTGTAGAACCATCTCAAGGATGATCAGAAGAAATGGAAAGCACCTGAGTTAAATATATGAGTGTCACAGCAAAGGGTCTGAATACTTAGGACCATGTGATATTTCAGTTTTTCTTTTTTAATAAATCTGCAACAATGTCAACAATTCTGTGTTTTTCTGTCAGTATGGGGTGCTATGTGTACATTCATGAGGAAGAAGAATGAACTTAAATGATTTTAGCAAATGGCTGCAAGATAACAAAGAGTGAAAAATTTAAGGGGGTCTGAATACTTTCTGTACTCACTGTATATGCCAAAGCAGTGTGCAGATGGGCGCCAATTTGTTATATCTCAAAGAAAACTAAAGAAAATTCCCAACACTTCTTACCGACCAATCTGCAACCAGCCAAATTATCCTCTCTAACAGTATGCATTAAAAACAGGGGTCTATTTTGCACACATTAGCAAATACATGTGTAAGCTGCCGATCCACTTTACGGTTACCCAATATTATCTGCAGTCCTAACTCTAAATTTTTAGAGCCTCCACAGTGGAAGCAAATGCTTAATAATGGATTGGCAGAGAGCAGGTGAGCCTGGAGGGAGCTCACAAGGGCACACTGGACACCCAGTATGTAGCACAATGGCAGTGAAGGTGTCCTTGAGTTCCCTCACCAGAATTCCAACAGCACAAGCAAATGGTCACTGCCCCTACCTATAACTAGTCTTTGCAGCAAGGAGCACATGGGAGGGTGATGCATGTCAAACAAAACCAAAGAAAATTCCCAACTCAACTTACCGACCAGTCTGCAACCAACCAAATTAATCTGTCTAAAAGTATGCATTAAAAACAGGGGTTTAGTTTGCACACATTTACAAATACATGCATGCGTCTCAGAACCTTTTCACCCCAGTATTTAGTTTTGTTTGACATGTGTTGTCCTTTCATGTGCTTCTTGCTGCAAAGGCCAGTTATAGGTGGGGGCAGTGGCCATTTATTTGTGCCATTTTGTTGTAGTCCACAATGTGTCTGATGAGCCGATATTTAACCCAGCCAGCACCTTCAAATATTGTGGCCAGTTGGCTGGGATAACAAAGTGGGTCATTTGAGCTGTATCTATTTTATTTGGGTTTTGCTCCTTTACGCGTTTTTTTCCCTTAGGAGCTTAGTCATAGAAGCTTACTCTTGACTTTGTTGCTAAGTCACTAGCAGAGTGAAATATATAGGAGGAGTAGGTGGAACACCCGTGTGCAGGATAACATTAATACAACTTACTCTGGGCTTTTTTTTTTTTAACCGGTTGCCGACCGCCGCAAGTACATATACTGCGGCGGTCAGCCCCGGCCAGGCAAAGTGACATATGGGTACGTCACTTGCCTGTCACTTGCTTGTGAGCCAATAGCCGCGGAGGCGCACGCCCGCCCCGGCTCGTTCCCTGGGAAGTCCGTGCGTGTGACCGGCGGACCCGATGTCTGCCGGTCACTCGCGATCGTCTGCCGTGAAGGGAGAAAGGCAGGTGGCTAATGTAAACAAAGCCGTCTGTCATTCTCCCCTGTGTAGGAATGGTGATCATACGGTTCTACTATGTAGGACTGTTGATCACTGTTCCTAAACCAGTAGCCATGTCCAATCACAGTTAGAAGCACGCCCCTAGGGACACACTTAACCCCTCCTTCCCCAATAAAGTTAACCCCTGCCAGTGTCATTTTGCAGTAACAGTGCATATTTATAGCACTGATTACTGTAGTAATGTCACTGGTAACCCCGAAAGTGTCAAAAATGTCAGTCAAGGGTCCGATCTGTCCGCCGCAATGTCGCAGTACCGAAAAAAAAATCGCAGATCGCCGCCATTACGCGTTAAAAAAAAAACACCAAAAATGACAAAAATCTTTCCCTTAGTTAGTAAACGCAATAACTTTTGCGCAAACCAATCAAAATACGCTTTTTGCGATTTTTTTTTTTTACCAAACATAGGTAGCATAAAACAAATTGGCCTAAAATGTTAAAAAAAATTTGATTTTTACATTTTTTTTGGGGAATTTCATATAAAAAAATGTGAAAAATATTGTTGTTTTTGCAAAATTTATGCTCTTTCTTTGTTTATAGTGCAAACAGTAAAAATCGCACAGGTGATCAAATACCACCAAAAGAAAGCTCTGTTTGTGGGAAAAAAAGGACGTCAAATTCACTTAGGTACAGCATCGCACGACCGCGCAATTGTCAGTTAAAGTCACGCAGTGCCGAATCGCAAAAAACCCCCTGGTTGGAATGGGGGTAAAATCTTCTGGGGCTTAAGTGGTTAACCAAATTTTTATTGAATTTTTGCAAGAAGATTAGGTACAAACGTTGTAGTAGCATAATAAGGAAGAGAAAATTATCACAATGGTTACAGTTTTGAAACAAGAAACATGAACATAATAACAGGTCGAGTCAAGGCACTTCAGGTGAACCTTGCCGGTGACACATGAGTGTGTTGAGCTTCCACCATGTGAGGACCAAACATTAAGGTACACCGGGCTCCGATTACCCCACATGGGAAAAAACTGTAGTCAGGACCGGGTACAACAGGGGGATTATTATAGGTTCGGGTCAGCAATGATTAACTTGTGGTAGGCCAATCGGTGGGGGGGCTACGAGAGGAGGGATCATGTACCAGCAAGGTTCCACAAAAAGAAAAAAAAACCCCAAGAGGAAGATGTTTTGATAAGTAGGTGGACATCTGATGCAGAAAGTGTGGGAGTGTCCCCAGTCCATGGGGATGTATTGTATTTCCCAAATAGAATAGAGTTGGGGTGATGTAGGTTATCTGGGGGCGGAGTTCAGGAAACAGTTAGATCGAGATCGTTGGAGATTCATAGGTTAGCACTCCTATTATCAGAGAGCCAGGGTGCCCAATGCTTGTAGAAGGAGGCGGTGGTCAGATTGGCTTTGGCAAAAGCAAATTCCATTCGTATACTCTGGGCTTTTAAGAAGGAGACTGGCTTAATTTTAGTTTTTGGTGCTATAATTGTGAGCAGATCATGGACCTACTAAAGCCGGCACCCATTGTCTGGTGGAACGGGGATGATAATGCTTGGAGTGGAGTCAAGGCCATTGATATGGCAGTGCAACTGGTCTTTTTGTACTGAGCCCAGACCTCATTGGGTAAAAAAGGGGGCCCAGGGAGACTTTATTGTTAATATCTGCCTAAATGGATTTTACTAGACCACACTCCTGCTCATATTTGCTTACCAGAGCTTAAATTACATTTTCCTGGGTGCTATAAGGTCAACAGATGGGCCTTGGAGGTTGGACTTGTTTTTACGTTTATTGGGGTGTAAGGGGGATCAAGTCAGTGACGCTGATTTAGTGTAGGCGGGGCTTGGAAGGCCCCATCAGTAAGGCTGTGAAGGCCCCATGATTTTTAACAGCAGCCTTGAGTGGAGTAGTTGGGATTGTCTGCTGCGTATGATACGATCTAAGTGAAGACAAAATTTGTTAAATCAATGAGAAATCATGTTTGCTGAAAGTGACGCAACTTGACACAACCACTCTGTTTTCTTTTTTTTCATGCAGGTGTGGAGGCAATCGTTGTGCTCACACACAAGTCAAAAGGAAATGTAGAAAGAGCAGAAGCCATGTTTAAGGACCTGGGAGTCAAAAACGTGTTTTCCTTGGAAAACTACACCCCAAAAAATCAGTCCAGATCTCTGGAGGTCCACAACTCTGTGATGAAATTTTTATTTGAGGTAGTCCAGGATGCTAAATTCCACGTGGACTATCCGCGGGATCCACAGAAGGAGATGATGGAGAGAAAAGTCTTTGTATTGAATTACATTCACAACAAAGAGCTAGAAGCCCACAAACAGAAATTAGAGAGGCAGAAAGCCGCGGAGAACGCCAGCATGGAACGGGCCATGAGGGTTAAAATGGAAGAGGCAGAAAAACAAAAGCAAAAAGACAAAAAAGAACACCAGGATAAGATAAGACAGCTGGAGGATGAATTTCAAAGGCAGAGGCTACGAGATCAGTTCGAACATGAGCAGAGAATGAATGAAATTCAACGAGGGAAGAAAAAAAAATGAAGTCACCATCAAGAGATCTTCCATCAGGTCAATGCGTTGCTGAGACTTGAATTATTCATTGCCTGTTATCAGGAGGATGGAAAAGCAAAACTGAGTTTTCATCTTGCCAAAATGTTGGCAGAAATCAGAACATTCCGTTAAAGTTCCTCAGTAGGAAAATCTATCAAAATCAATGAACAAGAAAAAAAAATGAATTTGGTAAATTGCAAGTTTGCAATGGGCTTTAAATAGCTCCTGAGGGGTTACGGGAACTGCTATCACCTATCTTGAACTTGTCCTTGTGCCCCCAATAAATGGAGAACATTGTGTTAGATATCAAGGAACCTTAGCCTTTATACAAATTGAAAAGAAGTGTTATTTTTTAGACTTGAATATTTTTTTTTTTAACTGGACGCTGACTTTTTGTGAAACGTAATTATCTTCTAGGTGCACATTGGGGCACCACAGAAGACATATGCTACCTATCCATTTCATGGCTTTGCTTGCAAACAAAGCTGCCTGATTACCATGCCAGTTCTGAGATTGTGATTTTCAGTAAGAGATCTGCCTGGGGCAGAGTTGTATAAAGTACTGGAAACCCATACTTGAGTAAAAGTACAAGTGCTCGATCAAAAAGTGACTTGAGTAGAAGTGGAAGTGCTCGATCAAAAAGTGACTTGAGTAGAAGTACTAAAGTATTCAACATTTTTTGTACTTAAGTATTGCAAGCAGTTTTTTTAAAATTTTGCTACTCAAGTACTGAAAGTAAAAGTACAAGTACTGTGTTATGTAGTTATTAAAGAAAGAAGTCAAAAGTTTGAACATCATATTGTTTTTTATTATTTCAAATGCAGCTTTTATTTATACATACAGTAGCATTTATTTTCCTATGCGCTGATAATACACATGTTTTGAGCTTCATGAAACCTGCCATCTACTGTTCTGGCTGTGGTAATTTTTATAATTGTAACGAGTAACTATGCAGCACAAAAAAAAAAATATCGGAGTAGAAGTATTGAAATCATTGAAAAAATGTAGTAAAGTAAAAGTGGAAGTAGGAGAAAAAAAATTCTACTCTAGGAAAGTACAGATACCGCCTTTCCATACTTAAGTACAGTAGTGAAGTAGTTCTACTTAGTTACTATACATCTCTGCCTACAGGTGATCAGAAGCCAATTGTTATGTCAGGAAATGTAAAATCTCTCATTTTGTTGCATTTGCCAAAATCACTCCTTTCCTCTCCTCTCTAAAAAGAGCGAAAGGTGCCTCTGTTATCTTGGAACATCCCTAGTATTTTTAATGTCTGTTAGGAATGCATGTGAGCGAGAAAAGATATATGTACATAACTGTATCAATGTATACTTACTGTATGTTATAAAATAAAATTACAATGAAATGTGGAGCTTGGAGAACTATAGGTTGAATAGGTATTGCTGTGGAAGTGGCCCTATAAATAACGGGTTTATATACAGTATCTCACAAAAATGAGTACACCCCTCACATTTTTGTAAATATTTTATTCTATCTTTTCATGTGACAACACTGAAGAAATGACACTTTGCTACAATGTAAAGTAGTGAGTGTACAGCTTGTATAACAGTGTAAATTTTGCTGTCCCTTCAAAATAACTCAACACACAGCCATTAATGTCTAAACTGCTGGCAACAAAAGTGAGTACATCCCTAAGTGACAATGTCCAATTTGTGTGGCCACCATTATTTTCCAGCACTGTCTTAACCCTCTTGGGCATGGAGTTCACCAGAACTTCACAGGTTGCCACCGGAGTCCTCTTCCACTCCTCCATGATGACATCACAGAGCTGGTGGATGTTAGAGATCTCCACTTTGAGTTTTGAGGATGCCCCAAAGATGCTCAATAGGGTTTAGGTCTGGAGACATGTTTGGCCAGTCCATCACCTTTACCCTCAGCTTCTTGAGCAATGCAGTGGTCATCTTGGAGGTGTGTTTGAGGTCATTATCATGTTGGAATACTGCGCTGCAGCCCAGTCTCTGAAGGGAGGGGATCATGCTCTGCTTCAGTATGTCACAGTACATGTTGGCATTCATGGTTCCCTCAATGAACTGTAGCTCCCCAGTGCCGGCAACACTCATGCATCCCCAGACCATGACACTCCCACCACCATGTTTGACTGTAGGTAAGACACACTTGTCTTTGTACTCCTCACCTGGTTGCTGCCACACACGCTTGACACCATCTGAGCCAAATAAGGTTATCTTTAAGGGTTGCCTTTGGAGCTACATAAAGTGTTAGAGTTGCCATCATCCCTGATATATAACAAAGCAGTTGGGTTGGTTCCTCAAACCAAGAAAGATGGGATTGTGTAGACAGGGTATTTTCATAAAACAATGTGGTTTATTGTACAAATTATAAAATGATATTGAAAAAACATTTTAGACAAGTGCTATACAATTGTGACAGACATTAGCGGCTGGGCCGCATGGTTCCATGTTACTTTATGCAGATATGGTGATTCCCGATGTTTACTGTAAAGACATCCATGCTGAAAATTGCTGAGGATGTGAGTGAAACAAAGGGTTTCCGATGCGTTTCGGCTATGTAAAAAGAGCCTTTTTCAAGGATATCACCAAAATTCTAAAAAGTGAACAAATATGAAATTAGTGACATTGTAATAAACTTTCAATATCTTATGAACAATTTAAAAAAATTTTAGCTTCATAAACACTCCCCAGTGAACTCCCAAGTGTCACAATTGTATAGCAACTTGTCTAAAATGTTTTTTCAATATCATTTTCTAATTTGTACAATAAACCCTATTGTTTTATGAAAATACCCTGCCTACACAATCCCATCTTTCTTGGTTTGAGGAACCAACCCAACTGCCTTGTAATAAGTTTATCTTGGTCTCATCAGACCACAGGAGACGGTTCCAGTAATCCATGTCCTTAGTCTGCTTGTCTTCAGCAAACTGTTTGCGGGCTTTCTTGTGCATCATCTTTAGAAGAAGCTTCCTTCTGAGATGACAGCCATGCATACTAATTTGATGCAGTGTGTGGCGTATGGTCTGAGCACTGACAGGCTAACCCCTCTGCTCCTTCAACTTCTGCAGCATTGCTGGCAGCACTCATATGTCTATTTCCCATAGACAACCTCTGGGTATGACGCTGAGCACTTCTTTGGTCGACCATGGCGAGGCCTGTTCTGAGTGGAACCTGTCCTGTTAAACCGTTGTATGGTCTTGGCCACCGTGCTGCAGTTCAGTTTTAGGGTCTTGGCAATCTTCTTATAGCCTAGGCCATCTTTATGTAGAGCAACAATTCCTTTTTTCAGATCCTCAGAGAGTTCTTTGCCATGAGGTGCCATGTTGAGCTTCCAGTGACCAGTATGAGAGAGTGAGAGCGATAACACAAAATTTAACACACCTGCTCCCCATTCACACCCGAGACCTTGTAACACTAACGAGTCACATGACACCGGGGAGGGAAAATGGCTAATTGGACCCAATGTGGACATTGGAGGAGGTTTGGGACCCTTTCAGGTAGGGTGTATGGGGCCCCGTGATTACTAACAACAGCCATGGGTGCTAGCCAAAGTAACTGAATAGCAGACTGCTTGGGTGCCCCCCAAAGCACCTTGTCCCTATGTTGATGGGGACAAGGGCCTCTTCCAGACAACCCTGGGCTGTGGTTGTCGGGGTCTGGGGGTGGGGGGATTATAAGAATCTGGAAGCCCCCTTTAACAAGGGGCCCCCCAAATCCCGGTCTGGCTGGTGGGTGGACTCCTTGGGCAGAAGATGAAGGGCTCTAAGAAGGATATACAGCGCTTGCACGGTGCTCCCCCTTGTCATGGCTCTGCACTTCTCCTGCATCAACCGTGATGTGCCCTGATTCTCCAATGGTATGATCCCTACACACTGGCACTGCAGCAGCTGGCATCTCTCTCTCGTTCTGGCATTGGATTCCTGGACAGTTTATTGTATGCTCAATCCGTTCATCTAAAGCATGCCATCAAAGGTATTCCGGTGGGGAAGTTTCTAAGGTTGTGTCAGATAAGTAGTGAGCAGTCTAACTTTGAAAAGGAATCTGCTCAGTTATATAAAAGATTTCTATCAATATCCTGGATGGTCTCTAGACATGGATTATTTATATAGCCTTGAGTAAAAAAACAGGAGTGATTTGTTATGCAAAAGAAGGGACAAGGAAAAATGAGTACTAGAAATAGAAGTCAGAATCCTTCACTTGTTCTCTCTCACAGTCTAGAGTTTAATCAAATTAAACATACAGTTTATAAAAATGTATCAATATTGTTTAATGATCATATTTGTGCACAAATCATTGATCAGGGCATTAATGTTGTAGCCAAAAAAGCTTGTCCCCATGGAAATTTTTTGTCTCCTAGTTTTTTTAAACCTACCTGTATGTCTGCCTAATCATTTACCTGGTTCTACTGTAACCACTTGCCAACCGCCCGCCACAGATATACTGCATGAGCACTCCTGGGGGCTTTTGCTCGCTGCCGGAGGCACACCCATCCCCCATTAGGCAGCAGGAAAGCCGATCCAAGGGGCCTCTTGGAGAGAGAATGATGGTCTCTGCTGTATAGGAGGTCAGCAGCATCTCAGCCTGTGAGGAGGGCACAATAAAGGAGGTGGAGTAGGCGGGCAAAGCTGGGGAGGAGGGCATGAGGTCAGCAGAGGGGGTGGGCACAGCTGGGGAGGCGGAGGAGGCAGGCATTAGGTTAGTAGAGGAGGTGGGCACAGCTGAGGAGGTGGGCATGAGGTCAGCGGAGGAGGTGGGCACAGCTGGGGGGGTAGAGGAGGCAGGCATGAGGTCATCAGAGGAGGCAGACACAACTGGGTAGGCGGAGTAGGTGGACATGAGGTCAGTGAATGAGGCCGAGTAGTCGGGACTATCTGGGGAGGTAAGAATGAGGTCAGCAGAGGAGGCAGCAGAGAAAACAGCAGCCCTGGAGGACATCTGTCATGGCTGCTGCATAGAAGGTCAGCAGCAGATCAGCCTGTGAGGAAGGCACAGTGGAGGAGGTGGAGTAGGCGGGTAAAGCTGGGGAGGCGGGCTTGATGTCAAGGGAAGAGGTGGGCACAGTTGGAGTGCTAGAGGAGGCCGGCATGAGGTCAGCGGAGGAGGCGGGTACAGCTAGGGAGGCAGAGGAGGCGCACATAAGGTCAGCGGAGGAGGCGGAGTAGTCGGCACAGCTGGGGAGGTGGGCATGAGGTCAGCGGAGGAGGTGGCACAGCTGGGGAGATGGAGTAGGCAGGCATGAGGTCAGCGGAGGAGGCAAAGTAGTCGGCACATTTAGGGAGGTGGGCATGAGGTAAGCGGAGGAGGCACAGTAATCGGGCACATCTGGGGAGGTGGGCATGAGGTCAGCAGAGGAGGCAGAGTAGTCGGCACATTTAGGGAGGTGGGCATGAGGTAAGCGGAGGAGGCACAGTTATCGGGCACATCTGGGGAGGTGGGCATGAGGTCAGCAGAGGAGGCAGAGTAGTCGGGCACATCTGGGGAGGTGGGCATGAGGTCAGCAGAGGAGGCAGAGTAGTCGGGCACATCTGGGGAGGTGGGATTGAGGTCAGCGGAGGAGGCAGAGTTGGCAGGCACATCTGGGATGGCAGATGAGGCGGGTATGAGGCCAGTGGAGTAGATGGGGCTCTGAATGTAGCTGCTGAGTCTGGTGAGTCTTCTTTCTGATCCTGTCACCTGTGTGGCCCTAGGCAAGACTAACGACACCCCTGCCACAACCCCAGCACCCCTGCAGGGATTGTTAGTCTAGTTTATATTTTGCCTAGGGCGCAAAATAGTTAAGCACCGACCCTGCCCGTAAGAGTTGGATCACGTACCTAGAACATGATCCGGCACTGCAGTGCCACCTTGCCACAGTATTTCTACGTTATACTGGCAGGAAGTGGTTAAGGGTTGACTATAAAACCTGGAAGCTGATTGGTTTCTTTGCAGAGCTGCACCAGATTTTGCACCAAACAGTTTTAGTAAATCCACCCCCGCAGCTTCTCCACATCAGAATATTATTTCCAGTAAGACAAGACATAACTCCCATTATACTTTGTACTCTCATCCAATAAACCAGAGATAGGGGATATTTGCATATTTACTGTTGCTGAAGCCTTGAGGGTTTATTTTTGCTTTATGTGCTTCTTCCTACTTCCCACTATTACTTACAGTATATGTATAAATCTGAAAGCATTATTCTCTAATCCCTTTAAGGTGGCACTGAATTCCGCTGATTCGGCATAATGCACAGCTATCAGGTGAGTGAGTGCACAAACTACCTTATCATAAAGTACAAGAGAGGTGATCCGCACTTCACAAACAGTAAAAGTCCAGACTTTTATTACATATCATTTAGCAAAATCCACAGCAGCCATACGTAAAATGTATGTACACCCTCACTTTCTAAAACAACCTATTTAGTTTAACCATCTCAATATCGGGAACTTTTCACCCCCTTCCTGCCCAGGCCAATTCTCAGCTTTGTAGGACACTGTGAAGGACAATCGCGCGGTCATGCAACACTGTACCCATATAACATTTTTATGCTTTTTTTCACACAAATAGAGATTTATTTTGGGTGGTATTTTATCACAACTGGGTTTTTAATTTTTTGCTAAATAAACAAAAAAACGCCCAACATTTTGAAAAAAACACACATTTTTCTTTATTTATTTGCAAAATGTTATAATGGAAGCAATCTTTTGTCAGGTCACCTGTGGCCAGGTGACGACTGCACCCTGTTGGAGGCAGGGGCGCAGCGCAAGGTAGTGAACCCAATAGCAGACTGCTGCGGATGGACCGGAACGTGAGCCCAAGATTCCCCAGGGCGCGGAGTCTAAGACCCAGCAGGTGTTCCCCAGAGCTTCTAGTGGTGAGGATGGACTTCGCTGCAGCTGGGCCCAGGTCGCGGCCCCTGGGGTCCTCCAGGTCACGCTCCATAGGGAGAGAAGGGAAGCAGCCACTCAGGACACACAGAATGGTGATGGGTAAGCTGAGGTCAGGGTAACAGGCAGACAAGGGTAGTCAAGGGACAGGCCAAAGGTCAGGGTAACAGGCAAACAGGAATGGTCGGAGACAAGCCAAAGTCGGTACACAGGGGAGTAGTTTCAAGCACACGGCAAACAGGAAACTAATACTGTTGAACAGCAAAGCAGATCTGCAGTGCGCTGGTTAATATAGACTTCCTGTGATGACCTGGGCGGGGCAGGAACAGGAAGTAGAGGTGATAAAAAGGATCCAGAAATGCAGTCTGACCTCTAATACAGACATGAAGGTACAGGTAAGCTTGCCAAGCTCTATTGCAAGTCCATGACATCTTTCTTCATAAATTTAGGCCAAATTGTATCCTGCTTCACTTCTTTGGTGAAAATAACCCAAATCATTGTATATTATTTAGTCTGTAGGAAAGTTAGAGTTCACAAACTATGGTATATATATATATATCTGAAAATGTTTCAATCCTGATGTATTAACAGACTCTCTAATTTCTTGAGGCACGAAAATGCCAGCACAGTACAAATACCCCCCAAATTACCCCTTTTTTTGGACAGTACACAGTATGAGGTAATTAGTAAAAGGCATGGTGGATTTTTTGAAGTTGTAATTTGTTGTTACATTTTTTTTTTGGAAAAATAAAGAAAAAAAATGTTTTTTTTTTTTCACGATTCTTTTTTTTTTTTGCATACTGTCACTAGTGCAGTACAGCATCATTTTATAACTGGTATAAGATAAAAAATTAGGGTAATTGGCGCTGCCTTTGGTAATGGATTAGGGTGTAAACACTGGTAGATAAAACTAATATATAAATATACCGTAATGTATATCAAAAAATAGTGGTCAATATGTTATCAGTGCAACAAATATTCCATAAATATATAAAACTCAAACTCACAGTATTGCAGTCAACACAAGTAATGCTCAATGCTCATTGCTTGTGTTGACTGCAATACTGTGAGTACTAGAGTTGAGCGGACACCTGGATGTCCGTGTTCGGTGGGTTCGGCCGAACTTGAAAAAAAAGTCCGGGTCCGTGTCCCGGACTTTTTTCGAACTTTACCCGGACACCGAACCCCATTGAAGTCAATGGGGACCCGAACTTTCAGGCACTAAAATGGCTCTAAAAAAACAATGGAAAGGGCTAGAGTGCTGCAAATGGCAGAAAAATGTAGTTAAGAGCATGGCAAGTGCTTTTAAAAAAAATTCCCCTTTAAATTTGTAATTTTTAAATAGCAGATTAGAACAGCAATCTGTAGTAAAATATAGCTGAACGCTGCACACAACAGACTGATAAAAATATATTTTTTTCTCCCTCCTCCTCAGTGGACTCAAGTGAGGGCAAAAAGATCGTTCACTGCACCACCCCCCACACAGCAAAATCGATGTAGATCGCTAACGGACGATTGTTCTGTCCTGTGTCTCCTAATCTCTCCCTGCCTACTCTCTCCAGCCTGTCCCTAAAATGCTCAACTATCTTTCCCTGCCTACACTCCGACCTGTCCCCGCATTCTTTTCGGGCACAATGTTGTTTTTCCCTGTCTGTCCCTAATCAGCAGCAGCCAGCATGTATGATGTGTGCTCTCTCCCTACACTACAGCAGACTGACGCACCGCGCTGTGTCTCTCCAGCTTATAAAGACCTGGGTCACATGCTTCAGCTGGCCAATCACAGCTACTAATACATTAGTAGGCATGGCTGTGATGGCGCACACCAGTTAAACGCTTGTTGATTGGCTGTTGAAAGCCCGCCATTAAAAGCGCGGCATTACATACAAAACAGGAAATAAAATTACCGAACACGGATTTTAAACCCGAACATACAGTAAAGTTTTCGGGTCCGTGTCTGGGTAACAAAAATCCAATTATCCGGTACGGACCCGAATAATACAGTCCGTGTTCGCTCAACACTAGTGAGTACTCATTTTTTGTATGAATTTCCAATAAAGGCTTTACGGTATCACACTATTGGCCTTCTTTTCTGCCCTATATGACCCTCCTGCCCCTACACATTACCGATTGGCCGAGGCCTACCCACGGACCATTGGATATATTACCGCTCCCAAAGTAGATGACCATAGGATTCTGAACTCCTTCTGGGACGCCTATACACCCCGGACACCCAGGGATGACCCACGAAGCCAGGCGGCATCTATAACAAAAGCCCCGTGGGTGGGTTGAAATGCATTTTTCTATGGCCTAGGTGGAATCTGACTTGAGGCTGCTTTTACTATAGACACTGTTGGGCTTTTCAGGATGTGTGGCACTTGGGAAATGTCTGCTCTTTTTCATGCCCGTGTTCATTGAGCCGAGACAAGCTCTCCTCCAACCTGCATCCTTCAGCTTGAGTTGCTGGATCTGGACAGATCGAAACCCAGGGGCGGCATCCCATTTATTCTGCATTGGTTTGCAGTGAGTACTTGTCTGCATGTTTAACATAATTGGGGATCATCCATTCCCCATGTAAATCCTCAGAAAAACTTGACTTTAATTTTTAACCCGCCATCCAACTTTTTTTCAATTCTGACCTGAATAAATATTGTCATATAAATCATACTGAGATATCCTTAACTTTTGGATAAATCCAAAGATTTATGTTATTTTTCATGAAGTGTTTATTATAATTTCCACTGAGACCACACCTGGTATGCTTTGTTTAGCACCTCTAAATCTTATGTGTGAAGATCTTGAACAGTGTGAAATAAACATGAAAAGACAAAATAAATGAGTCATAACTAGTGTTGAGCGAACACGGACTGTATTATTCGTGTTCGTACCGAATAATTGGATTTTTTGTACCCGAACACGGACACGGACACTTTACTGTATGTTCGGGTAAAAATCCGTGTTCGGTCGTTTTATTTCCGGGTTTTGCATGCTTTGGCGCTCTTTTCATGGCGGGCTTTCAACAGCCAATCAACAATCGTTTAACTGGTGTGCCTTAAGCCATCCCAGCCATGCCTGCAAATGTCTCAGTAGCTGTGATTGGCCGTTTGAAGCATGTGACCAAGTCTTTATAAGTTCGAGGCAGCCGCAGCGGCGTCATTATGCTGCTTAGATTCAGGGACAGAGCACACATCAACGTGCTGGCTGCTGATTAGGGAAAGATAGGCAGGAAAAAACCATTTGTGTCCGGATAGAATTGAGGGACAGGTCGGAGTGTTTAGGCAGGGCGAGTTGTAGGCATTTTAGGGATAGAGTCTGCTGAATTATAGGGTCAGTGTCTTCTACAAACTACAATCGATATTGCTGTGTGGGGGGTGGGGTCTGCACTCAATCCTGATCTACGATCTCTTCTCAATCCTGTTAGGGACAGAGTCTGCTGAATTTTAGGGAAACTGTGTTCTACAAACTACAATCGATATTGCTGTGTGGTGTGGGATTGGAGATAGGCAGGTGTCAGTGATCCACATCCATTTTTCTGTGTGTGAGCTGCAGTGAACACAATCTTTTTGGGCTGCAGTGAACACAATCTTTTTGGGCTGCAGTGAACACAATCTTTTTGGGCTGCAGTGAACACAATCTTTTTGGGCTGCAGTGAACACAATCTTTTTGGGCTGCAGTGAACACAATCTTTTTGGGGTGCAGTGAACAAAATCTTTTTGGGGTGCAGTGAACACAATCCTTTTTGGTGTGCAGTGAACACAATCTTTGTGGGGTGCAGTGAACAAAATCCTTTGTGGGGTGCAGTGAACACAATCTTTTTGGGGTGCAGTGAACAAAATCCTTTTTGGGGTGCAGTGAACAACATCCTTTTTGGGGTGCAGTGAACACAATCTTTTTGGGGTGCAGTGAACAAAATCCTTTGTGGGGTGCAGTGAACACAATCTTTTTGGGGTGGAGTGAACAACATCCTTTTTGGGGTGCAGTGAACAAAATCCTTTTTGGGGTGCAGTGAACAAAATCATTTTTGGGGTGCAGTGAACACAATCTTTTTGGGGTGCAGTGAACACAATCTTTGTGGGGTGCAGTGAACACAATCTTTTTGGGGTGGAGTGAACAACATCCTTTTTGGGGTGCAGTGAACAACATCCTTTTTGGGGTGCAGTGAACACAATCTTTTTGGGGTGCAGTGAACACAATCTTTGTGGGGTACAGTGAACAGAATCTTTGTGGGGTGCAGTGAACACAATCTTTGGGGGGTACAGTGAACACAATCTTTGTGAGGTGCAGTGAACACAATCTTTGTGGGGTGCAGTGAACACAATCTTTGTGGGGTGCAGTGAACACAATCATTGTGGGGTGCAGTGAACACAATCTTTGTGGGGTACAGTGAACACAATCTCATACTTCTGAAGGTTTGAGGGTGCTGCCTGTTCCATACTCCCCCTACTCCTCATCTAGCCTTTTAGGGGTACAAACAATAGTAATTGGGGCCTAGTGTGGTTGTGTACGTGTGATATACATACACTTTTTTGGGATCATATTTTCTATTCCGCTATTTAATCAAAAACCTTTGGGGATCAGTTAAATTGGGGGATAGTCTGTGTTGGTACGTGTGAGAGAGATCCACCTTTCCAAGTTGTTGGGGTTCATCTCATACTTCTGAAGGTTTGAGGGTGCTGCCTGTTCCATACTCCCCCTACTCCTAGCCTTTTAGGGGTACAAACAATAGTAATTGGGGCCTAGTGTGGTTGTGTACGTGTGATATACATACACTTTTTTGGGATCATATTTTCTATTCCGCTATTTAATCAAAAACCTTTGGGGATCAGTTAAATTGGGGGATAGTCTGTGTTGGTACGTGTGAGAGAGATCCACCTTTCCAAGTTGTTGGGGTTCATCTCATACTTCTGAAGGTTTGAGGGTGCTGCCTGTTCCATACTCCCCCTACTCCTAGCCTTTTAGGGGTACAAACAATAGTAATTGGGGCCTAGTGTGGTTGTGTACGTGTGATATACATACACTTTTTTGGGATCATATTTTCTATTCCGCTATTTAATCAAAAACCTTTGGGGATCAGTTAAATTGGGGGATAGTCTGTGTTGGTACGTGTGAGAGAGATCCACCTTTCCAAGTTGTTGGGGTTCATCTCATACTTCTGAAGGTTTGAGGGTGCTGCCTGTTCCATACTCCCCCCTACTCCTAGCCTTTTAGGGGTACAAACAATAGTAATTGGGGCCTAGTGTGGTTGTGTACGTGTGATATACATACACTTTTTTGGGATCATATTTTCTATTCCGCTATTTAATCAAAAACCTTTGGGGATCAGTTAAATTGGGGGATAGTCTGTGTTGGTACGTGTGAGAGAGATCCACCTTTCCAAGTTGTTGGGGTTCATCTCATACTTCTGAAGGTTTGAGGGTGCTGCCTGTTCCATACTCCCCCTACTCCTAGCCTTTTAGGGGTACAAACAATAGTAATTGGGGCCTAGTGTGGTTGTGTACGTGTGATATACATACACTTTTTTGGGATCATATTTTCTATTCCGCTATTTAATCAAAAACCTTTGGGGATCAGTTAAATTGGGGGATAGTCTGTGTTGGTACGTGTGAGAGAGATCCACCTTTCCAAGTTGTTGGGGTTCATCTCATACTTCTGAAGGTTTGAGGGTGCTGCCTGTTCCATACTCCCCCTACTCCTAGCCTTTTAGGGGTACAAACAATAGTAATTGGGGCCTAGTGTGGTTGTGTACGTGTGATATACATACACTTTTTTGGGATCATATTTTCTATTCCGCTATTTAATCAAAAACCTTTGGGGATCAGTTAAATTGGGGGATAGTCTGTGTTGGTACGTGTGAGAGAGATCCACCTTTCCAAGTTGTTGGGGTTCATCTCATACTTCTGAAGGTTTGAGGGTGCTGCCTGTTCCATACTCCCCCTACTCCTAGCCTTTTAGGGGTACAAACAATAGTAATTGGGGCCTAGTGTGGTTGTGTACGTGTGATATACATACACTTTTTTGGGATCATATTTTCTATTCCGCTATTTAATCAAAAACCTTTGGGGATCAGTTAAATTGGGGGATAGTCTGTGTTGGTACGTGTGAGAGAGATCCACCTTTCCAAGTTGTTGGGGTTCATCTCATACTTCTGAAGGTTTGAGGGTGCTGCCTGTTCCATACTCCCCCTACTCCTAGCCTTTTAGGGGTACAAACAATAGTAATTGGGGCCTAGTGTGGTTGTGTACGTGTGATATACATACACTTTTTTGGGATCATATTTTCTATTCCGCTATTTAATCAAAAACCTTTGGGGATCAGTTAAATTGGGGGATAGTCTGTGTTGGTACGTGTGAGAGAGATCCACCTTTCCAAGTTGTTGGGGTTCATCTCATACTTCTGAAGGTTTGAGGGTGCTGCCTGTTCCATACTCCCCCTACTCCTAGCCTTTTAGGGGTACAAACAATAGTAATTGGGGCCTAGTGTGGTTGTGTACGTGTGATATACATACACTTTTTTGGGATCATATTTTCTATTCCGCTATTTAATCAAAAACCTTTGGGGATCAGTTAAATTGGGGGATAGTCTGTGTTGGTACGTGTGAGAGAGATCCACCTTTCCAAGTTGTTGGGGTTCATCTCATACTTCTGAAGGTTTGAGGGTGCTGCCTGTTCCATACTCCCCCTACTCCTAGCCTTTTAGGGGTACAAACAATAGTAATTGGGGCCTAGTGTGGTTGTGTACGTGTGATATACATACACTTTTTTTGGATCATATTTTCTATTCCGCTATTTAATCAAAAACCTTTGGGGATCAGTTAAATTGGGGGATAGTCTGTGTTGGTACGTGTGAGAGAGATCCACCTTTCCAAGTTGTTGGGGTTCATCTCATACTTCTGAAGGTTTGAGGGTGCTGCCTGTTCCATACTCCCCCTACTCCTAGCCTTTTAGGGGTACAAACAATAGTAATTGGGGCCTAGTGTGGTTGTGTACGTGTGATATACATACACTTTTTTGGGATCATATTTTCTATTCCGCTATTTAATCAAAAACCTTTGGGGATCAGTTAAATTGGGGGATAGTCTGTGTTGGTACGTGTGAGAGAGATCCACCTTTCCAAGTTGTTGGGGTTCATCTCATACTTCTGAAGGTTTGAGGGTGCTGCCTGTTCCATACTCCC
Organism: Pelophylax lessonae; assembly: GCF_965119305.1. NCBI lineage: Eukaryota > Metazoa > Chordata > Amphibia > Anura > Ranidae > Pelophylax > Pelophylax lessonae. The sequence continues at coordinate 10,189,092 of NC_138773.1, read as the reverse complement.
CCTACTCCTAGCCTTTTAGGGGTACAAACAATAGTAATTGGGGCCTAGTGTGGTTGTGTACGTGTGATATACATACACTTTTTTTGGATCATATTTTCTATTCCGCTATTTAATCAAAAACCTTTGGGGATCAGTTAAATTGGGGGATAGTCTGTGTTGGTACGTGTGAGAGAGATCCACCTTTCCAAGTTGTTGGGGTTCATCTCATACTTCTGAAGGTTTGAGGGTGCTGCCTGTTCCATACTCCCCCTACTCCTCATCTAGCCTTTTAGGGGTACAAACAATAGTAATTGGGGCCCAGTGTGGTTGTGTACGTGTGATATACATACACTTTTTTGGGATCATATTTTCTATTCCGCTATTTAATCAAAAACCTTTGGGGATCAGTTAAATTGGGGGATAGTCTGTGTCGGTACGTGTGAGAGAGATCCACCTTTCCAAGTTGTTGGGGTTCATCTCATACTTCTGAAGGTTTGAGGGTGCTGCCTGTTCCATACCCCCCCTACTCCTCATCTAGCCTTTTAGGGGTACAAACAATAGTAATTGGGGCCTAGTGTGGTTGTGTACGTGCGAGATACATACACTTTTTTTGATCATATTTCCTATTCCGCTATTCAATAAAAACCTTTGAGGATCAATTGAATTGCGGGATAGTCTGTGTCGGTACGTGTGAGAGAGATCCACCTTTCCAAGTTGTTGGGGTTCATCTCATACTTCTGAAGGTTTGAGGGTGCTGCCTGTTCCATACTCCCCCTACTCCTCATCTAGCCTTTTAGGGGTACAAACAATAGTAATTGGGGCCCAGTGTGGTTGTGTACGTGTGATATACATACACTTTTTTTGGATCATATTTTCTATTCCGCTATTTAATCAAAAACCTTTGGGGATCAGTTAAATTGGGGGATAGTCTGTGTCGGTACGTGTGAGAGAGATCCACCTTTCCAAGTTGTTGGGGTTCATCTCATACTTCTGAAGGTTTGAGGGTGCTGCCTGTTCCATACCCCCCCTACTCCTCATCTAGCCTTTTAGGGGTACAAACAATAGTAATTGGGGCCTAGTGTGGTTGTGTACGTGCGAGATACATACACTTTTTTTGATCATATTTCCTATTCCGCTATTCAATAAAAACCTTTGAGGATCAATTGAATTGCGGGATAGTCTGTGTCGGTACGTGTGAGAGAGATCCACCTTTCCAAGTTGTTGGGGTTCATCTCATACTTCTGAAGGTTTGAGGGTGCTGCCTGTTCCATACTCCCCCTACTCCTCATCTAGCCTTTTAGGGGTACAAACAATAGTAATTGGGGCCTAGTGTGGTTGTGTACGTGTGATATACATACACTTTTTTTGGATCATATTTTCTATTCCGCTATTTAATCAAAAACCTTTGGGGATCAGTTAAATTGGGGGATAGTCTGTGTTGGTACGTGTGAGAGAGATCCACCTTTCCAAGTTGTTGGGGTTCATCTCATACTTCTGAAGGTTTGAGGGTGCTGCCTGTTCCATACTCCCCCTACTCCTCATCTAGCCTTTTAGGGGTACAAACAATAGTAATTGGGGCCCAGTGTGGTTGTGTACGTGTGATATACATACACTTTTTTGGGATCATATTTTCTATTCCGCTATTTAATCAAAAACCTTTGGGGATCAGTTAAATTGGGGGATAGTCTGTGTCGGTACGTGTGAGAGAGATCCACCTTTCCAAGTTGTTGGGGTTCATCTCATACTTCTGAAGGTTTGAGGGTGCTGCCTGTTCCATACCCCCCCTACTCCTCATCTAGCCTTTTAGGGGTACAAACAATAGTAATTGGGGCCTAGTGTGGTTGTGTACGTGCGAGATACATACACTTTTTTTGATCATATTTCCTATTCCGCTATTCAATAAAAACCTTTGAGGATCAATTGAATTGCGGGATAGTCTGTGTCGGTACGTGTGAGAGAGATCCACCTTTCCAAGTTGTTGGGGTTCATCTCATACTTCTGAAGGTTTGAGGGTGCTGCCTGTTCCATACTCCCCCTACTCCTCATCTAGCCTTTTAGGGGTACAAACAATAGTAATTGGGGCCCAGTGTGGTTGTGTACGTGTGATATATATACACTTTTTTTGGATCATATTTTCTATTCCGCTATTTAATTTAACTGGGCCTCCATGCGAGACCTGTGTGCCTTGTTGCGCTGTTTTGAGTACTCCACCAACATGGCCAGTGGCAATGACGCCGTTCTCAGCTTAACTATCCCACTTCTATGCCTCCTTGAAAAAACAATTCGGGCGATGATGGAAGAGGATGTGGCACAGGATGAGGAGGAGGAGGAGGATGAAGAGGTAACATTTCCAAGGCTTTCAGGGCAGTCATTCGCAAGGGGCTCCGAGGGTGGGTTCCTGCACACGCAAACGCCAGGGACGCAATTGTCCAGCAGGGGCACAGTTCTGGAGGATGAGGAGGATGAGGAGGAGGAGGAGCTGGAGGAGGAGATGGAACCATGTTCACAGCAGGGTGGCACCCAGGCCAGCTCATGGCCATCACTGGTGCGTGGCTGGGGGGATACAGAGGACACGGACGATACACCTCCCACAGAGGACAGCCTTTCGTTGCCTCTGGGCAGCCTGGCACACATGAGCGATTACATGCTGCAGTGTCTCCACAACGACCGCCGAGTTGCCCACATTCTAACTTGTGCTGATTACTGGGTGGCCACGCTGCTGGATCCCCGTTACAAGGACAACGTACCGTCCTTAATTCACTCACTGGAGCGCGATCGCAAGATGCGCGAGTACAAGCGCACGCTGGTAGACGCCATGCTGCTGGCATTCCCATCTGACAGCGGGGCCACAGTGGAAGCACAAGGCAGAGGAGGAGGAGGAGGAGGTCGCCAACGCAACCAGGGCACCGCCAGCACCTCAGAAGGCAGGGTTAGCATGGCCGAAATGTGGAAAAGCTTTGTCAGCACGCCACAACAAACAGCAGCACCAGCAGCTCAGATGGAACGTCTTAGCAGGAGGCAGCATTTTACCAACATGGTGGAGCAGTATGTGTGCACACGCCTACATGTAGTGAATGACGGGTCTGCCCCCTTCAACTTCTGGGTCTCCAAATTGGGCACATGGCTTGAGCTTGCCCTTTACGCCTTGGAGGTGCTGGCGTGCCCTGCAGCCAGTGTATTATCTGAACGGGTATTTAGCACGGCTGGGGGCGTTATAACAGACAAGCGCAGCCGCCTGTCCAGAGACAATGTGGACAAGCTCACGTTCATTAAAATGAACCAGGCATGGATCCCACGGGACTTTTCCGTACCTTATGCAGAATAGCAATGGATACCGACCTTACCCACCCATTGTTCCATTTTTGCTCTTTCTCACTCTTTTGGGGTGTACCCTCATTTAAAATTTTTGAAAAGAAGCAGTGTTGGCTACCTCGTCCTCCTCCTCAGGGCCAGATTAATGTAGGGGCTATTGGAGCTGCAGCTCCAGGCCCCTACCTTTTATATAGGCCCCGGGTTGGCCATATTCACTGTTACCGCTCTTCTGTCACTTGTAAACACAGAAGTCTGGCTTCTATGCTCGCTTCCCCAGGCAGCACCCTCAGAACCTCCCCACACAGCGTGAAGGCCGGACAAGGAGGGACAGTTGGCGATGCATGGATGTGTTTATGGGCTTCAGAGACAGCATCCCATGTTGAATTAGGCATGCATGGCTGCACCCTTCCTCCTCTGGGTGCATGGCAAGGCACGGCCCTTAAGGCCCTTCAAAATCCTCAGCACCAAGCCCATGATGCTGTTAATCCGGCCCTGGTCCTCCTCCACCGCCGCTTCCACCTACACCGCCCATAGGTGTGCGCAGCCTATTGCATTAAGGTGTGCACCCCAAAGTTGAAATACACATGCATGTGTTTGCCAGCAGGGAGAGTAATGTATCGGGGCCATGTACCTGTAGGCAAGGAGAAATAGAGCAGAGCAGGTCCCAGGGAGATCTTTCCCATCTCCTCACTGGCAATGCTATGTGCCCTAGGTGATTAGGGTGTGCCCAGGCACACCCAGCACACCCTGTGCGCATGCCTATGTCACCGCCACATCCACCACCACCTCAACCTCCCTCCTACTCCATATGGGCCTCGTCCTTCAGAGATGAAGAAGAACATTGTTTTATTTTTCTGTTTTTTTTTTGTTGTTTTAAGTTATTTCCCTATCCACATTTGTTTGCAGAGCACTTGCCATGCTCTTAATTACGTTTTGCTGCCATTTGCAGCACTCTAGCCCTTTCCTTTGGTGTTTTAGAGCCATTTTAGTGCCTTAAAGTTCGGGTCCCCATTGACTTCAATGGGGTTCGGTGTCCGGGAAAAGTTCGGTAAAAGTCCGGGACACGGACCCGGACTTTTTTTTAAAGTTCGGCCGAACCCGTCGAACACGGACATCTAGGTGTTCGCTCAACCCTAGTCATAACCACCCAACCAGAAGCTTCCCTCCATTTAAAAAGTGCCTTCATCTTCTCACTCACACCTTCAGGACGTCTCCTGTGTAAGCACAAGCTTAAACTGTGACCAGACCTTGGCTGTTAGGGCAATCAGATAAACGCCTGAACATTTACCTGTTCGTCAGGAACCCAATTGTGACGGTGTTCACTGTCACTGGGAGTGAAAGACAGATACTTAATGGTTTGAATTGCTTCAAGTGGGACAGTAATATTTGTCAGCCATGCATCTCGAGAAATATGTGAGGACTTTTCCTGTTTGATCCTGGACATGTTCCTTGAAAGAGCTAATCACATTGGCCTTCCATGTCCTTCAATGTCCCAGACAGGATTGCCCTATTGTTTGTGTATTGAGATAATGTGTATTGTGTTAAGTCTGCCTGTTCCATTGTTAAATGTTAATGACCTCACATTGTTCTGTCCAGACAGCTAGATAATTAGTTTAGGTTAATTCTGTTCCTGTATACAATTTCATCTGCATATGATATTGTAATCAGGCAACCCCTGACCTGTGTGTGTTAATCTGATCAGGAGGGGTCGGTCCATGCTGTATATAAATTCTGTGTGACTGTTCAATAAAGAGTTCTACTTCACCCTCAATCTAGAGTCCTGTCTCTTATTGGGGGAATCTGCTACAAGGGATTGCTATGCTCTTCGTACTCCCTTAAATCATCACTAAGCTCTTGTAAGAGCTTGTTCCTGTTCCTGTTCCTGCTTCACTCTCTGGGGAAAGAGAGGTTCGTCCACTGGAACATGGAGCCTTGTTGTAGGTCCAGGGTGGGTAGGAGGTGGCAAGACCCCAACCAAGCTGTGGCGGTTCGTAGGGTCAGAGGTGGTTATGGTGTCGGGTGGAGTGCTTAGAGCCCTCGGGAAGCACTAGGAGCATCTGTCAATGGAGGTACCCAGTCGGGGTGCCGGTGGATCCGTTACACCAATGCCATCTATTTCTAATGTGCTTATGCATGACAGCTTCCTACTGTCAATGACTGTGGGTGAAGGCATCTCCGAGTCCCTCACAGCCAGCGATATCACTGACCCCATCCACTTACATGGTTGGGAATTGCTGGTGCTTTGCCATGTTGTGATCATGTAGCCTGGCATGGTAATGGTATGGATTTTAAGGGGAAATCCCATGCAAAAGTTAATAAAAAAAAGTGTGAGACCCCCTTCCCCATAAAATCCACACCAAACCTTTATCTTAGCATGCAGCCTAACTTTGGGTTGTCCCCGGAACAGTAATAGAGAGGAGATCCTCCAATGAGGACACTAGCTCTGGTGATCCTGGGAAAACACAAGATTCTTTTACTTTGGAGAGATCTCCTCTTCGTTTCAGTTTTGGCTATGGGGCAGGAAGTGAAGGAAAATCTCCCCAAAGGGACTTAGATGGCATCTTCCCTTTTCAACTTTGTACAAATTGTACACTAATTGTGGCGCATTACAGATGCAATTAGTAAGTCCTGGGTGCCAAGACAATTTGCAGATGGCCGTTGGAGAAGACTGGCTAAAGACTGCAGACTTGAATGTATGCCAGGAAAAGATGGCAGTGAGACAAGTGGGAGCTTAGACTTCTCAGACTTATCATCTGTGGAAGACCCACAGCGGTATAGTGAAAGACATGCATGTATGGAAGTGGCGGCAGATCAAAAAGAAAAGAGTCCAAATTAATTTATTGATATTGTATTAAAATACAGCCAATAGGTTTTGGGGGTCAAATGAACCCCCCTCCATCAGGGCTACAACAAAACACAATATAATGTAAATATAATTGTGACTGATATACATCAGCAGTCAAAATTAGACGTTTTGATTGATGATGCAGATAATGTTGACCAGAAATCCTAATCCAGCACATGTAGAGATTCTCCTCTGAAAATATACTTGTAATCATCTGCTGGTCACCACAGTAGTCACATAAATGTCCACATATTTTCCTTTGACACAGATTCAAACACTAATAGCCTTACTATGAGTCCACTCAAGGTTCTAGTTTTTAATTGAAGGTATGCACAAGCCAATTTCATCTCTTACTCATGTTCCAAATCACTGTTTTTGAAAAGTCTTTGAGGGTAGCAACGTATTTCTCCCTGAGCTTGTGCCATGGTCTTGTCTAGGTATAGTATTTATGGGCATTTCTTTGGCACAGCCTTCATATGTATTTTTTGGTATACAGTAGCTTCCATATGCAACATTTTTAGTGCATCTGTTTAACATTTTAAGTATGTTTTTCTGTAAGTTTTAGACATGCACATATACCCTAAACCCTACTGAGCATCTGTGGGGCATCCTCAAACAGAAGATGGAGGAGTGCAAGGTCTCTAACATCCACCAGCTCTGTGATGTCATCATGGAGGAGGAGAAGAGGACTCCAGTGACAACCTGTGAAGCTCTGGTGAACTCCATGCCCAAGAGGTGGGCAATAAAAAGTGCTGGAAAATAATGGTGGCCACACAAAATATTGACACTTTGGGCCCAATTTGGACATTGTCACTTAGGGGTGTACTCACTTTTGTTGCCAGCGGTTTAGACATTAATGGCTGTGTGTTGAGTTAGTTTGAGGGGACAGCAAATTTACACTGTTATACAAGCTGTACACTCACTACTTTACATTGTAGCAAAGTGTCATTTCTTCAGTGTTGTCACATGAAAAGATAGAATAAAATATTTACAAAAAATGTGAGGGGTGTACTCACTTTTGTGAAATACTGTAGTTTTTTCCCCCAATCAATACATCCACCACAAATTACAAATATTAAAAACACAAAATAAACCCTTTAGGTATACAAAAATAGGAGAAGCAAAAGAAGGTCCTTTTGCTGAGTGGAGTTTACCTTACACAGTGGACAAAGAAAATGAATCCTGGTCTCAGGGCAACAAAAAAATGTCAAAAGCTGAAATAAAGTTTGTCTTACCAAACGGCCGGCCTTTTTGTTGTATTGAACTTGTATTTGTCTTCCCCCTCTCGGTCAGCTGTAAAGGAAACTCCGTCGGGCTCCTTAAATTACCTGGCTCGCCAACTGTCTTGGATCTTACGCTTGATGCGCAAATAACTCCATTGCGCTAAAAAGCTTTTGTATACGGTAACGGAGCGCGCTCAGCAGTACCCAGTAATACAGACACACAGGCTGTTATCACATTGGATGCTCCATAGAATGTCCTGCCTAAAGCATGGAGCTCTGTTTATTTATGGGACAACACAGGGATAACAGCAGGAAGTGAGGGCTATACAACATCAACCAATCAGCTATACAACATCAGCCAATCAGTTCCAAATGTACAGTCACATGACACAAGTTACTCACACAGAATCAGCCAATGACACACCTGTATACATTCAAATATACAATAGAAAGGGGGAGTAAAACTATTGTGAATGAGAAGAACAGCGTGCACAGCTTCCCTCTGTTGGTGTGTGGAAATCCGCGCACCACAGTTAACAATGAAACCCACATGTAGCGGAATTCGCTCCTAACACTACACAATGAAACCAGAGTGTAGAACCGTGAATGCTGCTCTGATCAAACTCGTGCATGCATTCCCGCCACTACTACTGGCGTGAATCCCACTCATCAAGAATCAGAGAACGATGCCTAATAACACTGCCTGGCCAAATAAAATGTTGCCACCTGGAATTAACTGAGCAACTAAACTATTCATGCAGTGACTCTCCTATTGGATATTACTGGATGTGCCCAAAGAATGAGGTCAGCTGACTCCCTGAACATACTGAATGATCAGGTTATTCCATCAATGGATTTTTTCTTCCCTGAAGGCACGGGAATATTCCAAGATGACAATGCCAGGATTCATCGGGTTCAAATTGTGAAAGAGTGGATCAGGGAGAATGAGACATCATTGTCACACATGGATTGGCCACCACAGAGTCCAGATCTTAACGCCATTGAGAATCTTTGGGATGTGCGGGAGAAGGCTTTGCGCAATGGTCGAATCTCTCATCATCAATACAAGATCTTGGTGAAAAATGAATGCAACACTGGAGGAAAATAAATCTTTTGACATTGCAAAAGCTTATCGAAACAATGACACAGCGAATGCGTGCCGTAATCAAAACTAAAGAAAACATTACAGTGTGTGACCTTTTTTTTTTTGGTGGCAACTTTTTTTTTTGGCCAGGCAGTGTACTACTGTTCCCATAGACGTGAGGCTATCTGCAGGAAAGAGCCATGTTGTTTCCACTCAGGTGATCAGGCACAGTAGAAAGACATGAGCGTGTATCCCTTCATAAAGGCAGATAGATATCAAAAACGATATTGACTTCACAGAGCAAACATATCCCTGCCGAGCGAACAAATCTGCACATTATTCTAGGGCCCCCACTGGTGGTCATATCCTTGCTGCTTGATCCTTGAACTCCACACCGCAATACACATAGATCTCTACCGGCAAACAGACCCGAGCATAGCACATGGAGTGTTCACTGGCGGAGACGTCTATGTAGAGCAAATGCCTCTACACATCTAAAGGAAGGTTTTCTTTGCCAGTAGTCTTTCCTCAATGCCGGTTCGCAAGCAAACAGACAACAGGAGCCATAACGAATAAAACACATCCTGAAAAATGTCCACACTAGACCTAATAAAATTTCCACAGCAGCATCAGCAGGTATGTATTGAAAAGATGTCATACAAAAAAAAAAACAGGCAACTAACTTTTTCGGAAGGCGATCAGCAATAGTAGTCTTCATATTTCTCCGATTAAAGCTTTCTTTTACTAAAATTAATAAATATTGTAAGCCTAAGGGGTCTAGCAGTAAGTAAACCTCTGCCAATCTTCAATCATTGACGAAAGCAGAAAAGTAAAAAATCTTGAATATTTAGGATGCCACTATATGAATATTTAGGATGCCCCCGGGGGCGCGCAGAGCGGCGATCGGTGATGCGAGGTGTCAGCCTGACACCCTGCATCTCCGATCTCGGTAAAGAGCCTACTGACGTAGGCTCTTTACCATGTGACCAGCCGTGTCCAATCACGGCTGGTCACATAGTAAACAGGAAGAGCCGTTGATTGGCTTTCCTTAGTTCGTGCCTGACAGGCACGAGTAAAGGAGCGCTGATCGGCGGCTCCCCTGACAGGGGGGGGGGGGGGGGTCGGCACTGGTAATCAGATTATTGATTGGTAATTGATTACCAGTGCAGACCCTCCAGGGGGGGTGCCACTAGAACCACCAGAGATGCCCACCCATGACCCCAGGGATGCCCACCATGACCCCAGGGATATATGTAGATAATAGGAGTAAGCAATGAAACACCCACTCAACCCAGCGCTAAAAAACAAGAAAACATATACATAAAAAGCAGCCGCTATAAAGATCTAATAACTTGCAAAGGTGTATAATGAAAACCAAAAGAGGATTACATACACTAGCAGCGCTAAATAAAAATACCCTAGTTGAATGTGCAGAAATGATGCATCCAATGTTGATCCTCAAGGATGCAAACAAATGTCCATTATGAGTGAGTGATAACCACAAAAGCTGTATAATGTTGAAAAGTTCGTATGGTATACTTGATCCTGGAGTGAGAACCTATAGATCACCAGTGATGTTCACTGCCGAGATGGACCACCGTCACCACACCTCCAAACGTGTCCCCCTAGGTAGTAAAAACTCACCAAAACCTGGGAAAAAGACCGCCTTGAGAAGGATTTGATTCCAAATGTGGTATACGGATCACAGGTAAACAATCTCCGGTTTCACCAGTAGCTGATACTTGCATAAGAACTTCAACGTGACATAAACAGCAATATAATCCTCGGCACATGAGAGGAAAAGAAAGGGGGAGGACCAATCGTGTAATTCCGTAAAATACACTTTATTTAAAATTCCCAATCCCCCATGTAAATACACTCACAAAAATGCGACTTGATAGTAGCATGTAAAATATATAAGTTGTCTGTCGTGTGCCGGTCACTCACCGCTACCTCTAATAGCCAAGGGAACCCGAGCTCCGGAACACCGACTCTGTGTGACAGCTAATGGATGCGTGCTCGCGCCCTTACATGTTTCGTCACACGGACTTCTACGGAGGGCGCGAGCACGCACCATCAAGCTTCTCTGATATACCTTAATGGGCCGGAAGGAGAGCGGGATATTGTCCAATCAACGGCCCGCGTCAATGACCGCCCATTCCGGACCCGCGGACCAATCCTAAGCTTTACGCTAAGGCTCGGACCAACCCAGCTCACCCCCGACCCGGAAAGTAAACAAGCTTAACTCTTTGCATAGGATATGACTCATACGCAAATTATGTGTCCTCTCCTCACTGGTGTAAACAATCCTCGGGAATGTGTAAACCCCTCCCGCAATAATGCAGAAGCCAGATCAAAGGAGATTCATTCACATACATCAAATTTGTCCAAAAATTATTATTTATTCCCGCGGGACACCTTATTCAGGTTTTCCCGCAGGTATACGTTCCTTTTGACAGAGAACTATATGGACACTTAGATCCATGTTGATACATTATTTCACATGCTACTTTACATATTATAAATACAATTTAAGATACATATAAAATAATGATAAAATACTGGAAAAGATAAGACTATGTAATCCTCTTATATAGGGGACATACATATCACAAAATTATTAAATACCAATTACAACGTCATAAAAAGAAGGCAAAAAGAAAATTACAAATACAGGTAAATGAACGTAAAGAAAGGGGATTATAAGACACCACCTAAGGATCGCCCTCATCATCAAAGTCCATTAAAGCCAATTAGAAAAAACGCCCTAACAAAGGACAGTTTGCATTTATAAATACCTAAATGCAGACAATGGTGCAAAACACAAAGGCTCGCAGAAGTTAAATATTACCATTTATAAACTACTTTAGTAATTGCTAATGAAGCAGTTTATGTCTAACTCCACGTTTAACCCATTAGGGTGCAAAGCGTTCGTGAGGTAGATCCAGTGAGTCTCTCTCTTCGAGAGTTCACGCACTCGATTAGAGCCCCTCCAAACTGGATCCACTCTCTCGATACCCCAAAATTTGAGATTTGTTGGGTCTTTATTGTGGTGGCGTTTGAAGTGTAATGGAACACTGTGATGTTTATACCCCTTTCTGATATTAGTGAGGTGTTCAGCTATACGGACGCACAATTTTCTCTTGGTGCGGCCTATGTAAATATAGCCGCATGGGCACTCCATACCATAAACTACGTGTGTGGTATGGCACGTGATGAGATCTTTGATCTCAAAACTTTGGTTGTTGGCAGAAGAGTAGAAGGAGGTGAAATTCCGTAGGTGTGTCCGTACTTGTCTGCAGGCCCTACAATGTCGGCATGCATAAAAGCCACTTCTTTCCTCCCAAAACATTCTTGGTTTAACTGGGGGATCCAACACCTTTTGGACTACCTGGTCCCCAAAGGTTGGACCCCTTCTGTAGATGAAAGAAGGGGATGCTGGTAAAACTTTACCCAAGATACGGTCCATACACAGCACATTCCAATGTGTTCTGACTACATCTTCTATTTGTTTGTGTTGTGTATTAAACTGTGTAATGAAGCTCCACTCATGGTTGACAGTGGAACTCCTATTACTCGGCGCAAGGCATGCATCCTGGGACAGTTCAGCCACTTCATTGATATCCCTGTCCAAATGTGCAGGATTGTATCCCTTGTCTACAAACCTCTGTTTGATGACTGTCGCTTGGGCCCAGAAGTCACTGTCCAAAGAACAGTTTCTCCTGACTCTCAGTAGTTGGCCTTTAGGGATATTTTTCAGCCAACTACTGTGATGGCCACTTTGAATGGGCAGATAGCCGTTTCTATCTGTAGGTTTGAAATAAACCTTCGTGTGTAAGATGTTATTATTCAGCATGACTTCCACATCCAGATAGTGAATGGATAACCGACTCCAACTGAACTCCAAGCGAATGTTGTTATGATTGGAGTTCAATTCTGATGAAAACCTTTCTAAGGAGCTTTCAGGTCCCGACCATATAAAAAATAGGTCATCTATGTATCTGCGGTACCATCAGTGACGATGCATCACATGACCTACAATCTGACCTTTCCACCTTGGGCAACCTTTTAGAAAAACAGGTTCGCACTTGGTGGGATATCTGCACTTTTGAGCAGTATATCAAGGAGCGAATCATAATGAGGAGCTTACGATGGGATGTCACCCCCCAAGATGCCCTCGACGATGAGGCATCAAAGTCAGAGTGGTTGGAGTTTTTTAATGGGGTTGGAGTCAAACTCCAAGAATTAGTTTTAAAAAGAAAAAAACTAAAAATGTTGATTTTAGAGAAGAAAATCGCAGACTTGCAACTTAGTCTGGAACCAGATAAGGATTCACAACTAGTTGTCAAGTTTAACACTGATGTGAAGAAAAAATTGGAAAAGATAGACAAGGATGTTCATAGAAAGAAGGTAAAAAAGTACAAAAGAGACTCAGAAGATTTCAAACAGAATCATGTGTATACGTGGCAGACACCTGTAGAAGGGGTTCAGCAGGTTTCAGCCCCTCTAATGAGACCACTTGGTGCTAACCTGCAGGGCACCCCTAGGTCTACACCTGTAAGACCAAAGGGTCCATCAAAAAAGACTAAAACATACCCGGGGGGAGTGTTAAACAATAATAACCCACCTAATCAACCCTCTGTGGTGAATAATCAAACATCACAATGGCAACAAATTCCCAATAATAACAGAGGTGGTTATGCCAACCAAGGGAATAAACAGGGGAATCAATACCCGATGCCGTTCCCAACACAAAATAGATATGAAAGTTTGGCCTATCAGGATGAACCATGGTCCCCAGCTCCACCCCCCCCCCCTCCACGTCCTTTTTTATGGAGGGGTGGCAGAGGCAGGGGTGGGAGGAGAGGGGGGAGACCATGGAGGGGACGCCCCGCCAGTTGGGGTCCTCCACAGAACAACAGGGGTCCTCAGTCGGATCAGTGGAGACCTACTCCACAGATGAGGACAGACCCCCAGCCAGTTCCCGAATCAGAGGTTGTCGAGCAGGAAGACGACAACAACAGAAAAAGAAGGAGGGTAATAGACTAAAAGGTATATATAACTTGGCACAAATTCCTCTTAACAACAAGGAGATTAACATTCTAAACGCAGGTCTAAAATGTGCGAAACATAAACCTGTTAATAATTTCAATGTGTTTGTGGATGTACATAAATACATCAGAAAAATTAATCTCAAGAGGTATTTTCTGAGTTCTAACCGTACAGTCAATACGGTCCCGAGTAACACAAACTTACAGAGAAGGTCGGTGGACAGTGGATTAAAGAACAAGTCCCTGTTTAATCCTCCACAGCCCTCTAATCAATACGTTGAAGTATTTAAGAATTTACTGATTAGGGATCTAAATAAAATCAAACCGGAAAAGGGAGTGAACCCACGGTATATACAGGAAGGCCTTGAGTCCTTGGAGAAAAGGAAGGACGTAGTCATCCGACCTGCTGACAAGGGCGGAGGGGTGGTGATTCTGACAAAAGAATTTTACCACAAACAACTTTTAGAACTGTTATCAGATGCCCAGACATATGAAGTACTAAGGGGAGATCCGACCTCTCAGTACAGACGAGAGTTGAATCTCTTGGTCGAATTCGGGTTTGATAAAAATATACTATCTAAGAAAGAAAAGAGATACCTGATGCCCAGCTTCAGCAGGGTACCAACAATATATACCCTTCCGAAAGTCCATAAAGATCAACTCAATCCCCCAGCCCGGCCAATTGTTAATGGCATTAATTCTGTGTCTTCGAGGCTGGGGGAATATTTGGACTTTTTTCTTCAGACTAGTGTTACACAACTGAGGTCATATCTTAAGGACACAAAGGATTTCCTGCTCTCCTTAAAAGAAGTATCCTTGCCGTCCAACTCTGACATATTTCTTGTAACTGCGGATGTAGCATCCCTTTACACAATAATTCAACATCAGGATGCTCTCTTAGCCCTTAATTGGGCTTTTAGTAAGAGATCCGATATTCCTGACCCCCAGAAGAGGTTCTTGCAACACGCGCTTGAGTTTTGCCTATCGCACAATTATTTTTGGTATAACGGGATGTTTTACAATCAAAAAAGAGGAGTTGCGATGGGCGCGAAATTCGCGCCGAGTCTTGCGAACCTCTTCATGGGGGAGTGGGAGGATCACTTTATATATGGAGCACAAAGGTCGGAGCTAATCATGTACCGCAGATACATAGATGACCTATTTTTTATATGGTCGGGACCTGAAAGCTCCTTAGAAAGGTTTTCATCAGAATTGAACTCCAATCATAACAACATTCGCTTGGAGTTCAGTTGGAGTCGGTTATCCATTCACTATCTGGATGTGGAAGTCATGCTGAATAATAACATCTTACACACGAAGGTTTATTTCAAACCTACAGATAGAAACGGCTATCTGCCCATTCAAAGTGGCCATCACAGTAGTTGGCTGAAAAATATCCCTAAAGGCCAACTACTGAGAGTCAGGAGAAACTGTTCTTTGGACAGTGACTTCTGGGCCCAAGCGACAGTCATCAAACAGAGGTTTGTAGACAAGGGATACAATCCTGCACATTTGGACAGGGATATCAATGAAGTGGCTGAACTGTCCCAGGATGCATGCCTTGCGCCGAGTAATAGGAGTTCCACTGTCAACCATGAGTGGAGCTTCATTACACAGTTTAATACACAACACAAACAAATAGAAGATGTAGTCAGAACACATTGGAATGTGCTGTGTATGGACCGTATCTTGGGTAAAGTTTTACCAGCATCCCCTTCTTTCATCTACAGAAGGGGTCCAACCTTTGGGGACCAGGTAGTCCAAAAGGTGTTGGATCCCCCAGTTAAACCAAGAATGTTTTGGGAGGAAAGAAGTGGCTTTTATGCATGCCGACATTGTAGGGCCTGCAGACAAGTACGGACACACCTACGGAATTTCACCTCCTTCTACTCTTCTGCCAACAACCAAAGTTTTGAGATCAAATATCTCATCACGTGCCATACCACACACGTAGTTTATGGTATGGAGTGTCCATGCGGCTATATTTACATAGGCCGCACCAAGAGAAAATTGTGCGTCCGTATAGCTGAACACCTCACTAATATCAGAAAGGGGTATAAACATAACAGTGTTCCATTACACTTCAAACGCCACCACAATAAAGACCCAACAAATCTCAAATTTTGGGGTATCGAGAGAGTGGATCCAGTTTGGAGGGGCTCTAATCGAGTGCGTGAACTCTCGAAGAGAGAGACTCACTGGATCTACCTCACGAACGCTTTGCACCCTAATGGGTTAAACGTGGAGTTAGACATAAACTGCTTCATTAGCAATTACTAAAGTAGTTTATAAATGGTAATATTTAACTTCTGCGAGCCTTTGTGTTTTGCACCATTGTCTGCATTTAGGTATTTATAAATGCAAACTGTCCTTTGTTAGGGCGTTTTTTCTAATTGGCTTTAATGGACTTTGATGATGAGGGCGATCCTTAGGTGGTGTCTTATAATCCCCTTTCTTTACGTTCATTTACCTGTATTTGTAATTTTCTTTTTGCCTTCTTTTTATGACGTTGTAATTGGTATTTAATAATTTTGTGATATGTATGTCCCCTATATAAGAGGATTACATAGTCTTATCTTTTCCAGTATTTTATCATTATTTTATATGTATCTTAAATTGTATTTATAATATGTAAAGTAGCATGTGAAATAATGTATCAACATGGATCTAAGTGTCCATATAGTTCTCTGTCAAAAGGAACGTATACCTGCGGGAAAACCTGGATAAGGTGTCCCGCGGGAATAAATAATAATTTTTGGACAAATTTGATGTATGTGAATGAATCTCCTTTGATCTGGCTTCTGCATTATTGCGGGAGGGGTTTACACATTCCCGAGGATTGTTTACACCAGTGAGGAGAGGACACATAATTTGCGTATGAGTCATATCCTATGCAAAGAGTTAAGCTTGTTTACTTTCCGGGTCGGGGGTGAGCTGGGTTGGTCCGAGCCTTAGCGTAAAGCTTAGGATTGGTCCGCGGGTCCGGAATGGGCGGTCATTGACGCGGGCCGTTGATTGGACAATATCCCGCTCTCCTTCCGGCCCATTAAGGTATATCAGAGAAGCTTGATGGTGCGTGCTCGCGCCCTCCGTAGAAGTCCGTGTGACGAAACATGTAAGGGCGCGAGCACGCATCCATTAGCTGTCACACAGAGTCGGTGTTCCGGAGCTCGGGTTCCCTTGGCTATTAGAGGTAGCGGTGAGTGACCGGCACACGACAGACAACTTATATATTTTACATGCTACTATCAAGTCGCATTTTTGTGAGTGTATTTACATGGGGGATTGGGAATTTTAAATAAAGTGTATTTTACGGAATTACACGATTGGTCCTCCCCCTTTCTTTTCCTCTCATGTGCCGAGGATTATATTGCTGTTTATGTCACGTTGAAGTTCTTATGCAAGTATCAGCTACTGGTGAAACCGGAGATTGTTTACCTGTGATCCGTATACCACATTTGGAATCAAATCCTTCTCAAGGCGGTCTTTTTCCCAGGTTTTGGTGAGTTTTTACTACCTAGGGGGACACGTTTGGAGGTGTGGTGACGGTGGTCCATCTCGGCAGTGAACATCACTGGTGATCTATAGGTTCTCACTCCAGGATCAAGTATACCATACGAACTTTTCAACATTATACAGCTTTTGTGGTTATCACTCACTCATAATGGACATTTGTTTGCATCCTTGAGGATCAACATTGGATGCATCATTTCTGCACATTCAACTAGGGTCTTTTTATTTAGCGCTGCTAGTGTATGTGATCCTCTTTTGGTTTTCATTATGACCCCAGGGATGCCCACTATGGCCACCATGGATGGCATTTAGGGCTCAGGGAGCCCCCCATTGCCCTCCCCATCAGTGCTGCCCGCCAGTGCCCTCCCTATCAGTGCTGCCCACCAGTGCCCATCATTGCCATCTATCAGTGTTGCCCACCAGTGCCCATTATTGCCCACCAGTGCCACCTATCAGTGCCCATTAGTGCCACCTATCAGTGCCGCCCGTCAGTGCCGATGAGTGCCACCTATCAGTGCCCATCAGTCCCCACCAGTGCCACCTATCAGTGCCCATTAGTGCCCATCAGTGCCACCTATCAGTGCCCATCAATGCCGCCTATCAGTGCACAGCATTGCCGCCTATCAGTGCCCAGCAGTGCCGCATATCAGTGCCTATCAGTGCCGCCTATCAGTGCCACCCCATCAGTGCCTCCTCATCAGTGCCACCCCATCAGTGCCTCCTCATCAGTGCCTGTCAGTGCAGTCTCATCAGTGCTCATCAGTGCAGGAAAAAACGTATTTATTTACAAAATTGTATAACATAAACAAAAAAACTTTTTTTTTTTTTCAAACTTTTCGGTCTTTTTTTATTTGTTTAGCAAAAAGTAAAAATCGCACAGGTGATCAAATACCACCAAAAGAAAGCTCTATTTGTGGGGGGGAAATTACATAAATTTGGTGTAGGTACAGTGTTGCATGACTGCGCAATTGTCATTCAAAATGCAACAGCGCTAAAAGGGTAAAATTGACCTGGGCAGGAAGGGGGTGAAAGTGCCCGGTATTGGAGTGGTTAAAGCTTTACCAGTAGAATCTCTAAGGACAGGCAATAAGGAAATACGGTGTGGATTTTGCTCTGCATACCTGGCCTGTTGTAAACAAGTATATAACATTTGCTCTTATATTCTCAACTGCTCCTTTTTTTCTGTACAGTAAAACTCATAAGGACCTGGACTCTATACCAGCAGCTCATAGTGCAAGGAAGTCACTTGTAGAGAGAACATATCTTTAGATATGGACATAGAGGAGCTTAGACATTGCATTAATAGTTTTAGTTTTGACAAATGTAAAAATGGCAATCAGGGTTTCAACAGAATCCTCATCCAGCTCTTCGGCTTTTTAGGTCATGGGAAGTCTGCTTTCATTAACACTTGTAAATACGTCGTGGAAGACGGAGAATATCAGAACTGGGCCAAAGCTATAGGAGAATATGGAGGCACTACAGTAGAACGAATCCCATATAAGCTCACAGGAAACATCACACTGGTGGATAATCGAGGACTGTCAAAAATGGAAGGTTACGAAAATGGAGAGATCTTTGCTCAGCTTGGTGAGTGCTAGATTCATGCAAAGTGCATTGAAACTATGATGACTGGGTGACATTTTAGAGAAGCATTGTATACAATGAGGTTGATTTATGAAAGTAAAGAGGCTGTTCACTTTGCAAAGGAATTTTCCTTAGAGCTTAATGAACTTTCCTTTAGCAAATTAACTCCAATGGGTCTATGGCTTAATCACTTTGGATGGCATACTGTTATGGCGCTTTTCCACTGCATGGAACCGAACGGTTCGGCTCGCTTTTGTGCTTTTCCACTGCATGGTACTGCATGGTACGGTGTAGGAACGGTTCGGTACGGCGGCTCTTTTCCACTACATGGAACCGAATGGTACGGCTCGCTTAAATAGTACCACCTCGGTTATGGTTCCAAGAGGGCCGTACCGGTACCATATCCCACAATCCTTTGCATGCAGCCTTGACTGTTTGTCACTACTAGCCACTGATTGGTCAGAGAATCGTTGTTATCCCACCCACTTACTTTAGTACTACTTTAGTGGAAAAGCAAACCATACCAAACCGTTCCGAACCGTTCCAACACCGTACCATGCGGTACCATGCAGTGGAAAACCAAACCGGGCCAAGCAGGGCCGAGTGGAGCCGAGCAGGTACTTGCAGTGGAAAAGGGCCATTAGAAACAGAAGGGAGTGTGCTGGTACATGAATTACCCTCCCCTCTCTTGCTCTGCTCTCTGCACTAGTGCAAATCCTCCTCTTGAGAACAAAAAGGTGAAATATGCATGGCTGGACATGCAAGCTAAGATCAGTAAAAGACTCCTCTTCTTGGGTCCCCCACGTTTGCTCCTGGTCCCTCATCTTGCTGAGTGCCCTCATTGCAAGCTTGCTCTGGAGACCCTTGTGCCTGCTCGCTCCTGAGTCGGTAATAAAGGTTCAGATTTTTTTTTTTTTCAAATAACAAACATGTTATACTTACCTGCTCTGTGTAAAAGTTTTGCACAGAGCAGCCTCAATCCTCCTCTTCTTGGGTCCCCCACGGGTGCTCCTGGTCCCTCCCCTAGCTGAGTGCCCTCATAGCTAGCTTGCTCTGGGGACCCTTGTGCCTGCTCGCTCCCGAGTCGCCTTTGTTTGTTTATTAGATGCACAGAGTAGAGAAATGTCATCAGCACACCAAGTATTCCTCAGAAGGGTCCAAAGCTTTATTCTCATGGTCACATGATACGCATACAGCAACATTTCAGAGCCACATTCATCAGGCATGCGAGTCACTTGCTTGATGAAGGGGCCCTGCCTGGCTCCAAAACGTTGCTGTATGTGTACCGTGTGACCATGTGAACAAAGATTTGGACCCTTCTGGGGAATCCTTGGTATGCTGATGACATTTTTCTCCTTAGATTATCTGTGGTTTCCACATGGTGGTCATTATAGCACCCAGCATTATTGTAGCCATGTCCATGAATGTGCTTGTAGAGAATATTGCGTTTGGACTTAGACACACAGAGCATGGCTCAGCCCTGCCCCCCCCCCCCCCACTCCCTCCTCGCTGCTGTGTCTTAGTCAATGGGGAGGAAGAAAGAGGGCAGACTTTCCACTAGGGCTGCGCATCTTCACTTACCTCACGATTCGATGCGATTACGATTATTAGGGTCGCGATTCGATACGATTCGATTCCGCGATGCATCACGATGCATCACGATTACTATGGGGACCCTTTTCTAAAGGGGGATCTATGGTGACCCTGCTCTAAAGGCGGATCTATGGGGACCCTTCTCTAAAGGGGGATCTATGGGGACCCTGCTCTAAAGGAGATCTATGGGGAGCCTGGGCCTGTCCTAAAGGCGATCCAGGGGAACTAAGCTCTAAAGGGGGATCTATGGGGACCCTGCTCTAAAGGGGGATCTATGGAATAGATCCCCTTTAGTGCAGGGTCACCATAGATCCCCCTTTAGAGCAGGCCAGCATCCCCAGAGATCCCCCTTTAGTAGAGCAGGTCCCCCCATAGATCCCCCTTTAGTAGAGCAGGTCCCCTCATAGATCCCCCTTTAGAGCAGGCCACATCAGGTTAGAAGAGTTACCTGATGCTAGTTGTAGTACCGTAGGCCCTGGTAAGGAGGAATGCTGGGCTCTGTAGTCCCCCTAGTTGTAGTATAGCAGGCTCTGGTAAGGAGGAATGCTGGGCTCTGTACAGAGCTCAGCATTCCTCCTTACCAGGGCCTGTTATACTACAACTAGGGGGACTACAGAGCCCAGCATTCCTCCTTACCAGGGCCTACTGTACTACAGCTAGGGGGACTACAGAGTCCAGCATTCCTCCTTACCAGGGCCTACTGTACTATAACTAGGGGCACTACAGAGCCCAGCATTCCTCCTTACCAGGGCCTGTTATACAACAACTAGGGGGACTACAGAGTCTGTAGTAGTCCCCCTAGTTGTAGTATAACAGGCCCTGGTAAGGAGGAATGCTGGGCTCTGTAGTGCCCCTAGTTGTATTATAGCAGGCCCTGGTAAGGAGGAATGCTGGGCCCTGTAGTGCCCCAACTTACCAGGAAGCAGATCTGCAGCCAGTTGTGGGTGAAGTAGCGGTAGGTGTATGGAGTAGGGCTCAGACAGGTCCTGGGTGATGAGCCTCATGTCGGGAATTTGGAGCTCGGACTAGTGCAGTGCACGGTACAGGCAGAAAGCAGGGCCTCCTCGCTCCCCTGCGGTCAACTCAGGCTGTCTGCCGAGAACTGCACCGCTACCAGAAGTGTACCGAGCTGGGAAGGCCGTGACTTCGGGCGGCCGGGCTGTCAGAGCGGGCGGTCGGGCAGCAGCGTGCTAAGTGGGCATGCCGTGTGTATCCCGGGGCCAGAGAGAGCACTGATAGCTTCGCTCTCCTCCTCTCCCGCGCCAGGAGGAGGAGCTCCCTATCCCACAAGCCCGGCCATCGCCGCCATGTCACTTCTGTCCCCGCCCCCGGAAGTGACGTCATTAGGTAATCGATTATTCAACCACCTCGAATCGATGCAGAATCGCGAAGGGTCACATCGCGATGCATCGATTCGGCGATTATATTCAGCAGCCCTACTTTCCACGCTATGACCTGTATAACAGGAAAAATGGAGCAGCTACCACAATACTTAGGTATAAAGTATAACAGTGTAGGAACAAAAACATGCAGTGCTACTAAAACGCAACCAAAAATAGAACATTAAACATAAAAATGTTATAGGCGTTGAAGGCTGCTTGTACTGTAATTGAGTGTGAGGGGAGCAAGGAAACAGGGGTAGCTATTTTTCATGCTCTAGCATTTTCCTACTATATACAGTGGCTTCGTATTCTGGGCCCTGTGTTCCATTTATGGCTCTGGCTCCCCAGTGACAGCGGTTCCCTGCTTCCATTCCATGTCTGCTCCCTTGCCGATAGCCAAGGCAAGGCATCCTGGTTGCGTGTCCGATCTCTGTCTCAGAGGCTACCTGACTGTCATGTGGAGTTCTATTTTATCTTTGTGAGTGCTTTTTTACATTTTCTATTACAATTACACTTTACAGTCTACACCAGGCGGTCTTCAAACTATGGCCCTCCAGTTGTTCAGGAACTAGAATTCCCATCATGCCTAGTCATGTCTGTGAATCTCAGAGTTTTACAATGCCTCATGGGATGTGTAGTTCCGCAACAGATGGAGGGCCGTAGTTTGAGGATCCCTGGTCTACACTATGGTTATTGCGCTTCTTTCCCCCTCTCCACTTTTTGTCTTATAATAATATGAAATGTGAGGCATAACTTGACTTATGCATATATTTACAGTATACAGTAGAGCCATAGCGTGCAACCCCAAAAACACAAAATATGTGCATGAATAAAACAAATTCAGGGATAAGCTGAACATGTATCTGTATATAGTCCCAGATATCTTAAGGTATAAAAAGTTAACAGAGACAGCTGGAGAAAGTATCAGTTCATGGAAGAAAAAGTCTTTATAGTCAATGCAGGAGTTTCAGCAGAAAAAGTCAAGACCATCCGAAGACCATAGATAAAAGAGCACGCCACCCATGGGTGACAGTAGGGGACTTACTGGAAATGAATGACCACTGGAGAATGGTCAAAGCTTACATCTGGTAAATATTAGAATCCGCAGGTCCTCTGGTCACTAAGCCTTAAAGTGCTTGTCATGGATCCCTGTTCATCTCAGAAGAGCAGCGGTCATTATAGGCCATTAGCCAACTGACCGCTGACTCGGTGAATAAATTGGTGTGATCCAAAGGACTTGTAAGGGATCTATGACATGCACTTTGAGGCTCAGTGACCAGAGGACCTGTGGATTCTAACATTTACCAGAGGCAAGCTTTGACTATTCTCTAGTGGTCATTCATTTTTTGGTAAGCCCCCAACTGTCACACATGGGTGGCGTGCTCTTCTACCTTGGGTCTTTGGATGGTCTAGACTTTTTTTCTGCTGACACTCCTGCATTGAGAACTATAAGGGCTTTTTCTACCATTAACTGATACTTACTCCAGCTGCCTCTGGGGACTTTTTATACCTTAAGATATCTTGAACTATACTATATATGTTCAGATTTTCCTGAATTTGTTCTATTTATGAACATATTTTGTGTTTTTTTGGGGTTTCACGTCATGGCTTTACTGTAGGTTTATATACCTAAGTCACGTTATGCCTCACATTTCATATTTTTATAATTAGGAGCAAGAGACCTGGGAGAGCTTCTGCTCTCGTGCACATTGCTGGATCGGAATCAGGCTCAGGTACATATTAGGGGGGCCGAGGGGAGGAGCTGCTCACTGATGTTTTTTTTTTTTTTTTTTAGCTTCATGCATAGAAGGCAGGAAAGTAAAAAAACCTTCAGCCTTTAGAACCACTTTAAGATTGATGGATATTAGAGCGAAAGATCAAAAACATATAGAGAAGAGCTGTGCAGTGCTGTTGTGTTCACTTCAGCCCCATCCAGAAATAGTGTGCTCAGACAATTCTTCTGGCTCCAGTCTTGGCCAGTTATAAAGTGTGATATACAAATATGTGTAGCGCTATCCAAAAATGAAGTGTAAATAATTAACCATGAAAGGTGAAATCAAACGAACAAGTGATGAACTCAATCAAATACTTGATTCTAAAGTGTTTTTTAAAGTGTATTTAAAGTGATTCTAAAGGCTCAAGGATTTTTACCTTCAGTCTGGGTTCACACTTTTGCAAATTGGATGTGGGTTTCCCCACATCCAATTCACATGTCAGGAGACTGTGACAATGGAGCCCGCTCACACAGCTCCGGGATGGCTGCAGAGTGGTTTGCAGAAGTGTCCTGTGCATTTTCTGGTCCATTTCAGGTCCAAATCCAGTGAAAAATGTGGTCCTGATTTGTCTCTATAATGGAGAACAGGGAAGCACCAGACTCCAGCTGTGAGCCGATCCGCACAGCAGTGTGAACCAAGCCTCACACATTCTATGCATGAAGGTAAAAAAACCTTCTGTGTGCAGCAGTCCCCCCAACCCCCCCCCCCAATACTTACCTGAACCCAATAATGATCCAGTAATGTGCACAAGAGTCTCAGCTCTCTGATGACTCTCCCTTATTGGCTGAGACAGCAGCGGGAGCCAATGAGAAGAGAGAGGGGCTGGGGCCAAGCCAGGGCTCTGTGTCTGAGGGACATGCAAAGCAGTGGCTCAAAAGTGAGCCTGCTTGGGTGCTCCCACAGTAAGCTGTTGCTCTGGGGGCAGTTGGCAGGATGGAGGGGCCAGGAGCGCTGGTGGGGGACCTGAGAAAAGGAGGATCGGAGCTGCTCTGTACAAAACAATTACAGAGAGCAGGTAAGTATGACATGTTTGTTATTTAAAAAAACTAAAAAAAATGTGCCTTTATTATCACCTACAAAGCCAATGTGCAGCTACAATTAAAAAATACAATAATTAAGACAAGGGACATAATGCACAGTCAGTAGGATATATCCATTAAAAGATATACAAGGTGGCCTGAGTAACAGGCATAAGGAATTAATATTGTCCATAGGGTGGTCATGTAGACTACCCTTATTGTCCTTGTAGTGTGTAGGAAGACAGTCTTTGTATTCAGGGCCAGCCTAAAGGGGAGAGGAAGCAATCTCCAGACATGTAAAGGAACAGAGAGAAAACAGGCGCCTCTGAATAAAGACTGAAAACATTTATTTGGCAAAGTTCTTTAAAAACTTACATAGGGGTAAGTAAAGGCAGTTGCATGAATTGTCTGGTGTCCTCGAACGGCATGGTGTAACGTTAAAAAACCATACCCCGTGGAGAAACCATACCCTCGTCACTTCCGGGCTGAAACAGCTGAGCAGCGCAGCAGTGCGCATGCTCAGAGCCCCGGATACGTGATTGAACATTAAAGAATTAGACAAGTGCGCATGCTCGGTGGGCATGAAATTCTCACGGCACTGTGTCTAATGTTATACTTGCGGCGCTTACATTAAAACAGCTCATCTGAAACGTAAATCATCTCCGCTCTTCGCCCTGTCACTGCCCTCATCTCCGGTAATAAATATAAAAGCGGCGGCGGGTGTATGTGATGTAAATGTGACGGCGATCGCGGCTCCGTGATCCGCTTTTATATTTATTACCGGAGATGAGGGCAGTGAAAGGGCGAAGAGCGGAGATGATTTACGTTTCAGATGAGCTGTTTTAATGTAAGCGCCGCAAGTTTAACTACCGTGAGAAATCCATACCCTCCGTAGCGGAACCGGAAGTGACGAGGGTATGGTTTTCTCACGGGTATGGTTTTTTCACGGAACACATGGGGCCACTGCTGTAGGTCGGCTGTGCTCGCTCGTCTGTCCAGCAGGAAGTGTAATAACATGAAAGGCTGAGTCCGAGGCCTGGACCACAAGGTGAGATTCGCATCATTGCCGTCTAGCTAGCTTGAGAAAGAAGCGCGCGCTGGTATTCCACCGCAGTGCACATGCTCCGAAACACGTCGTAAGCATGCCAGAAGATCCCAGACGGCAACGTTGCGGCTCACCTTGCGGTCCAGGCCTCGGACTCAGCCTCCCACGTTACTACACTTCTGGCTGAACAGGAAATGGAGACCAGTAAGCACAGCCGACCTACAGCAGTGGCCCCATGCCGTTCCAGGACACCAGACAATTCATGCAACTGCCTTTTCTTACCCCTATGTAAGTTTTTAAAGAACTTGCGCCTGTTTTCTCTCTGTTTGGATATATCCCTTATGATTCATCTTCTTCTGAACTGACAATCCCCCAGCCCTGCCACCGTACTCTTCTAGTGCAGCGGGGTTTATTACAGCTAAGGGTCTGTTACAGGCTCTCATCAAGAGTGCACAACAATTACCGCCCTTTCCTGCCGGAATCACAGCTGGTCACATAGATAGGAAGAGCCGTTGATTGGCTTTCCTCAGTTTGTGCCTGACAGGCACAAGTAAAAAAGAGCCGATCTGCCGCTCTCCTGACAGGGGGGGGGGGGTCTGTGCTGGTAATCAGACCCTTGGGGGGGGGTGCCACTAGAGCCACCAGGGATTGCACACCCATGGCCACCAGGGATGCCCACCCATGACCACCAGGGATGCCCACCATGGCCACCAGGGATGGCAATCAGTGCCAGTGATGCTCTCCCCATCAGTGCTGCCCACCATTGCCATCTATCAGTGCTGCCCACCAGTGCCCATCATTGCCATCTATCAGTGCCACCCACCAGTGCCCATCATTGCCCACCAGTGCCTCCTATTAGTGCCCATCAGTGCTCATCAGCACCGCCCATCAGTGCCGATCAGTGCCGCCTATCAGTGCCCATCAATGCCACCTATCAATGCCCATCAGTACCCATCAGTGCTGTCTATCAGTGCCCATCAGTGCCGTCTGTCAGTGCCCATCAGTGCCCACCAATGCTGCATATCAGTGCTAACTCTCAGTGCCACATATCAGTGCCCATCAGTGCTGCATATCAGTGCCACCTATCAGTGCCCATCAGTGCTACATATTAGTGCCACCCCATCAGTGCCTCCTCATCCGTGTCTGTCAGCGCGGCCTCATCAGTGCTGATCAGTGCAGGAAAAAACGTATCTATTTACAAAATTTTATAACATAAACAAAAAAACTTTTTTTTTTTAACTTTTCAGTCTTTTTTTATTTGTGTAGCAAAAAAGAAAAATCCTTGCAGTAATCAAATACCACCAACAGAAAGCTCTATTCATGGGGAAAAAAATGACATAAATTTGGTTTAGGTACAGTGTTGCATGACTGCGCAATTGTCATTCAAAATGCAACAGCGCTAAAAGCTGAAAATTGGCCTGGGCAGGAAGGGGGTGAAAGTGCCCGTTATTGAAGTGGTTAAAGTTCAGGTGCATGTAAAGGCAAGCACCCCAATACTTTTGACAATATAGTGTGTCTGTCCATCCATCTATCTATCTATCTATCTATCTATCTATCTATCTATCTATCTATCTATCTATCTATCTATCTATCTATCTATCTATCTATCTATCTATCTATCTATCTATCTATCTATCTATCTATCTATCTATCTATCTATCTATCTATCTATCTATCTATCCATCCATCCATCTATCATTTTATATCTTTTTCAGGTAATCTGCTACCTCTGGGTAAGGTTGAATGGCCCAAAGGATTTGAGCTTGTCGATCGGATAACTAGAGCAGAGAAATCAATTACGACCTCTGATTTCATATTTCCGGTATTTGTACACAGGTAAGAGAGTCATGTTATCATATTATAAATGTTGTCATTTTTGTAATGATTATACTGTATGCTGCTCCAATATATTCTCTGGATCAGGGGTGTCAAACACAATTTCATCACAGGTCACATTAGCATTATGTTTGCCCTCATAGGGCCGATTGTATCTGTTAGTCCAGATGTCCAGAACACCCCACCCCACCCCTTACATCAGAAATCAAGAGTCCCCCACCCTCCCTTACAATACAGTGCACCCCCTTGCTGCTGGGAAGAAGCTGAGGGTGGAACAAGAGGAGGGCTGGAGTCAGCTAAATGCTAAGTCCAGGGGAGTCGGAGAGGAGGGGTTGCTCTGGCTACACGGGAAAAAACAGGATCTGAAGGAGTTCTGTCCTCCTCTCTTCTGCCGACTATAAGGGGGTTCCATCGCTGCAGGAGAGGTGTGAGGGCCACATGAAAAGACCTGGTGGGCCAAATTTGGCCCACAGACCTTGTGTTTGACACATGTGCTTTAGATCAATGTTTAAGTCCCGGTTCACATATCTGCGATGACAGACATCGCATGTGATTCACAGCTCATGGCTCCGAAAATCACATGTGATGTCTGTGCGAGGCAAATTCAGCCATACAGATTGTACAGATTGTACAGATTGTACAGATTGTATGGCTGAATTTGCATCGGATTCGGACACAACTCGCACAGGACCCTTTTTTGGGTCCGCAGCTGAATCGGATCGCATGGCGGTTCACACCTATGCGATCCGATTCATGTCCAAACTGACAGTTCACACTACGATATGCGAACTGATCTGGGGGTGTCGTTAACTTTGTACTGACACCCCCAGTGATTCGCATATGGCAGTGTGAATGCAGGAACCCGCAGTGGATTCGCAGGGTTCCCGCATCACATATGTGTGAACCCCCACTAAAGGCATTAGTGTGACAGTCAGTGGGAAGAATGCTCCTTGCTCTTGTCATCATTGGGAAGAATTACCCCCTTACAGATATCTAAAAGAAACAATGGTGTCATTGGAAACTTATCTGAGACGCAGAAATTGCTCATTGCTCAAGGAACCCCTAGCAACCTCAGGAGGAACCCTAGGAACCCCTAGCAACCTCAGGAGGAACCCTGGGAACCCCTAGCAACCTCAGAAGGAACCCTATGAACCCCTAGCAACCTCCAGAGGAACCCCTAGCAACCTCAGTAGGAACCCTAGGAACCCCTAGCAACCTCAAGAGAAATCCTAGGAACCCCTAGCAACCTCAGTAGGAACCCTAGGAACCCCTAGCAACCTCAAGAGGAATCCTAGGAACCCCTAGCAACCTCAAGAGGAACCCTAGGAACCCCTAGCAACCTCAGGAGGATCCCTAGGAACCCCTAGCAACCTCAAGAGGAACCCTGGTTTATGTAAACAAGGCAGACGGCTGTTCTGTCACAGAGGAAGAGAGAGATCTTGTGTTTTAGCTAAGCTCTCACACGGATCTCTCTTTCACTCTAGTACATCCATCCCCCACACAGTTATAAAGCACTCCCTAGGAGAACACTTAACCCCTTGTTCACCTCTGATGGTATTCCCTTCCCTGTCAGTGTCATTTATACAGTAACAGTGCATTTTTGTTTAGCACTGATCACTGTATTGGTGTCACTGGTCCCCAAAAAGTGTCAGCCCGTGTTGGATTTGTCTGCCGCAATGTCACAGTCCCGCTAAAAATCACTGATCACTGCCATTACCAATAAAAACAAAAAAAATAAAAAGTCTATAAATGAATCTCATATTTTGTAAACGTGATAACTTTTGCACAAACCAATCAATATACACTTATTAGGATTTTTTTTCACCAAAAATATGTAGCAGAATACAAATTTGCCTAAATTGATGAAAAAAAAATAGATTTTTTTTATTTTTTTATTTATTGGGAATGTTTTATAGCAGAAAGTAAAATATATATATAGTTTTTTCAAAATTGTCAGTCTTTTTTAGTTTATAGCGCAAAATATAAAAACCACAGAGGTGATCAAATACCACCAAAAAAAAGCTCTGTTTGTGGGGAAAAAAAAGAACATCAATTTTATTTGGGTACAGCTTTGCACAACTGCACAATTGTCTGTTAAAATAACGCATTGCAAAAAAAAAAATGGCCTGGCCATTAGGGGGTAAAACCTTCCAGATCTGAAGTGGTTAAGGGCTCCCTAGTCCCCTGCCAGGCCCACCTCCAGGGGATTGGCTAAGGGCCCCTAAATATAAAAGTAAACCCCTCCAAGTTTCTGTCAACTATCTTCTAGAAAGTTCTCCAACATTCTAGAAACAGTGGGAGGTGTTAGAGAGCTGCCAGGATGAGTCATCCAGTCCTGCCCTCTAATAACCCTGACCCAGATTCCATGCCTCAGGTTTATCCCTGAGCCAGATAAATTTGGCAGCACACTAGAAGGTGCTACATATGCAGCGGGAGTGAGCTTTAACACCCACACACCACACATTCATGTCCAAGGGTAGCCAAGGTTTCTCATTGCATGCTTCCAGCACAATGACTGAGCTGTCATCAACAGCGCTAGGTCTCTAGTCATGATTAGGAATTAGCAGGATGGAATCCCAATCATGTGACCACTATGGAAGCCAATCACAGTGGTCATGTGATCGGAAACTCCTTCTTGACCCCCTCGGCTTAAAGACCCACTTAAAGAGACACCAGAACTGAACTGAAAGGGGTTAAACTAATTACAAAAAATAATAATACCTGAACTAATCTTTTACTTTGTTCCTTTCTTAGCGTGAAAAAATCAATCACACCAGAAGAACATGAAAATATGAAGAAGGTGTTGCTGAAATCAAGAGACCTAACAGGTACAAGGCCTGATAATGTTTTAAAAAAAGATGCTATTGCTTTGGCTCAAGTATCATATATATAAAGTACAAGTGTCTCTGCATCCAGTCCCTGTGTCTGTGGGATTGCACTACTGCGCATGTGCCCCACGGACAGCCGATGGGACTTGGAGCGCAGAAACTATGGGTTCTGCAAGCTGTGACTGCGCTGCCGTGCCAGCGCTTTACCCCGCTTTCTAGCCGGAGCGCGCACCCTGCTTGCTTGGCTCAACTGCAGCAAGAGGTTTGAGGGGAAGCGCGCGCCCAGCACGAGGGAGACGTCAAACGGCGGGAGCGGAGAGTGCTGGGAGATGTAGTCTGGGCGAGGAGAAGGAGGGGGCCTTACCTGCGATACAAGGGGGGTCGGAGAGCGCTGAGCGGTTCGAGGATTGGTGCTCCTGGTGGACGCAAGTGGTACTACACAGCACTGGTAGAGCCTACTGATGCCGATCACATTACTGTACACTTATACTGTATAATTCTACTAATCTACGCTTATATAATTCTACTGCTACTAATATTAATCATCTTAATTAGCAATAAAATCATAAGAATCAACAACATCATCTATACATATAAGTACAAGTGTCTCTGCGTCCAGTCCCTGTTTCCGTGGGATTGTGCTACTGCGCATGTGCCCCACGGACAGCCGTTGGGACTTGGAGCGCAGAGACTTTGGGCGGCCGGGCAAAACTGATGAAGCGGCGGGTGTGCGCAGGCACACGGCGGATGCACGCTCACGTGGACTTACTGCTAAGCGGCAGCGGCCGTTACAAGTGGCGGCGGGCGAGCGATGTCACGCGAGAGCCGCTCGGTCATCTCTGCGCGTGTCCCCGATGTTGCTAGGGCAACAGGGACACTATGCGCAGAGCTGGCTACGTCATGCGGCTCTCGCGTTGTTAGAAAAAAAGAACGAAATAAGCGAGAGCCGCTCAGTCAGCTCTGCGCATGTCCCCAACTGCATGGTTGTCCACTTTTTTTTGTACTGGATCAAGTCTGTTTTTACAAATGTTTGACCACATATGTTCTAGCGCCCGTTAATTTAACGGGATTAATGTCTAGTTTCCAATAAAGTTGCCAATTTCAAATGAAAGAATTTATTCAAACTTCTACAAGAGATGTGATGTAAATGTGCTACCAGAGTGCCCTGCAGTCTAATAACCCACACACATGGCAGCTCAAAAGAGTTATGACTGATCCAGTTATTGGGGCTTCATTGATCTCACTTCATGTCTTTCTTGACAATGGTTTCACCAGACAGGAAGTGAGGGTGAATCTGCAATCATACACAAAGATTTGCCCAACCAGGGCACATTGTAAGCTGGTTGTTAACCACTTTACCACTAGAGGATTTTGCTGTCTTACGTCTGGGCCACTTTTTGCGATTCAGCACTGTGCAAATTTAACTGACAATTGCGCGGTCGTGCAATACCATACCCAAACAAAATTTATGTCCTTTTTTTCCCACAAACAGAGCTTTCTTTTGGTGGTATTTGATCACCTGTGCAATTTTTACTTTTTGCGCTATAAACAAAAAAGTGCATAAATTTTGAAAAAACAACAATATTTTTCACTTTTTTTATATGAAATTCCCCCCCAAAAAAATGTAAAAATCTAAATTTTTTTAATTTTTGGCCAATTTGTTTTCTGCTACCTATGTTTGGTAAAAAAATTCACAATAAGCATATTTTGATTGGTTTGCGCAAAAGTTATTGCGTTTACTAACAAAGGGAAAGATTTCTGTCATTTTTGGTGTTTTTTTTAAAACGCGTAATGGCGGCGATCTGTGATTTTTTTTGCGGGACTGCGACATTGCGGCGGACAGATCGGACCCTTGACTGACATTTTTGACACTTTTGGGGGTACCAGTGATATTACTACAGTAATCAGTGCTATACATATGCACTGTTACTGTAAAAATGACACTGGCAGGGAAGGGGTTAATTTTATTTGAGAGGGAGGGGTTAATGTATGCCTGGTGCTTACTGACGTGTTTGGGGGGAGGTGACTGAGTGACACAAGGACAGATCCAGGGTTCAGCTATGCTGAACCCTGCAATCTGACCCTGCCTGTCACTTAGGAGATCCGCCCACTTGTGTTTACACAAGCAGGAGGATCTCCACACTAGATCCCCAATGATCGGGGAAGAGCAGCGGCAATCGCCGCGGCTCCTCCCCTGGCCCGACTCCCGCTGTGACTGAATACAGCGGGAGCGAGGCTCTGGCGGCGCGCGCGCGCCGCCGAGAAAGGGGAGTGTCTGACGACGTAGTACTACGTCGTCAGACGATAACGAGCCACTTTGATGCAGTAATATTACCGCAGGCAGACGTAAAGTGGTTAAGGAGCAGGGACGGTATGCCAGCTGCAGTGTCCTTAACAACCGATGAGTCATCAGCTGCCAGCGGGGAACAATAAAAAAAAAGTGTCGGTAAAAAAACAAATAAAAAAAACGCCGTAGGGTCCTCGCCTCAATCCTTTCCAGGCCCTTCAGGTCATGTTGATGGAGACAAGGGCCCTAATCCCCATAACACTGGGCAGGGGTTGTGTGGGTCTGCAGGCAGGGGCTTATCGAAATCTGGAAGCCCCCCGTTAACAAGGGGGCCCCCAAATCCTGCCCCTGCACAGGTGGGTAAACTAAATGGGTTGTTTTAGAAAGTGAGGATTTACATACACTTTGCATATGGCTGGTATGGATTTTGCTAAATGATATGTAATAAAATCTGGACTTTTACTGTTTGTGAAGTGTGGATCACGACAGCGCTGAAATCTGAAAAGTGCCCGGTATTGAAGTGGTTAATAATAAGGGGGCAGTCAGATTCAAGCCACTCTATGAGAATGAGTAAGGGGGGCATAATATCCCTCCTCAGTCCCAAAAAAAAGTGGAAAGTAAAAAAAAGCATACTAACTTTTTTTTTTACCATTAATCAACCTTCCATTGATCCATTGCCATGTCAGTCATGATGCCCAATAACCTTGTAAACTCAGTGACGATGGGAAACCTCATTTCTCTATATTTCTTTCTCAGGTGTGTACCCCATTGTTGTCCTCACCCACAAGACCAGCGGGAAACTCACAGATACAGAGAACGCGTTTCGGAACATGGGCATGGAAAGAATTTTCTCATTCGAAAACTACACGAAAGAAGATCACATGAAGACCAGAGGAAGACACGAGGAGGTGCTGAAGTTTCTATATGAAGTCATTAAAGACGTTCAGTTTAGAATGGAGCACCAACCCCAGGATCCAGTGAAAGAGATCATGGAGAGGAAGACTTTTGTAACAAGATACATACATGAGTGTGTAAAGAAAGCCGAACAGGAGAAGATTGAGAGACAGAAAGCCTTGGACCAAGTACGATTAGAGAAGAAGAAGAAGGAGCAAGAAGAACAGATCAACAAGCAGAGAGAGAGGGAGAGACAGGACCTGGCCATGGAGGTGAAATGGAAACAGGAGGAACTGGAAAGAGAAAGACAAATCCAACTAGCTAGACAGGAGGAGGAACTACAAACTGAAAGGGAGAGGCTAAGAAAGAAAACAAAAAAAAAGTGGAGGATTTTTCGATAAATTTTGTAATTCTTTAAAAGTTTTGGTACCTTTACACCATTCAAGTAAAAAAAAAAAAAAAAAAAAAATGAAAGAAAACAAATGAATAAAGGAAATTTCCTCAGAAATTTAGGAATCTTACATTTTTATGAATAAAATTGGTTTTATAAAAACAAAAAGGTTGAAAATATAGAAGAAAAAAATATATGTAAAATCTATGTATATGGGAGAGAGACATTTACACCATTCAAGTGACAAAAATGTCAGAAAGCTTCAATTAATGATGGAAATTTCCTCTAAAATTTAGGAATGATATATTTTTATGAATAAGATTGGTTTTCTAAAAAAAAAAAAAAAAAATATGTGCTGAAAATATAGAAACAAATATATGTAAAATCTCGGTATATGGGAGAGAAACATGTAACCATTATATTACTACAGACAGAGAGAGAGAGGGAGAAACATGGCCAGGATATGGAGCTGAAATCGAAACAGGAGGAACTAGAGAGAGGAAGACAAATACAAGTAGCTAGACAGGAGGAGGAACTACAAACTGAAAGGGAGAGGCTAAGAAAGAAAACAAAAAAAAGTGGAGGATTTTTCGATAACTTTTGTAATTCTTCAATCGTTTTAGTTCCTGTACATCATTCAAATGTCAAAATGGAAGAAAACTTAAATTAATAAAGGAAATTTCCTCCAAAATTTAGCAATTTTATATTTTTATGAATAAAATTGGTTTTCTAAAAAAAAAAAATGTGTTGAAAATATAGAAAAAAATATATGTAAAATCGAAGTATATGGGAGAGAGACATGTAACCATTATGATATATTACTACAGGCAGAGAGAGAGGGAGAGACAGGGCCAGGATATGGAGATGAAATGGAAACAGGAGGAACTAGAGAGAGGAAGACAAATGCAACTAAGACAGCAGGAGGAACTACAACATGAAATAGAAAGGCTAAGGAAGAAAACAAAAACAAAATGTAGGATTATTCGATAATTTTTGTAATTATTATGGTATTATGGTGTACCTTTACACCATTCAAGTAAAAAAAAAATGTCAGAAAGGTTCAATTGATTAAGGAAATTTCCTCTAAAATTTAGAAATTTGAAATTTCTATTAATTAAATTGTTTTTCTAAAAAAAAAAAAAAAAAATAATATGTGTTGAAAATATAGAAAAAAATATATGTAAAAACCCTGCATATGGGAGAGAGCCATGTAACCATTATATTACTACAGGCAGAGAGAGAAGGAGAAACATAGAGAAAGAGGAAGACAAATGCAACTAGCTAGACAGCAGGAGGAACTACAAACTGAAATAGAGAGGCTAAGAAAGAAAACAAAAACAAAAGTGGAGGATTTTTCTTATTTTTTGCAATTCTTTTAATTCTTTTATCGTTTTAGTACCTTTACACCATTCAAGTAAAACAAATATTGAAAGAAAACTTAAATTAATAAAGGAAATTTCCTCAGAAATTTAAGAATTTTACATTTTTATGAATAAAATTGGTTTTCTAAAAACAAAAAGGTTAAAAAATATGTGTTGCAAATATAGAAAAAAAATATATGTAAAATCTATGTATATGGGAGAGAGACATTTACACCATTCAAGTGACACAAATGGCAGAAAGCTTCAATTAATAAAGGAAATTTCCTCAAAAATTTAGGAATTTGAAATTTCTATTAATTAAATTGTTTTTCTAAAAAAAAAAATAATAATAATATGTGTTGAAAACATAGAAAAAAATATATTTAAAATCCATGCATATGGGAGAGAGCCATGTAACCATTATATTACTACAGGCAGAGAGAGAAGGAGAAACATGGCCAGGATATGGAGGTGAAATGGAAGCAGGAGGAACTAGAGAGAGAGGAAGACAAATCCAACTAGCTAGACAGCAGGAAGAACTACAAACTGAAATAGAGAGGCTAAAGCCCCGTACACACGTGCAGATCGTCGGCCGAACGATCGGCCGTCTTTTGTCCCCGGGCTGTCGTGTCTGTTGAAAAGTGCAAAAGACTGCACAAGAATTTTGTCCGCCGACTACAGCGGACTGCAGAAGTGATGTCATGTGATGGTTAACTTTCCCTGTGTTTTTTCTTTTCTGAGCATGCCCAGTCTTGCAAATCTGCTGTCTGTCGGCCGAAATCTGTACTGACTGGCGAACAATCGGCCGTTCTGGTGTCGGCATACAAAATTTTTAATGCCTGTACTACAGATTCTGTTCGGCCGAAAGTGCGCTGTCAGCTGTCGGAAGCATCATACTAACAAACCGACAATCGGCCGATCGGTCGTCGGCCGAATCTTTTTGGCCGACAATCGGTACGTGTGTACGGGCCTTAAGGAAGAAAACTAAAACAAAAGTGGAGGATTTTTTGATATGTTTTGTAATTCTTTTATCGTTTTGGTACCCTTACACCATTTAAATGACAAAAAATGAAGAAAACTTAACTTAAAGGAAATTTCCTCATATTTTTTAAAATATGTGTTGCAAATATAGAAAAAAATAAATGTAAAATCTATGTATATGGTTGAGAGACATTTACACCATTCAAGTGACAAAAATGGCAGAAAGCTTCATTTAATAAAGGAAATTTCCTCTAAAATTTAGAAATTTGAAGTTTCTAATAATTAAATTGTTTTTCTAAAAAAAAAAAGAAGTTAAAAAATATATGCTAAAAATATAGAACAAAAATATATTTAAAATCTCTGTATATGGGAGAGAAACATGTAACAATTATATTACTACAGGCAGAGCGAAACGGAGAGACAGGGCTGGGATATGGAGCTGAAATGGAAACAGGAGGAACTAGAGAGAGGAAGACAAATTCAACTAGCTGGACAGCAGGAGGAACTACAAACTGATACATTTTGTAATGCTTTAATCGTTGTGGTACCTTTAAACAATTCAAATGACAAAAATGGAAGAAAACTTAAATTAATAAAGGAAATTTCCTCAGAAATTTATGAATAAAATTGGTATTCTAAAAAAAACAAAAAAAATGTTTAAAAAAATATGTGCTAAAAATATAGAAAAAAAATAATTTTAAATGTATGTATATGAGAGCGAAACATGTAACAATTATGTGACTATAATTTTTTTGACATTATTATAGCACAATACATTTTGTTAAAGTAATACTTATTTTAGCTATATTGTAAGATTCATATTATTGGGTTTTTGTGGGTCAAATTGATTTGGTGTAATCTAATTGAAGTCCAATTGTTTGGCAAATGTACACCATCAATAGTGCACCATAATATCTTCATTTAGATAAATTAGATTACATTAAATTAAATAGATATTTTATCTTTCATGTTTGATATGATGATGTTAATAAATTGTGAATTTCTTATTTCTCTTTTAGTATTTTCAAGTTAACAAAGTAAAACCATCTGAAGGTTAGAAAGTTAATTGAAATCACATCTCTGGACAAAAGTTGACCACCTATCCTTCCCTACCATCTTGTTTTCACCCATATATATACAATAGTAAAATCAGTCTGTATATGCAGACTTGCACTCAGCAAGGGGAGGGGCCAGGAGCACCCACGGGTGACCCAAGAAGAGGAGGATTGAGGCTGCTCTGTGCAAAACCAACTACACAGAGCAGGTAAGTATAACATGTTTGTTAATTTTAACTAAAAAAAAAAAAAACCAACAACGAGACGTTAGTATCGCTTTAACCGCTTGCCGACCGCCGCACGACTATTTACTGCGGCAGTCAGCCCCTCACAGGCAAAGCGACGTAGGTCTACGTCGCTAGCCTGTGAGGCTCTAGGGAGCAAACGCGCCGCCGGAGGCGCGCTTCTGCACGGTCACGCCCCCCCCCCCCCCCGGCGCGCGTGCCCGGCGGACCCGATGTCCGCCGGGCACTCGCGATCTTCCGTTACACCAGAAGAAAGGCAGGCGGCTAATGTAAACAAAGCCGCCTGTCATTCTCCCCTGTGTAAGAATGGAGATCATACGGTTCTGCTATGTAGGACCATTGATCTCTGTTCTTACACATGTAGCCACAGCCAATCACAGTAAGAAACACGCCCCTAGGTACACACTTAACCCCTCCCTCTCCAATAAAGTTAACTCCTTCACTGCCAGTGTAATTTTTACAGTAACAGTGGATATGTATAGCACTGATTACTGTAGTAATGTCACTGGTAACCCCAAAAGTGTCAAAAATGTCAGTCAAGGGTCCGATCTGTCCACCGCAATGTCGCAGTCCCGCAAAAAAAAAATCGCAGATCACTGCCATTACTCGTTAAAAAAAAAAAACAACAAAAATGACAGAAATCTTTCCCTTAGTTAGTAAACGCAATAACTTTTGCGCAAACCAATCAAAATACGCTTTTTGCGGTTTTTTTTTACCAAACTTATGTAGCAGAAAACAAATTGGCCTAAAATGTTAAAAAATTTTGATTTTTACATTTTTTTTTTGGAATTTCATATAAAAAAATGTGAAAAATATTGTTATTTTTGCAAAATTGACGCTCTTTTTTTGTTTAGCGCATGATCAAAAAATTGCACAGGTGATCAAATACCACTAAAAGAAAGCTCTGTTTGTGGGAAAAAAAGGACGTCAAATTTGTTTAGGTACAGCATCGCATGACCGCGCAATTGTCCGTTAAAGTCACGCAGTGCCGAATCGCAAAATAGGGCCTGGTCAGGAAGGGGGTAAAATCTTGCGGGGCTTAAGTGGTTAAAGCTTTTGATACCCCAACACCTCATATTCCTGATATGTGGCTTCTGTACCATGTACTTGTATGATAAAGTCTCCTGTTCTCTTTGTATTGCTTCTTTTATGTGAAATCCCCGGTGTTCCTGTCAATCCTTCTCCTTTCCCATTAAAAACTGAGCACACTAAACCAGAGAACACATCATGGTCAGTTCTCTAGCTATGCTGGGAACTCTCCTCAAATAATCAGACTTGTCCTGACACGCCCCCACTGCACAGCCATTCAGTGGAAAGCTCAGTGTGCTGCTGCTTCTCCTCCCCCAGCTCTTATGCAGCTGAGAACAGAGGGAATGTGATCACTTATATAAAAAAGGGGAAAGAAAGATATATATAATGTTTTATTTACATATACAAAAATGTTTTGCCTTCCATTTCTATATTAAATTGAATAGATTGTTTTACAAGGAGATCATTTATTATTTTATTTATTATTTCAGGTACTTATATAGCGCTGTCAATTTACACAGCGCTTTACATATACATTGTACATTCACATCAGTCCCTGCCCTCAAGGAGCTTACAATCTAAGGTCCCTAACTCACATTCATACATACATAGTAGGGCCAATTATTTTTTTATACAGGATCCAATTAACCTACCAGCATGTCTTTGGAGTGTGGGAGGAAACCGGAGTACCCGGAGGAAACCCACGCAGGCACAGGTGAGCATGCAAATTCCAGGCAGGTAGTGTCGTGGTTGGGATTCGAACCAGCGACCCTCTTGCTGCTAGGTGAAACAATCCCTTTAATTAAATAGGTTCCCAACTGATATGATACCAGCTGAAGCCCAGAGAGTAAAGGAGATATTCAGGATTCTGAGCTCCATGGATGAGAGAGACAAGACTTTCAGCAGCATTTGTGCAACACATTCCTTTTGCTTTTTGAAATATGGCTTTCCATGTTTTCATCACGGCGTTCACAGTTTGGAAAGTGTGGGAAGTTTTCAGCTGAAGAAGTAAAGTGCACAGAATTAGCTTTGGGCTCGGAGTCGGGGCGTGGCTCGGAGAGGCGGAGATGTGAGGACGTGTGTTTGAAGAGCTCCCGCATGTCCCTCTCCTAGACCGGCATGGTACAAGAATTAAACCGGCATGCAAACGAGCAACTGGGCAAGGACGCGCCCGGTGACCCGCTCAGCCAGTGAACGCTCTGTGGTAGAACGCCGCCAAGTGCAGAGGAGATCGGGAGACATCCAGCAATACTTTCCACAGCAGACAGCTGGGACCTCCGACCCTAAGATGGCGGCTGCACGTGGCGGAACTCAGACCAAACAGAGTCTTCAGAGTACACAGGTTGTACAGGTTGTACAGGCTGCAGATAATACCGGAAAAATGACGGACAAAGACATACAGGCGCCAGCGGTAATCGCT
Organism: Pelophylax lessonae; assembly: GCF_965119305.1. NCBI lineage: Eukaryota > Metazoa > Chordata > Amphibia > Anura > Ranidae > Pelophylax > Pelophylax lessonae. Next base: position 10,149,360 of record NC_138773.1, on the reverse strand, counting down.
GAAGAGAGCAGGGAATCGACTGAAAACCATCAGAGATTAGAAAGCCCAGAAATTAAGGAGCTACTGAAAGCATTACCTACGAAATCGGAGATAGAAGCACTGATCATGCGGATCGAAGAGACACACCGACGGGACATGCAGGAACTTCGTGCTGATATGACCCAACTCTCCAGTAAGGTCAGTGCAAAAGCAATGGAAGTTGCAACAGTGAAAGACCAAGTGACAGAGGTCAGGAAAACCACAGAGACACTTTCAGATACATTGATCAATATGCAGTTACATAGTGAAGACCTAGAAGACAGAAGTCGCAGGGGAAACCTGAAGCTGAGGGGGCTACCAGAGACAGAGGGTGAGGACCTACAGGAGAAGGTGAGGGATATTTTTCTCAAAGTATTAGCCCCGGTCTCACAAGCACAGACAATGGCGCACATAGATATAGACAGAGTCCATAGAGTGGCAGGGCCCAGATTTGTGGACCCCAGCAGACCACGGGACATCATATGTAAAGTACATTACTATGCGCAAAAAGAGGAGATTCTCCGTAAAGCCTGGGATTTAGGCTCAATTGAATGTGAGGGCGCTAAAATCAAAATTCTCCCAGACCTATCTAGAACTACACTTTACAGAAGAGCATTACTGCGTCCGGTGTTAGAAAGAGCGAAGCAGCAAGGATTCAAATACAGATGGGGATACCCACTAGCAGTAACTTTTTTCAAAGAAAAAGAATCATTTATGCTCCGAACCCCAGCAGACCTGCCTGATCTATTTGAGTTTCTGAGAGTGGAAACAGTACAGGTGGAGAACTGGCTAACAATTTCCCCTAGGACAATGGGACAGTCCTATGGGAGACCGCGGGATAAACCCAATGGAAGAAGATAAAGAGTCCTAAATGTGAAAAGCACCGATGTATAAGAGTCTGGGGGGGAGAGAGGGAGGGATAAGACATTGGAGGGCGCTTCTTTGTTAAGGGGGAAGGGGTATGAATCGTTTTTCCCTCTTTTCCTTTTTTTTTTTTTTTTTTTTTTTTTTTTTTTAAGGCTCTTTATCTATAAGACAGTTGAGGGGGAGGGAGGAAGGGGAAATTTGGTAAATATGTATACATGTATGAAATGGGAAACCTTTATGGAAGAATATTCTGTGTCCCCCCCCCCTATTTTTTTTTTTTTTTCCCCCCTTTTTTTTTTTTTTTTTTTTTTTTTAGAAGGAGGTTATACCTCCGTAGTGGGTATAGAATGGAGTTGGCGATGGGGGTCCCTCAATCTCCCTTACTGATCCCTCCTGGAAAAACCTTTTTATTTTATTTATTTATTTTTTTTTTTCTCACAGACACAAACACGAATGAAGTGGTTTTTTTTCTTTTTTTTTTTGGTGACACCATCTTTTTTCTGATTATATGTGGGGCTTTTTCCCCCTTTTTTTTGTTGTTTGGTTGGTTTTTTTTTTTTTTTTTTTTTCTTTATATATTTATTTTTTTTTCTTTTTACATAATGATTAGATAATATACACATGAAGAAAGTGGGAGGAGAAATGAGGTAGTGAGGTAGTGAAAGGGAAGTAATTTCACAGTTTAAAATCACGACCCTAGGAATAGTGTCGATATCACTTTGTTTTTTTTATGATTGCACACACTAAGACCATAATTTTTGGTCCTTAAAGAGGGTGAGGTTAAGGTGAAGAAGAAGGGACTCCCCTCCCCCTTTTTTTTTTTTTTTTTTTTTTTTGCCAAGAATATAGGTTCAGGGGGCAAAGAACAGCATGGCCCCTTTTTTTTTTTTTTTTTTTTTTTTTTTTTCTCTCTCTTCTTCTGGATGAAGACCATATATGTTTCCGTGGCCCCCCCTCTCCCTTCCTTTTTTTTTTTTTTTTTTTTTAGGGGAATACACTAACAATACTACCGGCATTAACTATCACATGTGAATGATGCCAGTAAGCGGAGTGCTGGAGAGAGGGAGGGGGTAGGGAAAGAGGAAGAAAGGGGAAATATTTTTTCCTTTTTTTTTTTTTTTTTTTTTTTTTTTTTTTTTTTCTTGAGACGAAGCAGAGAGGGAATACTATGTACCAATGCCACCCTCTAGATAATATGTTTATAAGTAAAATAGAGATGTTCTGGAGCAATAATGCTAGGAGATATTGCTGAGAAAGGGCAGATACGGGGGATAGGTTCAGCAAAACCTCTTTTTCCATTCAGGTTTCTTCCCCCTTTTTTTTTTTTTTTTTTTTTTGGAAGAAGATCTAGCCCCTCTGTCCCCTCTTCTCTAGGGACGGGATAAATATGTGAAAGTATTACAATTGTATGCCTGATAGACTAAGGAAATAGGACGTGCCGGGGCAGGGAGAGGGAGGGGAGTGCCTCAACTCTCTGACCTATTCCAGCCAGTGCCCCATATAGGAATTTGCTCAAGAACCAATAACAATTGGATGAGCAACTTAGCGTAAAGCTTATTAGGGATCTCTTTATAATAAAGAGGTCAAGGGTGGGAAGCTCCCTTTTTCTTTATCCCCCCTTTTTTTTTTTTTTTTTTTTTTTTTCTTTTCTCTCCCTCCTTCTTATCTTTTGGTCTTGGTAATGGAGACCGTACGAATAGTATCAGTAAATGCAAAAGGTCTTAACACTCCAGAGAAAAGGAGAATCTTGCTAGATGACTTGAAAAGATTAAGGGTTGACATTGCCATGATACAGGAGACACATTTTCGTGAGGATAAGTGTCCTAAATTGAGTAATGTCTACTTTCCTACAGTATACCATTCCACGAACTCAGAATCAAGGTCGAGGGGCGTGTCCATCCTCGTCTCGAGAAACTTACCATGGAAATGTATACAGATTCTGAATGACCCAAATGGGCGGTTTCTGTTTATAAAAGGGAACATACAGGAAACGGAGGTTACATTGGCTAACTTATATGTCCCAAATTTACAACAAGACATTTTCCTGAGGGGAAGTATGGACAAACTTAACAACTTTAGAGAGGGACAACTAATAATAGGAGGAGACTTGAATATCCCTTTGATCCCATCTGAGGACACGTCACGAGGTACATCTTCAATTCCTCCAAGAGTTCAAAAACAGTTCGCAAAAATACTATACAGGGAGCAATTAATAGACGTATGGCGTTTGATGCACCCAGGAGAAAGGGACTACTCATTCTACTCTAATTTACACCAACAATATTCCCGCATAGATTACTTTTTAATTCCACATAGTCAATTACACTTTATAAAAGATACAAGGATAGGTTCAATAACCTGGTCAGATCACGCCCCAATTATAATTACATATGAACTATCTAATAAGCAGCAAAAGAGAGAAACGACCTGGAGACTAAACGAAAACTTATTACAAGACCAAGAGACCATGACAGAAGTAGAATCAGAAATAAATTTTTTCTTTCAAACTAATACCATCGAAGACACAGACCCAGGTATTATATGGGAAGCCCATAAAGCAGTCATACGAGGTATTCTTATTAAACACGGATCAAGGATCAAAAAACAACGAACGAAACAATTAGACCTTCTACTTCAATCTTTACATAAAACAGAAGCAAAACATAAACATGCACCTTCAGGTGAAGGGATAGCAGAACTTATAAAGATAAGGAATAACATCAATGAACTTCTCTTATTTAGAGCCAAAGCGGCAATTCAAAAATCTAAAAAGGTTTTCTATGAAACAGGGGATAAATGTGGGAAGTTATTGGCTAAATCTCTCAGAGAGCAAACCCTAACAACATACATACCAAATATAGTAACTGATGCAGGGAAAAAAATTACTTATCCTAAAGAGATAGTAGAAGAATTTAGAAAATATTATGAAGCATTGTATAATCTTCAAAGCCCCACAACCCCGCAAGGCCGAATGGAGGAATATGTACGCACGTCAAGAATGCCACAGCTATTAGAGGAAGAAATTAACATACTTGAATCACCAATCACACTGGGAGAATTAATGGAGACTATAAAAAATACTAAAACTGGGAGAGCACCTGGTCCAGATGGATTCACTATTCAATATTATAAAAAGTTAATACCATATTTGAAAGAATTCATGATTGAAATGTTTAATGCATGGGGAACAGGGAATAGAATCCCCAAAGAAACAATACATGCACATATATCGGTAATCCCTAAGGAGGGGAAAGACCCCACCTCATGCAAAAGCTACAGACCGATTTCGCTATTGAACATAGACTTTAAGATCTTCACGAAGATCTTAGCCACAAGATTACAGAAATATTTGAAGAGGTTGATCCATCTGGACCAGGTTGGATTTGTGCCAACTCGAGAAGCGAGGGACAACACGACTAAACTGTTGAATCTACTACATATAATACATCAAAATAAAACACAGAGTATCCTACTTAATACCGACGCGGAAAAAGCGTTCGACAGGGTTAAATGGGAGTATATGTTTGTTGTGCTCCGACACATAGGGATAGGAGAGAAAATGCTCAAATGGATAACCCAGAGCTACTCAATGCCTACGGCAAAAGTAAGGGTAAATGGAATATTATCAACGGAATTCCCCATTACAAACGGAACGAGGCAGGGGTGTCCCTTATCCCCTCTTCTATTCGTATTATCCTTAGAACCCTTCCTGTGTAGAATTCGAGCGAACCCGGACATTTCAGGCATTAAAGTGGGCAAAGAACAACATAAATTATCAGCATACGCAGATGATGTAATGTTCTCGATTACGAACCCAGTCATATCACTCCCCAATCTGTTACATGAATTAGAAATATACGGAACCCAATCTAATATGAGGATAAACCTCTCTAAATCCGAAACAATGGGCGTAGAGATTCCAGAGATACTTCAACAACAATTAAGTTCAAACTTTAAATTGAATTGGACAAAGACGGCTCTAAAATATTTGGGAACACTGATCACACCCAGAATCTCCCAATTATTCACACAGAACTTTATACCTTTAATTAAAACAGTAGATTTATTGCTACAGAAATGGAAAGGAGGAATGCATTCCTGGATTGGAAGGTGTAATATAGTTAAAATGAGTATATTGCCAAAGTTTCTGTATATTTTCCAGGCACTCCCTATATATATTCCACCCCAGTACTTTAGGCAAATTGAAACCCTGATAATGAATTTTATATGGAAATCTAAACGCCCGAGAATAGGGAAAAAATATCTAACTAAATCTAGAGTAGAGGGTGGTTTAGCTGTTCCAAATATGAAGAGATACTACCAAGCTATACAATTGGGTAGAGTGATAGACTGGTGCAGACATGGAGAACAAAAGATATGGCCAAACTTAGAACAATCACAATGTGAAATTCCGCTTAAAAGAGCTCCATGGTGTTATAAAATAATACCAGCCTCGATCAAGAAACACCCGATTATAGGAAACACGGTTAAAGTATGTGCAAAAATATTTGAACAGGAGAAGCTGATACGGGAAAGTTCCCTGCTGTATCCAGTACTGGGGAACCCCCATTTTGTTACAGGATACCAAGATGGGAAGTTTAAAACCCTGCTGGAAAAGGGAATTTTTCAGATATCTGACTTTATTTTGGAGTTAAGATGGGTAACAGTAAGTGAGTTAATGGACCCCTTGGGCCCTTTCGGCCTAGATTTATGGAGGGCCTTTCAATTACGCCATTTTTTGAGATCTTTACAACTCCCCACTCAAGGAGACAAAGATTTAACAGCTTACGAAAAAATGTGTAATCAGCAGGGAATGTTAGACCATGCTATATCTAAACTGTACGCTTTATTAATGACATCAACAGAACGATGTAAACTACCGTTTTTGAGGGAATGGGAAAAAGAAATGGACATTACTTTCTCGGTAGAACGAGAAAAGCAAATAATCAAATCAGTATTTTCAACCTCAAGATGTGTCAGAATACAAGAATTAAATTACAAAATACTAGTCAGATGGTATTATACCCCAGTAAAAATGAACAAGATCTCTAGGACAAACACAGATCGGTGCTGGAGGTGTGGGACGGGAAGAGGGACAATGTTCCATATATTTTGGTCATGTCCCGGAGTAGAAATATTCTGGGAACAGATCTGGAAGACGATACAGGAAATTATGAACTGTCAAATCTCAAAAGAACCGGCTCTCTTTCTGTTCCATACACCCAGCACACCCATTCAGGGATATAAACAATCTATTATGCCACACTTTATAAACGCAGCTAAAATATGTATCCCTCTTAAATGGAGGGATACTGACCCCCCTAATATAAAAATGTGGATAAAGAAGGTTGAGGAAATAAGTAAATTAGAGAATCTGGTAATGTCTGCCTGCCAACAATCAGATAAATATGAGAAGAAATGGAAACAATGGAAAGAGTATGTTAAATCAGAGGAATGTCAATCATTAATGATAGAATAAGAACTGGCTGATTAGAAATAGATAAAAAACGGCGAGCGGAATACTGATAGTCTTGAGATCTCCATGAAAGGCCAATTGGGAAGAGAGGGGAGAGAAACTTATATTTTTCCTTTTTCCCTTTTTTTTTTTTTTTTTTTTTTTTTGGGGGGGAAGAAGAGGGGAAGGAGGGAAGGGACTGGGTAGAAAAGGTTTTTTTTTGAGAATGGCTATGATATAATATGTCAATCACGATGTTTTTGGAAGTTAAAAATGTAAGGAATGACATGTATATGTTTATGAATTGGAATAAATAAAAGAAAAATAAAATTTGAAAAAAAAGAATTAGCTTTGGTTTCTTGCAATAACAGATCGTTCAATTTGGAGCCAAGTAGTCAGGTGTGTAGGTTGTCACCAAAGCTTAGTTTGGTCATAAATTGAGATGTCAGGAGCGCCCAATCCCGAGAATGATACCGGAGTGCATATGATGGAGCGCTTAATTCTGGGGCATTTCCCATTCCGTATGAAGGAGGTTAAGATGGATTGAAATGTAATAAGGTGTGTTGGTAGAACTGGAAAATTTGGTTCGAAAAATATATAAAATGTGGGGCAGTAGGTACATTTTTGCTAGGGCGCCTCACCCAAGAGGTTCTCATAATTTACAGACATTGGGAAATACATTGAAATTTCAAGATTATGTTGTATAGGTTAATAAAAAAGAGATGGGATGAAGGCAAGACAAATTGTATGCCTAAGTATTATAGAGTAGAGTAAGAAGCCCACTAAAAAGTAGTAGTAGAGGCAATGGTACTCTTAGTTGTAGGGTCTAGACCAGGGTTTCTCAACCAGGGTTCCATGGAACGCTATGGTTCCTCCAGAGGTTACCAGGGGTCCGTTCCTTGGGCAATGAGTCATTTCTTCCTCTCAGATAAGTTCCCACTGACAACATTGATCTTTTTAGCTATCTGGAAGGGGGTTAATCTTCACAATGACCACCAGTGTAAGGAACATTCATCCCACTGACCACCACACTAATGTATCATGAGTTGTAGATATAGTGATTTTTATCAGGGGTTCCCTGAAACCTGAAAGTTATTTTTTAAGGGTTCTGTGAGAGAAATTCACCTTTAACCACACTCTGGTACAAGTTAAAAATATTTATTCTCCTACGAGGAGACAAGTACAGGAAATTGTCAGCTATACACCCACTGGTTCTAGCCTTCTGTGACCCATGGAATAGGGCTCCATACACAGTAACTAGCCTAGTCGGCTCCTATCTGAGACTTGTCTGCCATCTTTAACCACTTGCCGACCGCTCACTGAGCTGGTACTGCGGCAAAGTGGCTCGTTATCGTCTATCTAAGATAGAGAAACATTGCTAAAGAGATCAAGCATAGTTTTAAGCTCATCATGTGAGATGATTACATTGTCTGCATAAAGACCAATTTTGTGGGTAGCGTTGCCCACAATTATGCCTGCAATAAGGAGGCTGAAATATATGACCTGTGTTAGCAGCTCCATTACTAATGCAAAATCAAGGGAGATAGGGAACAGCTTTGACAGGTTCCATTAATAACATTGAAAGAGTCCGAATGGATTCCTAAGGTCCTGGCAACCAGGGGCACAATATAAACTCAATATAGATTGTAATATAATGCCTATAAAGCTGAATGCCTTCTCTGCATCCAAAGATAGGAGCAGAGATGGCTTTCATAATGTTCAACCTACTGCAGTAATGGGTTCGCATTCATGGGTTACAGTCTTTGGATTGTTGAGTGGTTTTTCACTTAACTCACTGCAGTAAGTCTATGAACTGTCTGGTGCCGTCTGACTCCTGTCTACCAGTCACAAAACCCACCTGATCCATAAGAACTAGGTAGGGGATGATAGGAGAGAGGTGGATTGCCAGAATATTTGCTTGGTGTCTGATTTTAACAAGGAGATGGGTCTGTAATTGACAGGGTCAATTGCAGGTTTACCAATGAACCAAGATATACATGTGAGCCAATCAGGCTGTATGAGAATAAAGTCCTGTGTGCACCACTGTGAGTGCTGGCCGGGAACATGCTCCAGGCAATGGTGACTAGGGATGCTCAAACTTTTCAAAGGTTCGGTTCGACCAGAACACCCGAACTTCCCGAAAGTTCGGCCCGGATTTCAGAACCCCATTGAAATCAATGGGACCCGAACTTCGGTAATCAAAAAACACAATTTTGAAGCCCTAAAACCCAATAAATGCCCCTAAAAAGTGCCTAGGGTTCTGGGTCATGCCCCAGGGACTATTAATCACACAAAATAAAGTTCTTAAAAACTGTCATTTTTGATAGAGAGCCAATTATTGAAAAAATTATTGAAAAAAAAATGAGATTTCTTTGAATTTAGTGTCTGGGGGGTCTAAAAAGTGTACCTGTGAAGTTTCAGCTCTGTAGCATGTCCAGAACCAGAAAAAAAAAAGATAGTTTCTCTTAGAATTGAGCTAGAACATGGATAGTGGCTTCGCCACTTTTACACCCGGCTTTTTGTTGCAGGCATTTATAGGGCTTTTTTGTGGACGTCTTTGGTGGCAGACATAACATCAGAACTTCTGTGTAGCCACCTATCAGAGCCCCCTATCAGTGCCTATCAGTGCCACCTATCAGTGCTGCATATCAGTGACACCTATCAGTGCCCTTCAGTGCTGCATATAAGTGCATCCTCATCAGTGTCACCCCATCAGTGCCCTTCAGTGTCACCTCATTAGTGCCTATCAGTGCAACCTCATCAGCACACATCAGTGAAGGAGAAAAATTACTTATTTACAAAACTGTCCATTGAAAACTGTCACATGACATTAAAAAAGTATTGATAATCGGTATTCGCGAGTACTTGAAAAAAGTATTGGTACTTGTGCTCGGTCTTGAAAAAAGTTGTATTGGTGCAAACCTAGTGAAGAGTGATAGGTGTCCCAGAGCTACATGTCAAGTAAAACCTGCTGTGTAATAGTGAATGGCAGTCTCAGCCGGGGATCCCCACCGGGCCACAACTCAATGTGTTTCACTCCGCCCACCAGAGATTACTCATGGGGGTCTCCAGGTGGAAGGGGGCGGTTAAATGCATCATCATCCATCACTCGGTGAAAGAATGAATATCAGGTGCGTGAAGTGATTGTGAAGGGAAGGTCATAGAGGCTGCGCGTTTAGAAGATCCGGTTGCAAGGAAGCTTTAAATGACCACCCTCTTGCAAGGTGTGTGTAAAGAAACAAATGCACAGGAGTTTGTTGATAAGGCTAAAATTCAAATATTCTACCTCACCCCTCCTCCTCTACCATTAAAAATCAAAAATCTTTAATAATGTATCTCTTAAATAAACATTGATGAGAAATCTACTGAAGAAGTCCTAATAAGAAAAGATAACCTTATAGGGCGATTTATTAATGCCTACACAAAATTGTGAATAAACAAATTGAATAAATTAAAGGGAAACTCCGGAAAGACACTCTGTTCTTCAGAATAAGGTAAAAATGGATAAAAAAAAACAAAAAAACAGAAAACGTTAACTGCTTAAGGACTACCCGCTGCAGAAATACTGTGGCAGGCTGGCCCTCCTGTGCGAATCGCCGTAGGTATACGTCGGTCACGCACCTGCAGCTGGGGGGTGAGTGTGCGCCACCAGTGGCACTCTCCCTCCCCCACTCATCAGTGAAGAGTATGGTGCACAGGGCAGGCGGCTCTGATTGCCGCCTGACACCCGCGATCGTTTCCCGCTGAGAGAGAAGGACGGTCGGTGTTGTAAACACAGCCAACCGTTCTTCTCCCTGGAATAATCACAGAGCTCCTGTGATCCTTCTATATAGGATCACAGGTCTCTATGGTCATTTCACAAGCCCCGCCCCCCATACAGTTAGAATCACTCCCCTAGGTTCACATTTAACCCCTTGATCACCCACAGGGTTAACCCCTTCCCTGCCAGTGTCATTATTACAGTGACAGTGCATATATTTAGCACTGATTACTGTAGTAATGTCACTGGTCCCCCCAAAAGTGTCAAAAATGTAAATTAGGGGTCCGATCTGTCCACAGCAATGTCGAAGTCCCGCTAAAAATCTCTGATCGCCGCCATTACTAGTAAAAAAAAAAAAACAATAAAAATGACATAAATCTTTCCCGTAGTTAGTGTCATGGACATGCAATAATGTCTGGTAGCTTACCTGTTCCTCATGTCTGCATTAAGGGCCAGACTCTTCCTTCTGGCTGCTTTTATCACCTCTCCTTCCTGTTCCTGGCCCGCCCAGGTAATCACAGGAAGCCTATATTAACCAGCGAAATGCAGGCCTGCCTTGCTGTTCAACAGTATTAGTTCCTGTTTCCTGTTTGCCGTGTGCTTGAAACTACTCCTTTGTGTACCGACTTTGGCTTGTCTCTGACCATTCCTGTTTGCCTGTTATCCTGGCCTTTGGCCTGTCCCTTGGTTACACTCGTCTGCCTGTTACCCCGACCTCGGCTTACCCTTCACCATTCCGTGTGTCCTGAGTGGCTGCTTACCTTCTCTCCCTACGGAGCGTGACCTGGGGCACCCCAGGGGCCGCGATCTGGGCCCAGCTGCAGCGAAGTCCATCCTCACCACTAGAGGCCCTGGTGAACACCTGCTGGGTCTTAGACTCCGCGCCCTGGGGAATCTTGGGTTCACGTTCCGGTCCATCCACAGCAGTCTGCTATAGGGTTCACTACCTTGCACTGCACCCCTGCCTCCAACAGGGTGCAGTTGTCACCTGGCCACAGGTGACCTGACAGTTAGTAGACACAATAACTTTTGCGCAAACCAATCAGAATACGTTTATTGTGATTTTTTTTTTTAAAAAATATGTAGCAGAAAACAAATTGGTCTAGAATGTTAAAAAATTTAGATTTTTACATTTTTTTTGGGGAATGTTATATAGCAGAATGTGAAAAATATTGTTTTTTTTTTTTTTCAGAATTGTCACTTTTTTTTTGTTATAGCGCAAAAAATAAAAATTGCAGAGGTGATCAAATACCACCAAAAGAAAGCTGTTGTGGAAAAAAAATGGACATCAATTGCATTTGGGTACAGCGTCGCACAACTGTGCACTTGTCCGTTAAAGTAATGCAGGGTCAAATTGCAAATAATGGCCTGGTCATTAAGGGGGGAAATCTTCCGGTCCAGAAGTGTTTAAGAGTAAAAAAACTGAAAATAATGAGAATAAAAATATATGATCAAAGATAAATAGTTTATATACAACTATAAAAATCTGACCAAAATGAGGGACAAATGAGGAGGAAAGAGGAGCAGAGGGACTTTGGTCCAAATCAGGGAGAGTCCCTTAAAATCGTGAATACTTGCGTATTGCTATAACTTTAATGACTTTAATCTTTGTACTTTTGACTTCAGGCAATAAGGAACAACCTTAAGGTAATTGCTGTAGATAAACTATCAGTTGAAAATTGCCGGAAGTTTTTTGCTCAGTGTATAAAGTAAAAAATCTAAGAACATAGAGATTTCAGATCACTGCAGTCAGAAGAAGGACATCATTCCGGGAGGTAGACATGGATATGGAGGAGCTCAAACACGTCATCAATAATTTTAGCTTTGATAGATGTAAAGGGGGCAACCAGGGCTTCAGCCAAATCCTCATCCAGTTGTTCGGGATGTTGGGACATGGGAAGTCCTCATTCATTAACACCTGTATATACGTCTGGGAAGATGGGGAATACCAGAACTGGGCAAAGGCAAATGAAGCACATGGAGGATTTACGCAGTACAGAATTCCACATAAACTCACAAGTACCATCACGTTGGTGGATAATCGAGGATTGCCGAAAATGGACGAATATGGGGGTGGAGAGATCTTTGCCCAGCTCGGTGAGTTTGAATAGATCACAAAGTTTCATTTTTAATGGAACTGAAGTATAATATGGGAACTTATAAAAACAGAAGATGGGGACAATTAGCTGATTAATTATAGCCAGTTTGTTTTCTGTGAAGTCCTAAAGGGTTTGGTAGAAAAATGCAGAGGCAAAATGTATGCTTTAATAAATTACATTTTAATGCATCATATTAACCACTTGCCTACAGAGCACTTTCACCCCCTTCCTGCCCAGGCCAATTTCCAGCTTTCAGCGCTCTCACACTTTAAATGACAATTGCGCGGTCATGCTACACTGCACCCATATGACATTTTTATCAATTTTTTTCACACAAATAGAGCTTTCTTTTGGTGGTATTTAATCACCTCTGGGTTTTTTATTTCTTACAAAAAAAAAAAAGAAAAACGACAGAAAATTTTGAAAAAAAAAAAAATGTTTTTCTTATTTTCTGTGAGTAAATTTTGAAAATAAATACATTTTTCTACTTCACTGATGTGCGCTGATGAGGCAGCACTGATGGGCACTGATGAGGTGACACTTATGGGCACTAATGAGGTGGCACTTATGGGCATTGATGAGGGAGTACTTATATGCCGCACTGATGAGCATTGATAGGTGGCACTGATAGGTGGCACTGCTGGGCACTGAGAGGTGGCACTGCTGGGCACTGAGAGGTGGCGCTGCTGGGCATTGAGAGGCGTCACTGACAGGCGGCGCTGATGGGCACTGAGAGTCGACACTGATGGACACTGATGGGTGGCACTGATGTACACTGACGGGTGGCACTGATGAGCACTGATGGGCGGCACTGATGAGCACTGATGGGCAGCACCATCAGTTCCCACACTCAGTGCCCATAGTGCTGCTAGTCAGTGCCCATCGGTGCCTAGATTAGCAGGCACTGATGGGCACTGACTGGCAGCACTCTGGGCACTGATTGTAGGCACTGATGGGGGGCACTGATGGCGGGCACTGTGGGCACTGATGGTGGGCAGTTATGGCATTTTATTTCCCTCTTGTGTAATCAGGGCACTGGTGATCAGTGCCCTGATTACATTTCTCTGTATCCCCTATGAGGAGCAGCCGCTGATCGGCTCTCCTCTACCTCACACGCAGTCTCTGGGAGAAGCTGGCAATGAGAGATGATCTCATATTTGAGATCATCTCTCATTGGATGTTCCGATCGCGTGGCAAATGGCCGCTGTGATTGGCCATTCACCACGATCTGTGATTGGCTATGTCCAAGGGACACGGCCAACACAGATTTTCCCTGATGGGCGCGGGAGCGCGCAGGGAGCCTTTTTCTGGGAGGCCGTTTAAAGACGGCCTCCCGGAAATTAGAGCCCGCGCTGTAGCCGTCTTTCGGCTAAAGTGCGGGCGGGAACTGGTTGATCAGCATTTCCTAAACTTTTGTCTCAGTTATTAGAAACAACACTTGGACCTCCCAAATTTTGTAAAAAGTTATCCCACATGTAAATCTAATAGAAAGATAGAAGTAAGGGCTTGTGTGGGCAGATACAATATACAAAGTGCATTTGGCTTGTGTTTGACATCAGCTTGAGAATATTCAGAATCCATTGGCTGCCTGGCCGTCTTTAAGGCAGGCCCAGTCATTGTTGTGGGGCCTAAAGCAGCTGCCCTTTGAGCCTGCACTGCCTGAGAATAGTTGATAAGTGGATTTGGGAGGGCTCAAGAAAATGTTTGCCCAGGGTCCAATCAATAATAAAGACGGCCCTGACTGGCTGGTGTATCTGACTTACAGATGACCTCCTTCTGACCTCCTTATCACCTTCTTCAAACTGTTTTTGCATTCCCATAGATTTAAATTGACAAAGAAGCAGTTTTAATGGGAACTATACCAGTCCACACAGGTCCTTTTGGAATTGCACTGCAATACTTTAGATCAGGGCTTCCCAAACTTTTTTGGGTCGAGACCCACTTCTGAATACAGTTATTTTTCGGGGCCCACTTGATTGTAATTGAATATTGTAAAGCACTACAGAATTTGTTGGCGCTATATAAATACAAATACTAATAATAATGCATATTTTAAAGGGAGGGGGATGTTAAATTAAAAATATCAGTTTACTACTTTTCAATTTATTATTGAATACACTTGCCAGCAGGGCCGTCTTCAATATTGATTGGACCCTGGGCAAACATTTGGGCATTTGAGCCCTCCCAAATGCACTTATCAACTATTTGCAGGCAGTGCTGGCTCAAGAGGCAGATGCTTTGGGCCCCACAACAATGACTGGGCCGAGGGCAGCTTCCCCTTTTGCCCTGTGTTAAGGACAGCCCTGCCTGCCAGATGTTCTAAGTGAGGGGTCAGAAGCCTGTGGCATGTAAGCAGAGCTGTAAGTAATCAGCACCCTCATTGACAGTATAAGGCAGGCAGAGGACAGAAATCAACCCCCCCCCCCCCCCCCCAGGGACAGATAAGGCAGGCAGATGACAGAAATCAACCCCCCACCCCCAGGACAGTGATCAGCAGGCTATATGGCACTCACCCTCCTTCCTCTCCCAGCGGTCCACAGTGAAGGTGAAGCCCCTGTTTACCCTCTCCAGGGCCCAGCATACCTCACCCAGAGTCTCCATGAGGAGGAGCTCTATGCTGGTCTTGGTGTCCTGGCTCTCCTCCTTCACATCCTCTACTGGGGTCACAGAAGATGCCATGAACTCCTGACACCACCGGGCCACCTGGTCCCCCTTTGACACCAAGGCTGCCGTCTTTGCCCGCTACGGCTGAGAGAATCCCGCCGCCAGTCTAGCCACCACCGCTGCCACCAGCCTCCCTAAACTGCGTGGGCGGGGTCCTGAATCCATCCCGATTTGACTGCTCTGGCTCTCTTTAATTTGCGCAGGCTCGCACAGCACAAGTGTCTCAGCGTGACCCACTCAAACGCAGCTCGCGACCCACCAGTGGGTCCCCGAACCACAGTTTGGAAACTCCTTCTTTAGGGGATGAGCTCAAAGTCACATCTGAATGTTTAGCACTGTTTTTGTGAATTCTTTTAGGAGGGGGTGATTATTGATACAAAGTGGGACCAAGAAATATAAGCAGTGGAAAAAGATATATATAGAGGAACCAGGTCATTAAGGTTCATAAGAACCATTTATAAAAATTTTACATATATAAGAATGGCTCAAACAATCAAAGTCCATGATAGTGATGGGCCAAATACTCCCCTTGTTCGGTACGCACCAGAACATCTCAAACAGGGAAAAAGTTTTAGCGAACATGCAAACTCTATTAAAGTCAATGGGACACGAACATGAACAACCAAAAGCCCCCTTTTAAGGCTTTTATGCAAATTATTGCCATAAAAAGTGTATGGGGGTCCGGGTACTGCCCTGGGGGACATGTATCAACAATTGTTTTTACAGGAGCAGTGATTTTAATAATGCCTAAAGTGAAACAACAAAAATGAAAAATTCCTTCCTGACCAGGCCATATTTTGCGATTCAGCACTGCGTAAATTTAACGGACAATTGCGCGGTCGTGCGACTCTGTACCCAAATAAAATGTATGTCCTTTTTTCCCCACAAACAGAGCTTTCATTTGGTGGTATTTGATCACCTGTACGATTTTTATTTTTTGCGCTATAAACAAAAAAAGAGCGACAATTTTGAAAAAAAAATAATATTTTTCACATCCTGCTATATAACATTCCCCAAAAAAAATAAATTTAAAAATCTAAATTTAACATTTTAGGCCAATTTGTTTTCTACTACATATTTTTGGTAAAAAAAACAAATCGCAATAAGCGAATTTTAATTGGTTTGTGCAAAAGTTATCGCGTCTACTAACTACAGGAAAGATTTATGTAATTTCTTTTGGTTTTTGGTATTGGTACTGGCGATCTTCGTTTTTTGCGGGACTGCGACATTGCAGCGGACAAATCGCACCCCTAACTGACATTTTTGACACTTTTGGGGGGACCAGTGACATTACTACAGTAATCAGTGCTAATAATATGCACTGTTACTGTAATAATGACACTGGCAGGGAAGGGGGTTAACATTGACGGTGATCAAGGGGTTAAATGTGAGCCTAGGGGAGTGATTCTAACTGTGGGGGGCGTGGCTTGTGAAATGACCATAGAGACCTGTGATCCTATATAGAAGGATCACAGGCATTCTGTGATTATTCCAGGGAGAAGAATGGTCAGCTGTGTTTACAAAATCCGACCGTCCTTCTCTCTCAGCGGGGAACGATCGCGGGTGTCAGGTTAACCGGTTAATACTGCTTTAATCTCAAGGTAAGGTTGTAAAAGGAAAAAAAAAAAAAAAGAAAAAAGGAAAAATACAGAGGGTGCACCAGCCTAGCGCTTTACCGCTTTCATAAAATTATATGCACATCATACTGTCAAAAGTGGATAAAAAACAAGCACAAAATAGAACAATAAGTCCACCGGAAGTGTCCACTGGGCGGAGTTCACTGCTACAGACCGTGCTTAGATGCAGACCTCTAAATACAGGGTACACATTTCGGGGGTGTCCCCACTTCCTCAGAGCTAATTTGGGGTACACATGGCTGAGCTTTTTATAATCGATAGGTCACATAGCTTCTGGCATTCTGGCATATGCCCCACCCTTTTGGGCAGGTCAGTGAATTGTCATCACATGATTTAGGTAAACAGTAATCTCACAGAATCTGTGTCCAAATAAATTTGTACGATTCCTTGGGGATATATGGGACATGGGTGTGCATAACTATGTACACCATGTGCTATGTATCCTTTGCGGCAAATTATATACTCTCGCATTGGGTGTCCAACCTTTTGGCTTCTCTGGGCCACATTGAGTGTAGAGAAATGTCCTCGGGCCGCATATAAAATATATAATATAGTTAAGGTATATAAGTAATAAAACGCCGTCGTGCCCCACCCTCGCCACCGCCACCCAGCACTAATTTAACACAACTATAGAATGATGAAATGAATTGGAATCAGTTTACTTCTTCTGAGAGATATTAAAGGAACTCTCTAACCACCATGACCACTTCAGTGATTTGCAGTGGTCATGGTGGTAGAAGTCACACTGGGATATTTACAGTTATGTGCTGGGGGAGAGTTGCACTCCTAGCACATGTGACTTTGGCAGCCATAAAATGTCATGTCCCTATTCATACATGTATGTACATGGACATGACATATTATGACAAAACACAACTAGTTATTAAAAACATATTGCAACAATTTACACACACTAATGCACATACCTTTTCTACTTATTTTACAGACTGCTTGCGGGTACTGCTGGCGGCTATTGCTGGCAGATAATGCTGGTCATGCGGATACTGCTGGTCATGACGTTGGGTACTGCTGGAGGAAGCAGCGGCTGTAGTAGAGAGCAGAGCCACTGCTTCCTGTATGGCTCCTGTCACAGGCGGAGTGCATTTCATATCACTCCGCCTGTGACAGAGCTGGAACCATACAGGAAGCAGCGGCTCTGTCACTGACTGCAGACATTCTAAGTCTCCCGCGGCAGCCGAGAGATTGCACAGCACTTGCAGCCTAGTGCGTACCCATCCAATGCAGCCTAAACAGTGCCCATGCAATGCAGCTTCACCAGTGCGTGCCCATCCAATGCAGCCTGATCAGTGCCCATCCAATGCAGCCTGATCAGTGCCCATCCAATGCATCCTCACCAGTACATGTCCATCCAATCCAGGCTGATCAGTGCCCACCCAATGCAGCCTCATCAGTGCATGCCCATCCAATCCAGCATGATCAGTGCCCATCCAATGCAGCCTCACCAGTGCATGCCCATCCAATGCAGCCTGATCAGTGCCCATCCGATGCTGACTCACCAGTGCCCATCCAATGCAGCCTCACCAGTGCATGCCTATATAATACAGCATCACTAGTAATGGCCCATTCAATGCAGTTTCACCAGTGCGTGCCCATCCAATGCAGCCTGATAAGTGCCCATCCAATGCAGCCTCACCAGTGCATGCCTATCCAATGCAGCGTCACTAGTGCTGGCCCATCCAATGCAGCTTCACCAGTGCGTGCCCAACCAATGCAGCCTGATAAGTGCCCATCCAATGCAGCCTCACAAGTGCATGCCCATCCAATTCAGCCTGATCAGTGCCCATCCAATGCAGCCTCACCAGTGCATGCCCATCCAATGCAGCCTGATCAGTGTCCATCCAATGTAGCGTCTCCAGTGCATGCCCATCCAATGCAGCCTCACCAGTGCATGCCCATCCAATTCAGTCTGCCATGAAGAGAGAGGAGAGCCACTGGATTACACAGAGGGGGGATCTCCCGCTTACCCGGCGACCGCTCTCATATGAAGTCCTGCCTCCTGGACCTACTCCTATGATATACGTCACTAATGTGCTGTCTCTCATAGGAGGCGGTCCAGGGGGCAGGGCTGCGTATTGTCAGAATATTTATACTGCTCTGAATATAACTGTGTCTATTTATGTCAATAAGCAAAGATCTGTGCAGTAGGAGAATCTCAACTTATTTCCACAAATCAATATGTAGCGAATTCTTTTTATTGATTAATTTCTTAATATTTATTCACCAGACACGTATTCACTATAAATGATCAAACTTGAGATGACACAAAAAAATAACTTTACAAAAATACAAACTTCAAACAATGAATGCAATGTGATGTGTAGCTCAATAATGAAAGTAAAAATAAAGCAAGATTACGTTTTCCCCAGATGTAGTAGAAACCATATTTAAATGTTCTATATAATCAGACTACAATTGTCTGCGCAATGCACAGCAGATAGTCACTTCACTGCAGATGAAGCGAGAATAGGCCATGCAAAACGTGAGACTAATACGCCAATATGCGCTAAATCTGATATTAATAAAAATGTATAAAAAGCAAAAATCAGCTCTTAGAGAAAAATCTACATATGGTTAATACGGCTGGGACTGTAATCTCATTACCCTTGAATATGCAATGTAAAACATTTAAGGAAGTACATAAACAATATTGAATAATAATCAAATAATTAGCAAGGAATATTTACCTTATTTAAAATGGCTGCTAGCTTAGAATGGTCATTACCAGAGTCCTTAAGATGGCTGCCTTCCCAAGATAGTGGCCAGGTAGGGAGGAGTTCGTTTGGCGTCCCTCAAAGTTTCAGATACATGATGAAGCAAGATGGAGTCTGTATAGATGAGTTTATGCATGGATGTAGTAGCGTGTGTGTTGTATGTGTAATGTATGTCGTGTAATGTCATGTGTCTCTCTCTCATCTGGGTTTTCCTTTTTATATGGTATAGAACAAAGGACTATTAAAATTACCATAAGTTAAACTCAGAAGGAGTGACATTATCCCCATTGGTTGGGACATCTTATTCGTTAACTGGTGAGGTCATTGGGTGACACCTCTAAGTTGACCAGTATATTGAATATTAAAACTATAGGATTTCTCCATTTAAGAATAATCATCATAAAAACTTGTCCATACTCTCATCTAATACATGTCCATTTAATATCCACCATGTATCTAAATAAATGATTAAATCTGGTAACACCATTTAAAAAGAATCTATTATTAATATATATATTTATATATATTGGAAATTACTTTTCAACCTAAGACTTCAATTAGTAGCAGTCAGTCACCATAGATGGCAGTATTGTATTGCTCCGAGCTTCAGCATATAGCAATATTACAGCATTATTTACCCACAAATAAACTTTGCACCTTATATTGACAAAGAGCTTACCATCTCAGACTTTCGAGAATCTGGCAAGGTTAGAAAAGTTTTATGATACTTTCTCACTTACAAAGGATTAACATGAAGTCTTTCTTTCTTGACATGTAGTGAGGAGTCATCAATATTAGTAAAACTTTACCGTAGCAAGAATATGAAACAACTTTAATATAGAAGGTTTACATACATATCTATGTATGTTATTCATATATATATATATATACTTCATTGTTAATATTCTGTTACATATAAGATTATAACGTATCTGTAAATCTTATTTTTAACCACTTAAGCCCCGGAGGATTTGGCTGCTAAAAGACCAGGGGGGTTTTTGCGATTCTTTTGGTGGTATTTGATCACCTGTGCGATTATTTGATCATGCGCTATAAACAAAAAAAAAGCGTCAATTTTGCAAAAATAACAATATTTTTCACATTTTTTTATATGAAATTCCCCCCCCCCCAAAAAATGTAAAAATCTAAATTTTTTAAAATTTTCGGCCAATTTGTTTTATGCTACATATGTTTGGTAAAAAAAAATCGCAAAAAGCGTATTTTGATTGGTTTGCGCAAAAGTTATCGCGTTTACTAACAAAGGGAAAGATTTTTGTCATTTTTGGTGGGTTTTTTTTAACGCGTAATGGCGGCGATCTGCGATTTTTTTTTCGGTACTGAGACATTGCGGCGGACAGATCGGACCCTTGACTGACGTTTTTGACACTTTTGGGGTTACCAGTGACATTACTGCAGTAATCAGTGCTATACATATGCACTGTTACTGCAAAAATGACACTGGGAGGGAAGGGGTTAACTTTATTGGACAGGGAGGGGTTAAGTGTGTCCTAGGGGCGTGCTTCTAACTGTATAGGGACATTGCTATTGGTGTAAAAACAAAGATCAACGGTCCTACATAGTAGAACCGTCTGACCTTCATTCTTACACCAGGGAGAAT
Source organism: Pelophylax lessonae (assembly GCF_965119305.1). Classification (NCBI taxonomy): domain Eukaryota; kingdom Metazoa; phylum Chordata; class Amphibia; order Anura; family Ranidae; genus Pelophylax; species Pelophylax lessonae. The sequence continues at coordinate 10,128,510 of NC_138773.1, read as the reverse complement.
GACGGGCGGCTTGTTTACATAAGCCGCTCCGTCTTTCTCCCTTCACCGGAGCGATCGTAGTGTGACCGGCGGACATCGGGTCCGCCGGTCACACCCACTGACTTGTCAATGAACGAGCCACGGCGGGTGCGCGCCCGCCCGCAATTGGCTCACAAGTCAGTGACAGGCGAGTGACGTACTCCTACGTCACTCTGCCTGGCCGGGGCTGACCGCCGCAGTATATAGTCGTGCAGCGGTCGGCAACCGGTTAAATGGGTCTAAACACAGAAAATACCGACTAAGGTTTATGATTACCACATAGATAAGATTACCTTGGTATAGTGTCTTAGACTTTATCTTAAAGAAAGTTAAAAAGACTATTTATTTATTACCTTAGGTCAACACAGTATGTTTGGGTAAACCTGTTTAAGAATTTCCTGAATAGACACTTTTTGTTAAAGGAGATTTAACCTTTCAGTAACCTTAACAAAAATGGATGTCCCTGCTTTATATTTCTATATAGAACAAAATATGAAATATTTCATTTCTTTTTTAAATTTAACCTCCTCAAATAAGACTGACAGTATGACAACGGGCGCCGGGTAAGCAGGAGATCCCCGCTCTGTTTGTAATCTAGCGGTGCTCGCCCTCCCCTCCCCTCCCCTCTGAGGCAGCCTCTGCCTACAGTTAGTTTGAAGCCGCTCTGGCCGTGCCCCCGATTTGACTTTTTTCCTCCCCAGAAGAAAAAAAAATTGTCAGGGGGCAGTGGGCCGCATTGCCTGCAGTTCCGGGCTGCATGCGACCCCCTGGCCGCAGGTTGGACATGCCTGCTCTAGTGCTTTATTTATGTTTTTAGATTTTTTAGATTTTTAAAAAAATGATTTTTGAACTTTGTATTTTACAAGAAAAATCTATATTGGCACCTGCAGGGAGGGTAGCTATTTCTAAGCAATGCAAATCGAGTCATGTTTCCAGTTATCCAAGTCACAGAAGAACCCCTCGAGGGCAGGAGCATTAATTCTCTTTTTTTTTATACTTTCTTTCCTTCCAATATTTAGATTAGACATCTTGATGAAGAGTTGTTCATGGTCAGTAATTAAGAGTCTTTCCCCTTCCAGGTAATTTGCTTCCGTTGGGGAGAGAAGTGGAATTTAACAAGGGGTTCGGACTTGTTGACAGAATTGTTAAGTCAGAGAAATTAGTAAAATCCTCAGATTTCATTGTCCCCGTCTTTGTACACAGGTAAGAGACTCCTCCTTATCTTTTAAAGCTATGATTTGAATGAAATAAAAATAAGATGATTTTTGCACATCTGTGCTTCTAATAATGTGTAGGGGGTTGTAATGCGCTTTAGGGTGTTTTTAAACCAGTTTTTCTAAATAAATATATAACTTATCTTACAAACACAATTCATATAAAAACAATACCATCCTAAATCATTTTGTTAATATTTTTTTAAAATATAGTATATAAAGTGCTCGTGTGCTTCAAGTCTCGGTGATGGGGGTAAACTAAACTTCCAGTGCTAATGTGCATAACATATATTGCCGTCAATCCGTGCTAAAAAATAATCAATAAATATGGAGTGCCTTTTATCCAAATTCATATATAAAGTGCTTGATTTAAAAAGTGACCAAGTGCGCCAATAATTGGATATAACATATAAAGTGCTTCTATATAAATATGTAAAACAATTTGCTCCTTATAGTGTTAAATATTAAATAAGTGTCCAACAGTTTAAAATCAAATAAATAAATTCAAGGTGATCCGTAGTGCTTTCTATCTTCCTCCACCTTTATTTCCCCGCGTCTTGGATTTCTTCAGTGCATACACTTCTAGGTGCCCTAAATGCTCACCTTAGTGTGGTAAGTAATACACCTGTATCACTTAACCATCAGTGCATCTGGTTCCTTTTGGTTCCTTTAATCTCAGTGCCGTTCGTCTCCTTATGGGGTGGTTCCTTCTCTCCTGGACAGTGTTAGGTACCTTCTCCTGTATAACTCTATCTTTCTTATGGATGTTTCCTATATTCTTCCCATTCGCGATTCCTTAAAGTTTCTCTTAATCCTTATGGCTCATGTAAATGATAGGGGCCAACATAGTATAATAGTCCAAAGTATTTATTTAATACAAAATAGTAAACTCACATTTAAAATTGCGCTCAAACGTCTGCCGAATTCTGTTCCGGGATCTCCGTCCCGTTCTGATACATCCCTTCCGGGTAATCCTACGCGTTACGTCACGGTCACACGTGACTTCCTCAGGGCATTCTAATATGGTTAAAAAATTATATTTTATTTCTTGGCTAGACATTAACCACTTCTGGACCGGAATGATGACCAGGCCATTTTTTTGCGATTTGGCACTGCGTTACTTTAACCTCCCTGGCGGTATGATTCTGTCAGGAATTCTGTACCAAAAGCGGTACAATTTTTTTCATGGAAATTTGGCGTTATGTATTATAGGCCTACAATTCTTAGTAATTACTTACTTAAACCTGACCAAAACAAGACTCCCAGAGTGTGATAATTTGAAACACAAACGCATGAATTATAATCTAATCAATAATATAATTTTATTATATAATATATAATATAATATATATCTATATATATATATATATATATATATATATATATATATATATCTATATATTATATAATAAAATTATATTATTGATTAGATTATAATCCATGCGTTATATTATATATATATATATATATATATATATATATATATATATATATACATATGTATGTATGTGTATATATATATATATATATATATATATATATGTATGTGTGTGTGTATATATATATGTGTATATATATATATATATATATATATATATATATATATATATATATATATATATACACATTATATATATATATATATATATATATATATATATATATATATATATATATATATATATACACATACATACATATATATATATATATATATATATAATATAAATGTTATGTGTGTGTTTTGTGCAACGTTCAACGTTTGAATTTCCCTCCCTAGTTCTGCTCCCATGCAGCATTGCTGCTGCAGGGAACGGAACTAGGAAGTCCTCATACCGACGGACGAGCGGCGGGGATCTCAGATGGCTGGCGATCACAGCAATGGGAGAGCATCACTGGATCGCCAGGAGAACGTAAAGGACAGCGCTGCACGCTCTGCACATCCACCCCGAGCGTGACTCGGGGATACCGATCCTAGCATAGAAAATCCACCCCGAGTCATGCTCGGGAATACCGCTAAGGTGGTTAACTGACAATTGCGCAGTCATGCAACACTGTACCCAAATAAAATCGATGTCCTTCTTTCCTCACAAATAGAACTTTCTTTTGGTGGTATTCGATCACCTGTGCAATTTAAATTTTTTGCGCTATAAACAAAAAAAGAGCGACAATTCAAAAAAAAAAATAATATATATATATTTTCTTCAATCAATATTCAATATTTAAATATTCAAATTTCAATATTCAAAATCAATATTTTTCACTTACTGCTCTATAACATTCCTATTAAAAAAAACAAAAAACAAATCAAATGTTTTCATCATTTTAGGCCAATTTGTATTCTGCTACATATTTTTGGTAAAAAAAAAAAAAAAAAAACAATCCCAATAAGTGTATTTTGATTGGCTTGGGCAAAAGTTATCATGTCTACAAACTAGGGGAAAAATTTAGGTCATTTTTATTTATTGGTCTTTAAATAAATAAATACAATTATTAAATTGCAGCAATCAGCGACTTTTAGCTCGACGGCAACATTGCGGCGGACAGATCGGACCCCTAACTGACATTTTTGATATTTTTGGGGGGACCAGTGACATTACTACAGGAATCAGTGCTAAAAATATGCACTGTCACTGTAATAATGACACTGGAAGGGGAGGGGTTAACACTAGGGGTGATCAAAGGGTTAAGTGTGAGCCTATGGGATGTTTTCTTACTGTGAGGGGAATGGGCTTGTGAAATCAATAGACTTGTGTTCCTAAATAGGAGGAACACAGGAGCTCTGCATTGATTCCAGAGAGAACAACAGTCTGCTGTGTTTACAACAGAAGACCTCCGTTCTCTCTCCATAGGGAGCGGTTGCGGTTTCTGACCCGGTGGACCGGCTTCCCCACTGGTGAGTGGGTGTACAAGCCCCCAGGATCGCCCCCACAGATCGCTGTATCGATACGACGATTCGTGGGAACCAGCCAACCTGCTGCCATATAACTGCAGCGGCTGGTCGGCAAGTGGTTAACAGAAGTCTATGCAAGTCGCAAGGGAATCAGTAAAAAGTAGTGCAGGAACCTTTTTTATAATTGCTGCAACATGAATGGTTTCATTGCTGGCAATGGGTTGTGACTTGTCATGCGATTTGGAGCTGTGAAATTGCATGACAAGTCACGCTGGTGAGAATGGAGGCTTGGTATCTGACTAGAACTTGGCATCAGCCTCTTCCAGTCCCTGTACAGCAAAGCTCAGACTGGAGGAGACAGAAACAGTGTAAAGAGCCCAGACGTTGGTCTGCAGTGCAAGGGCATGTTGATAGGAGGAGAAAGCAAAGTGATAGTTATATTAGCTCATTGGTCTTCTCCTTCATTGTCCAATCACTACCTGGGGGAGGGACAAGAGCTATATATATTTCTGAATTGCATCAAAGAAAAATGAGGTCCCCCGACGATAGTATGTGGTGTGTGGTAGAGCTGTGAATATCTCAAGACTGGGTGGACAGAAATATAAATCCTTGGTAAAACACCTCCCATGTATGTATTTATCTGGGTGCCTGGAGTTTGTTTTAACCACTTCAATACAGGGCACTTTCCTCCCTTCCTGCCCAGGCCAATTTTCCCCTTTTAGCGCTGTTGCATTTTGAAAGACAATTGCGCGGTCATGCAATACTGTACCTACACCAAATTTATGTAATTTTCCCCCCACAAATAGAGCTTTCTTTTGGTGGTATTTGATCACCTCTGGGTGTTTTCCTTTTTGCTAAACAAATAAAAAAAGACCGAAAAGTTTGAAAAAAAAAAAAAAGTTTTTTTGTTTATATTATACAATTTTGTAAATAAATACGTTTTTTCCTGCACTGATGAGCACTGATGAGACTGCACTGACAGGCACTGATGAGGAGGCACTGATGGGGTGGCACTGATGGGGTGGCACTGATGGGCGACACTGATATGCGGCACTGATAGGTAGCACAGATATGCAGCATTGGTGGGCACTGATAGGCGGCACTGCTAGGCAATGATAGGCAGCATTGATGGGCACTGATAGGTGGCACTGATGGGCACTGATAGGTGGCACTGACGGGCACTAATGGGCACTAATATGCGGCACTGATGGGCGGCACTGATCGGCACTGATGGACACTGATAGGCGGCACTGGTGGGCAATAATGGGCACTGGTGGGCGACACTGAAAGATGGCAATGATGGGCACTGGTGGGCAGCACTGATAGGGAGGGCACTGGTGGGCAGCACTGATGGGGAGGGCAATGGGGGGCTCCCTGAGCCCTGATTGCCATCCCTGGTGGCCATAGTGGGCATTATTGGGGTCATAGGGGGCATCCCTGGGGTCATAGTGGGCATCCCTGGTGGTTCTAGTGGCATCCCTCCCCCGAGGGTCTGCACTGGTAATCAATGATCTGATTACCAGTGCAGACCCCCCCCCCTGTCAGGGGAGCCGCCGATCGGCGCTCCTTTACTCGTGCCTGTCAGGCACGAACTAAGGAAAGCCGATCAACGGTTGTTCCTGTTTACTATGTGACCAGCTGTGATTGGACACGGCTGATCACATGGTAAAGAGCTACGTCAGTAGTCTCTTTACCGAGATCGGAGATGCAGGGTGTCAGGCTGACACCTCGCATCACCGATCGCCGCTCTGCGCGCCCCCGGGGGGCGCCCAGGGCTGTATTATCCTGCCGCCGTCATATGACGTCCGGTCAGGATAATACAACCACATTCCCGCCGTCAATCTGTAATAGGGCGGGCGGGAAGTGGTTAAAGGCTTTAACTGGTTCCGGACTGCCCACCGCATACTTACTGCGGCAGGGCGGCCCTCCTACGCAAAACACCCCCTAGCTGTGGTCACGCGCCTAAAGCTAGGGGGTGAACGCGTGCGCGCTGCCGGCGGTGCACTCCCGCCCCCCATCAGCACTGTTGCACGGGGCAGGCGGTTCCGATTGCCGTCTGACACCCGTGATCGCTCCCCGCTGAGAGAGAACGACGGTCTGCTATTGTAAACACAGCTGACTTTTCTTCTCTCTGGAATGATCACAGAGCTCCTGTGATCCTTCTATATAGGAACACAGGTCTCTGTGATCATTCCACAAGCCCCGCCCCCATACAGTTAGAGACACTCCCCTAGGCTTACATTTAACCGCTTGGTCACCCACAGTGTTAACCCCTTCCCTGCCAGTGTCATTAGTACAGTAACAGTGCATATTTTTAGCACTGATTACTGTAGTAATGTCACTGGTCCCCCCAAAAGTGTCAAAAATGTTAGTTAGGGGTCCGATCTATCTGCCGCAATGTCACAGTCCCACTAAAAATCGCAGATCGCCGCCATTACTAGTAAAAAAAAAAAAAATCAATAACAATGACCTAGATCTTTCCCGTAGTTTGTAGATGCGATAACTTTTGTGCAAACCAATCAAAGTAAGCTGATTGCAATTTTTTTTACAAAAACTATGTAGCAGAAAACAAATTGGCCTAAAATGTTAAAAAAAAATTTGATTTTTAATTTTTTTTTTGGAATGTTATATAGCAGAATGTGAAAAATATTTTTTTTTTCAGAATTGTCGCTCTTTTTTTGTTTATAGCGAAAAAAATAAAAAACGCACAGGTGATCAAATACCACCAAAAAGAAAGCTCTGTTTGTGGGGGAAAAGGGCCACAAATTTTATTTGGGTACAGCGTCGCACGACTGCGCAATTGTTCGTTAAAGTAACGCAGTGCCGAATAGCAAAATATGGCCTGGTCACTAAGGGGGGAAATCTTCCGGTCCAGAAATAGTTAATGTACCGTATGGCCCCTAATTTCATATTACTGTCTGTTCAGCTTTAGAAAATAATGTCTTCATTGTCTTTATCCCTTTTTTTTAGTGTGAGGCATATAATTCCCCCCGAGGAAAATAAAGAATTGAAGAAGATTCTTCATACAGCCAGAGAGCTGACTGGTAAGTTCTGACTTTCTATCTCTGAAACAATGTTATAAATGTGTAGCGCCCTTCTAGAAAGGTGCAAGGATTGGATACAATTAGTGTTGGCTCACTGTAAGCAGTCTGGCTGTAGAGGCTTAGTTAACCACTCATGGACCATCTCACACATCCCTCCTGCGTGAAATCATGTACCTGTACGTAAATTCTTGCACAGGGTCCAGACTTGTATAAAGTACTCGAAATTTCTACTTGAGTAAAAGTACAAGTGCTCGATCAAAAAGTGACTTGAGTAGAAGTGGAAGTGCTCGCAGAAAAAGTTACTTAAGTAGAAGTACTAAAGTATTCAACATTTTTTTTACTTAAGTATTGCAAGTAGTTTTTTCAAAAAAATTTGCTACTTAAGTACTAAAAGTAAAAAGTACCAGTAGTTTTGAAAAAAAAATTCTACTCAAGTACTGAAAGTAGAAGTACAAGTACTGTGTTATGTAGTTATTAAAGAAAGAAGTCAAACGTTTGAACATCATATTGTTTTTTATTATTTCAAATGATTAACCTGTGTTTGTTAGTAGTTTCTTGATGCACTTCAAGCGCTGTAGCACCATTTATTTGTTTGTTTCATATTTTCTTTTTATTGGAAAGATTTGGTATAGCAGCTTTTATTATACACAGCCTTTATTTTCGTATGCGCTGATTTACAAATGACATTATACACATTTTTTTGAGCTTTATGCAACCTGCCATCTACTGTTCTGGCAGTGGTAATTTTTTTTAAAAGTAACGAGTAACTATGCAGCACAAAAAAAAAATACTTGAGTAGAAGTATCGAAATCATCGAAAAAATGTAGTGAAGTAAAATTAGAAGTAGGAGAAAAAAATTCTACTCTAGGAAAGTACAGATACCGCATTTCGGTACTTAAGTACAGTACTTAAGTAGTTCTACTTCGTTACTATACATCTCTGACAGGGTCTGAGGCACGTGCACAAGCCGCCGACAACCCGCTCCTGCGGTTATTGGACACAGCAGGAACCAATCAGCAGATTCCAAAGGACATGATGACCGCTTGGACCTGCTGATCGTTCACAGAAGAGGCAGAACGGCCGTCTGTATGTAAACAAGGCAGACCACCTTTCTTTTAGAGGGAAAGATGGAGATCCTGTGTTTTTGCTAAGCAGGAACACAGATCTCTGTCTTCCTCCAGTTAAGCCTCCACCCACAAGGTTAGAAAGCACTCCCTAGGACCACACCTAAACCTTTGATCACCCCTGATGTTAACCCCTTTCCTGCCAGTGTCATTAACCACTTGCCGACAGGCCGCCACAGATATACTGCGGCAGGCTGGCTCGGCTGCGCGAATCAACATATAGGTACATCAGTTCGTGGGAGCGCTCCTGGGGCACGCGCGCCCCCATTAGGCAGCAGAGAAGCCGACCCACAGGGCCACCAAACACCCGCGATTGCTCTCCGTGGAGAGAGAGCGATGGTCTGCTTTTTTGGGCACATTTAAATCCCCATTTCCAGGACTACCAGACCTGGGTTATATTGATTATAATCTTTGACTTCCCGGGGGATGGTGCCAGAACTGTATTGACAGAGATTCACTCTCCACCCAATTTGCACTTGATATTAAAGGCTTTTTTTTTTTTTAAATAACAAATATGTTATATTTACCTGCTCTGTGTAGTGGTTTTGTACAGAGTAGCTCAGATCCTCCTCTTCTCAGGTCCCCCGCTGGCGTTCCTGGCCTCTCCCTTCTGCCCAGTTCCCCGAGAGCAAGCAGCTGGCAATGGGGGCACCAAAGCAGGCTTGCTTCGGAGCCGCAGCTCTGCATGTCCATTTACGCACAGAGCTGTGGCTCAGCCCCACCCCCTCTCTCTCCTCATTGGCTCACTGGCTGTAATTTACAGCAGCAGGAGCCAATGGCTCCCTCTGCTGTTTCAGCCAACGAGGCTCTCGTGTACAATACTGAATTGAGATAGAGCTCAGGTAAGTATTAGGGAGGGCTGGGGAGGGGATCTCCACAGAGAAGGTTTTTTACCTACAGTGTAGCTCAGTATGGGATACTCAGGAAACATTACATAAGAACTGGACACACTATACTAAGCTACGCTGATCCTAACGGTCTTTACACTATGCATAAATTATGCAGCCAGACTGGGTCCTTGAGGGAGTTGCCTCAGCCATTATCACCACTGACACTCTCACCCACTAGGCGCTAAAGCTTAGGTCTGTACTCACAATGTCACAGGATAGCTGGATGCCTCCTTCCATTATCCACTGGACACACTTCAGTAAAGGAAGTGGTTAATGCCACAGGACAGCTTTGCACCCTTCAGCTTCCACCAGGTACTCTTGAGTGAGTTCTCCAAACCAGATCCTCCTTAGCTCCAGAAGATTTAGAAATAGCACCCCCCGCTGCTACGCCACAACGGGGACCATTATGAACATCAGCTTAAATCAGTCAAACTGCTGGGGAGTAGAGGGTAGCCAAGACAGGTGAAATCCCTCCTCAGAAGGACCCTGCTGTTCTAAAGATCAAACTATTTATATGCCTCTCCAGCCACCTGCTGGGCACACCCAGGGATTGGCTGAGGCACAAAAAAATAATCAGGCTGCTCATTTGACTTTCCAGCCGACTATGTTCTAGAAACATCTAAAGTGCAGGGGGGGAAATGGTCAAACCTGCAGCCTGTGAGACCCAGAACCGCCCAAAGCAATCAGAAGCTACTCCAATGATTGCAAAGGGGACAGAAAGAATTACATTTACCAGACATCCTAGTAGCCTATCTGGAGGACAGAAATGTGTCGCTCCACTCTCTTCCTAATCTTACCAAATTCCAAACTGAAAGGAGTAGAAAAAATGGGAATGTTAGATGAAGTGCCCCTGCATTTCTTATCTTCCTATAAACTATCTCTAAGTTTAGTGTCAGCAATATGTATGGCTCTATGTAAAGTCCCAGGTTGGTAACCTCGCTACCGAAACCTGTTACACATTTATATCTGGAAATCCACCTCCTCACTGCAGACTCTGCGTAATTTGCTTAAAGTCTTTTTATGGGCTTTAAATTGCTCCTCATGGTTAAAGCTGCTCCTCCCATGCAATTTTTTTAGGCAACTTTTACCTAAGCCATGTGTGCTCAACCTGTGGTCCTAGGTGCTGCAGAACTACAAAGCCCATGAGGCATTGCAAGGCTGACATTACAAGCATGACTCCCAAAGGCAGAGACATGATGGGACTTGTAGTTCCACAACAGCTGGAGGGCCACAGGTTAAAGCGGAGTTCCTTCTTAAAAAAAAAATTAGATAAAAATACCCCCAGGACAGTCAAGGCTAGTGCATTCCACAATGCATGCTTCTGAACTGTCCCGGGTTGCACTTACCTTGTACATGAAATATAGAACAAAGAGGTTCCCCTGGGGGTGGGATTTTTAAGGCAGAAACCAGGACTTGAGTCGTTCAAAAAGTAATTTTATTTATAGTTGACAAGTGATTAACACAAACTAAAAATAGTGTTACATATAACAAAACCACATGGAAAAGTATATAAACATAAAAGAGAACATGGTCATAAATACGTCTTTGGAGAGGAGAACTGTCTGAGATGGCTGGAGAGGAGCAGACGCGTTTCGGTTTTGCCTTTTTCAATAGTCCAGAAAAGAGAGCCAAATCTCAGACTGGAAATGCAGAAGATGGTAATTAGCGCTCCAAAATTGACATTCGTAGAGGTACACATATTGCAATAGTAGAAAGAAGAAAAATACATGTTTGCAAAAATGTATTACACATAGTTTTTGCTTTATCAATGCGTATAAACAAAAAAGTCAATGGAGTGCCAATGTTGATACATACCCAGATGGACTGTTCTCTGTATGACAGATTGTGATTGACCATGTGGAGAGTTAAAATCCTATCGGAGTGTGGGCACGTAGTGCCAGGAGGCCGCCATTTAGTCTGTACTTGTTTGTGATTGTCTAAGATGATGGATTTGTTGGAAGAATCACCCAAAATTTAAGTTTACTAAGTAGAAAAAAAGAGAGAGATGGGGGGAACACAAAGGGCCCCCATGAAACGGTTCCACAATTTCCAGTCCCCAATCACCACAAGGATCCCAAAAAGAGAAGGTCCGCAATATGGGGTATCTATAAAGAGATTGAAGAAGAATGTTGCACTACATGGGAACAGTATGTTATGTGGGGCAAGGTGGCAAAATATTTAGATGGTAGCTACCATCAATTACCATGGTTGTAGAGGGAGTAATGCTTATCTTCTCATGGTTCTGAATGTGATGGAGTATATAGGGTTACTCCTATTGGTGGTCCCCAAAGAGGGCACGTGTTCTAGGAATGGAAAAAAGAAAAAATGAACTCAAAAATATTGTAGAAGAACACATTGGGCACCAAAGAGGGCCTAGTAGGGAGCAGGAGAAAACCGCCATTGCCAGCACCATGTGAGTAATCATGAAGGAGTGGAGTGTGGTTAGTTCCCAAACTTGGAAAAAAGAGGGAAAATTAGCAACAGTCAGACCCATAGTAGTACCAGGAATCAGGTAAACAGGTGAGTGTACCACAGGAAAGGAAATTATAGTATATAGTCATGCATACAAAGTGTTTGGGTAGCGAAGAAAAAAAAGTATCTCCCATGCATGAAGTATAGGAATTGGTCCCAAAAGATCACTGCAGTAAGAAGGAGAAAAGACTCACCCTGTTGGTCTCTGGTACACGGATAATGGTGGCGCGCTCTCCATAGTGAGCGTCCGCCATTAAATACGCCCGCGCCTGCGCAGTGGCCCATGGCGTGGGCCACGCCTGCAGGCATGCGGACCAATCGGGATCCCCGTGTCCCGAGTGCACAGACGCCGCCCACGTCTGGCGTGAGCAGTGACATGCGCACCGGGGCACGCCAGCGCATCACATCTGGTCCCGGGAGTCCGTACAGTGACGCACTTCCGGGGGCCATATCGGGACGAGGTGCGTCCCTTTGGTGCGCTGGGGGAGAAAAGAGACCGGAAAGGGAGGAACCTGCAACAAAGGCTGTATTGTTAATGATTGGGTGATTCCAAAGCACTGGTTAAAGTGTCCGCATTGACAAAACAGACAATATGTTTACAATAGCAGTGGGAGACCCTTTGCATACTTCTCATATGCAGTATATCATAACTAAGATGCTGGAAAATAAAATGTAAAAGACGATGGACAAAAAATCTTCAATATAACTTTTGTCACCCCTTGCTTAGAAAAACATAGTGACACTATATAATAATTTTTGTTGCCCATATGTTGAACTGAATATGGTATACAAAAATATGTATACATTGGTAAGTTGCCATATATACTTTCGATGTTAGTCCCAAATTTTTGTAGGTGTACAGATAAGGCCTATTATGATTTGTTTGTTTGAATATAGATGGTTACTTAGACCGTCACAACAATATTACCCTATATTCTAAAAGGGAGCAGAGATTAAACACTACAAGGGCCAGACTTGTATTTGCCTGGCCTATATAATGTAATGTCCAATCTGATCTTATTGGCAATATAATACTCTGTAGAGTAGTCTATTAAGTGGATTGTCGTCAGGTCGTACAGTTCTTAGGTACAAAGATTTTTAATTATTTATTGTTCCCAACTCCCTGAGCTGAATCCCTCAAGGAAGGGTTTAAAGCTAATGTTTTCATTTAATCCTGGAGGGATGGTTGCTCTAAGGTTATGAATCCAACGGGATTCTTTTTGGAGGAGGATCTTATCCCAATCTCCTCCTCTGCTGCTGGGATGTACTCGACCTAAGATAATAAATGAGATTTGTGGAAAACTGCCTTTGTGGGTAGTTAGAACATGTCTCCCAACGGGAGATCTGGATTCCGTTGGCGCATACAGGAGATGTGCCTTTGGGCTCGTTTGTGGAATTAGTTTTTAGTTTTTCCCACGTAAAAACAGCCACAGCAGCAGAGGAGGAGATAGACTACTCCTATTGTTTGGCAATTTGAGAAGTGTAAAGGTTTGTAGGGCAGGCCATTCGGTAGGAGTAAAGTCAAGAACACTTTAGAGACTAAACATCCAATCATTTCTGATACCACACATGCCATGGCTGTAGAAAATACACCCAATGATGACCCATCATGAAACGTGACCATTCTCAACGAGAATGGGCAGGCACTTATAAACACCGATAGTGACATAATAAATCTTTCAAATTACACGTTATCATCAGCCCAAATTTCTGTGTTATGGAAAGGCCTAACCTTCTGCCCCGCCACAGACATGGACAAGTTCGAATTCAAAAAGGACCTAAATTTATTCGCTCGAAAGATCCTCTTACAAAGCCAACATGCACAAAAATATAATCCCAAGTTGCTACAACCCAAATCTAAAAAACTAGAAGCCGCAGCTCTAGATACTTTAATCTCCTTGTTGGAAGAGCAAGATGGTCTAGACCTGATTGACAGAATAGATCTAGATTCACTCCTTAGTGAACACTCCCAACAAAATCCGTCGAGCAATTTTCAAAAGAAATCGGATAAATTTCCGGCTCTTAACACCAATACCAACCTGGCGGCATTTGTCATGCTAGTATCCAATGAGATTGAAAAAATTAAGATATCTTCTCAAATGAAACCATCCAACCTTAGTCAGGAAGAAAGAAAAGCCCTAACCACACTCACGGAACAACTACAACTGACAATTAAGCCCTCTGACAAGGGGGGCAATATTGTCATTATGCACAACCATCAATATGCTAGTATGTGCTGGAAGATTTTGAATAATACGAACTGGTACCAAAAAATCTCTAGAACTGCCATCGATAAATACTTTACGGAATTTTATACCATTGTAGATGGAGGTTTTCTTACCGGCTGTATTGATAAGTCTACATGGGACTACCTTCGTATCAAATTTCCAAAAATACCCACTTTCTATAGTTTACCGAAAGTCCATAAAAACAAGAACGATCCCCCCGGTAGACCAATCGTGTTCGGGAGAGGTAGTATATCTGAAAATCTGAGTCGATATGTAGACAGCAAACTACATCCCTTTGTACAATCACTTCCCTCCTTTGTGAAGGACACCATACACCTATTGCAACTCTTGGAGGACATGTCGATCCCTCCTGATGCCCTGCTGGTGGCTGTAGATGTGGAGGCTTTATACAGCTCCATCCCCCATCAGCAGGGCATCAGAACGGTCGCACATTTCCTCACCCAATCAAATCTAGATTCATCCTCCACACATCAATTCATTTTACAGTCTCTTGAGTACATTCTCACAAGGAATGTATTCACATTTGATGGTTCCCATTTCCTCCAGGTACAGGGTGTCGCGATGGGGACATGTTGTGCCCCATCGTACGCCAACCTGTACCTGGGGGAATGGGAACGTACCTTCTTATCTGAAGAATCTCACCAAAAATATACCCAGCACATACTGGCATGGCACAGATACATTGACGACATTCTGATTATTTGGACCGGCAGTGACAGTCTTTTGTTGGATTGTATTCAATGTATGAATGTGAACAACTTCAACCTCACATTCACACTGAATTACAATAGAGATTCCATCGATTTTTTGGATATAACCATTAAGAAAAACCAACAGGGACAAATTACCACAACACTATTTAGAAAACCGACTGCGGCAAATACGGTGTTATATGCAACCAGTGCACATCCAGCTCCCCTTGTTAGATCCATCCCCTATGGACAGTATTTACGCTTACATCGTAATTGCTCCGATGAACTTACCTTTAAAAGTGAGGCAGACAAATTAAGAGCTAGATTAACCGCCAGAGGCTATTCACAGTCATGCCTGAAAAAAGCATATTGTAGAACAAAAATACAACAAAGACAGGACTTAATTTTCAAAAAAACGTCATATATCACACAAAATACTAATCAGATTAAACACCAAGCGAGGATCATAACTAAGTACACTAGGCAGCCTAATCAAATACACAACATTTTAGGTAAATACTGACATTTACTAACATGCGACCCCAACTTAAATCCTTTTGTCACTGAGAAACCAGCGATCACCTATCGCTGAGCGAGATCGCTAAAAGATAGCCTGGTCAAAAGTGAATACACAGGGGAATTTCGCCGTGATCCGTGCAAACGGTTAGGTACCTACAGATGTGGGGGCTGTAATATTTGCCAGTTTATATGTACAAACACTAATTTACTCCTACCGAATGGCCTGCCCTCTGCTGCTGTGGCTGTTTTTACGTGGGAAAAACTAAAAACGAATTTCACAAACGAGCCCAAAGGCACATCTCCTGTATGCGCCAACGGAATCCAGAGACATATTCTAACTACCCACAAAGGCAGTTTTCCACAAATCTCATTTATTATCTTAGATCGAGTACATCCCAGCAGCAGAGGAGGAGATTGGGATAAGATCCTCCTCCAAAAAGAATCCCGTTGGATTCATAACCTTAGAGCAACCATCCCTCCAGGATTAAATGAAAACATTAGCTTTAAACCCTTCCTTGAGGGATTCAGCTCGGGGAGTTGGGAACAATAAATAATAAAAAATCTTTGTACCTAAGAACTGTACGACCTGACGACAATCCACTTAATAGACTACTCTACAGAGTATTATATTGCCAATAAGATCAGATTGGACATTACATTATATAGGCCAGGCAAATACAAGTCTGGCCCTTGTAGTGTTTAATCTCTGCTCCCTTTTAGAATATAGGGTAATATTGTTGTGACGGTCTAAGTAACCATCTATATTCAAACAAACAAATCATAATAGGCTTTATCTGTACACCTACAAAAATTTGGGACTAACATCGAATGTATATATGGCAACTTACCAATGTATCCATATTTTTGTATACCATATTCAGTTCAACATATGGGCAACAAAAATTATTATATAGTGTCACTATGTTTTTCTAAGCAAGGGGTGACAAAAGTTATATTGAAGATTTTTTGTCCATCGTCTTTTACATTTTATTTTCCAGCATCTTAGTCACCAGTGCTTTGGAATCACCCAATCATTAACAATACAGCCTTTGTTGCAGGTTCCTCCCTTTTCGGTCTCTTTTCTCCCCCAGTGCACCAAAGGGACGCACCTCGTACGATACGGCCCCCGGAAGTGCGTCACTGTACGGACTCCGGGGACCAGATGTGATGCGCTGGCGTGCCCCGGTGCGCACGTCACTGCCCACGCCAGATGTGGGCGGCGTCTGTGCGCTCGGGACACGGGGGATCCTGATTGGTCCGCATGCCTGCAGGCGTGGCCCACGCCATGGGCCACTGCGCAGGCGCGGGCGTATTTAATGGCGGACGCTCACTATGGAGAGCGCGCCACCATTATCCGTGTACCAGAGACCAACAGGGTGAGTCTTTTCTCCTTCTTACTGCAGTGATCTTTTGGGACCAATTCCTATACTTCATGCATGGGAGATACTTTTTTTTCTTCGCTACCCAAACACTTTGTATGCATGACTATATACTATAATTTCCTTTCCTGTGGTACACTCACCTGTTTACCTGATTCCTGGTACTACTATGGGTCTGACTGTTGCTAATTTTCCCTCTTTTTTCCAAGTTTGGGAACTAACCACACTCCACTCCTTCATGATTACTCACATGGTGCTGGCAATGGCGGTTTTCTCCTGCTCCCTACTAGGCCCTCTTTGGTGCCCAATGTGTTCTTCTACAATATTTTTGAGTACATTTTTTCTTTTTTCCATTCATAGAACACGTGCCCTCTTTGGGGACCACCAATAGGAGTAACCCTATATACTCCATCATATTCAGAACCAGAAGATAAGCATTACTCCCTCTACAACCATGGTAATTGATGGTAGCTACCATCTAAATATTTTGCCACCTTGCCCCACATAACATACTGTTCCCATCTAGTGCAACATTCTTCTTCAATCTCTTTATAGATACCCCATATTGCGGACCTTCTCTTTTTGGGATCCTTGTGGTGATTGGGGACTGGAAATTGTGGAACTGTATCATGGGGGCCCTTTGTGTTCCCCCCATCTCTCTCTTTTTTTCTACTTAGTAAACTTAAATTTTGGGTGATTCTTCCAACAAATCCATCATCTTAGACAATCACAAACAAGTACAGACTAAATGGCGGCCTCCTGGCACTACGTGCCCACACTCCGATAGGTTTTTAACTCTCCACATGGTCAATCACAATCTGTCATACAGAGAACAGTCCATCTGGGTATGTATCAACATTGGCACTCCATTGACTTTTTTGTTTATACGCATTGATAAAGCAAAAACTATGTGTAATACAGTTTTGTAAACATGTATTTTTCTTCTTTCTACTATTGCAATATGTGTACCTCTACGAATGTCAATTTTGGAGCGCTAATTACCATCTTCTGCATTTCCAGTCTGAGATTTGGCTCTCTTCTCTGGACTATTGAAAAAGGCAAAACCGAAACGCGTCTGGTCCTCTCCAGCCATCTAAGACAGTTCTCCTCTCCAAAGACGTATTTATGACCATGTTCTCTTTTATGTTTATATACTTTTCCATGTGGTTTTGTTATATGTAACACTATTTTTAGTTTGTGTTAATCACTTGTCAACTATAAATAAAATTACTTTTTGAACGACTCAAGTCCTGGTTTCTGCCTTAAAAATCCCACCCCCAGGGGAACCTCTTTGTTCTACATTTCATAGAGGGATGATGGCAGGATCCAGGATAAAGCACTGAACCCGAATAACCTCTCTCTCTTTGTACAAGAAATACTTACCTTGAAAATGTCTTGTCCAGCCCTGCCATCTCAGGTGTGGGCAGCTGAAGCCGGAACGTCCTCTTCTGCGTCCTCTTCGGTCCCACAATGCACTGCACCGGCCCTGCCGTCACTTCAGGGGCAGGAGCATCATCCCTGCACAGCTTCTGTGCATGTCCAGAACCTATTTAGCAGGGAATGCCGCGCCTGCACCGGACGTGACGTGCGGGGCCGATGTAGGCGCATTGATTCCTGGGAGCGATGACGTTCAGCTCCCAGGAATCAATGTAAGAAGGAAGTGACGGCGGCGGACGAGTCCACAAAAGGAGGAAGAGGAAGTAAGGTAAGTATATTTTTTTCTAAAATAAGGTAAGTAAAGAAAAAAAATTGTGATTATCCATTTATTTTTCAGGTGTCAGAGAGCAAACAGATGGGGAAAAGTCGCATTTTAGGGTGGAACTCCACTTTAAGCACCCATGACCATGGTGTCATTTGATAAGTCTAAAATGTTAACTGCACTACTCTCCTTAGTGTATAACAAACACATATATTGGATTTCCATAGCAAAGTTCTGCCCAGGAACTCAAAAATGGCAGCGCTCCATTTTCCTAAGTTGTTGTAAACCCCCACTTAGTGTTTGTACCTATAGGTAAGCCTATGATAAGGCTTACCTATAGGTACTGTAAATATCTCCT
This sequence comes from Pelophylax lessonae, assembly GCF_965119305.1. Classification (NCBI taxonomy): domain Eukaryota; kingdom Metazoa; phylum Chordata; class Amphibia; order Anura; family Ranidae; genus Pelophylax; species Pelophylax lessonae. Next base: position 10,109,959 of record NC_138773.1, on the reverse strand, counting down.
AAACTTGCACTGTTTAGGAGCTATTTACATTGCATGCAGCCAATGCCGTCATTGGCACATGCACTCCGAAGGACTGGCTGCCCGTGCTGTTCCTTCACAGCCCTGTGCCATGAATGGTGGCTCCTGCGTGCACGCGCGGGAGTGACATCATCACACCTCCGGCCAAACAGATGGCCGGAGGACGCAAACCCGGAAGGAAGACCAGGCATACATGGTGTAAGCAGTGAGCGGGCAGCACTGTGGGGGCTTCTTCTAAGGTAAGTATTTCATAATGAGCTAGTATGCAATGCATACTAGCTCACTATGTCTTTGTCTTTCAGGTTTTTTTTCTGAGGTTTACAACCTCTTTAAGCAGTAGATTCCGATTCCTAAACTTTCCAGCAAAGACTTTATTAGATAACAAGTTGATATCATATCAATGGACAGGAGACATAGTAGTTAGGATTGCAACCAACCAAGAAAGCCATTTCTGTTTTGGGAATCCTTGCTTACATATGATCAATATCTGGACAGACAAGAAAACATTTGAACTCTTCTATATTTGAATGTAACTCATTTCTCTTCTCCTTCCAGGGATCTATCCCATTGTGGTTCTCACCCACAAGACCTATGGGAACTTAACTAGCGTTGAGTCCTCTTTCAGGGACATGGGCATAGAAAGGATTTTTACATTTGAAAATTACACCCGTGAAGACCACTTTAAAACCAGAGGAAGACACGAGGAAGTGCTGAAGTTCCTACAGGAAGTCATTAAAGATGCTAAGTTCCGGGTAGAACATCAGACCCGGAATCCAGTGAAGGAGATGCATGACCGCAAACAGTTTGTCATGAATTACGTTCACCAGCGAGAGAAGATGATGGAGCAGGAAAATCTGGAGAGAAAGAAAGCCTTTGACAAAGCAATGAAGGAAAAAGAAATGAAAAGACAAGAGGAAGAGTTAGAAAGAGAGAGACAGAGGAGAAGAGAAGCTGATGAAGCTGCACTGAGGAAACGGAGAGAAGAGTTGGAGAGGCAGAGATTAGCTGAGAAAGCCAGATATGAGGAGGAAGTTCGAGCACAACAGGAAGCCAAGGCCAAAAAAGGCAAACCATTTTTTGGATTCTTTGGTAAGAAGAAGTAGAAATCATGAACAGGATTACACACAAACATTATAGAAAATTATTTGTTCTATATATAAGCATCAGGGGGAAGTTTTTCAACCAGGAGGAGTAAATAAAGAAAGACACAATTCTCCTGAAAAGACACAAGCCTCGTACTGAGCAGAACAGTCAGGAGCACTGTTCTATTCTGCCACAGAATCTACTACACCTCCACAGAATATTCCACACCTCCACAGAATATTCCACACCTCCACAAAATATTCTACACCTCCATAGAATCTACTACACCTCCACAGAATCTTCTACACCTTCACAGAATCTTCTACGCCTTCACAGAATCTTCTACACCTTCACAGAATATACTACACCACCACCAAATCTTTACCACCACAGAATCTTCTACACCTCCACAGAATCTTCTACACCTTCACAGAATCTTCTACACCTCCACAGAATCTACTACACCTCCATAGAATATACTACACCACCACCAAATCTTTACCACCACAGAATCTTCTACACCACCACAGAATCTTCTACACCTTCACAGAATCTTCTAAACCTCCACAGAATCTACTACACCACCACCAAATCTTTACCACCACAGAATCTTCTACACCTCCACAGAATCTTCTACACCTCCACAGAATCTACTACACCACCACAGAATCTTCTACACCTCCACAGATTCTTCTACACCTTCACAGAATCTACTACACCACCACAGAATCTACTACACCACCACCAAATCTTTACCACCACAGAATCTTCTACACCACCACCAAATCTACTAAACCACCACAGAATCTTCTACACCTCCACCTAATCTACTACACCACCACAGAATCTGCTACACCACCACCAAATCTTTACCACCACCACAGAATCTACTATACCACCACAGAATCTGCTACACCACCACCAAATCTACTACACCACCACAGAATCTTCTACACCTCCACCTAATCTACTACACCACCACAGAGTCTACTACACCACCACCAAATCTTTACCACCACCACAGAATCTACTATACCACCACAGAATCTACTATACCACCACAGAATCTTCTACACCACCACCAAATCCACTACACCACCACAGAATCTACTACACCACCACAGAATCTACTACACCACCACAGAATCTTCTACACCACCACAGAATCTTCTACACCACCACCAAATCCACTACACCACCACAGAATCTTTTCAACCTCCACATAAACGTCTCAACCTCCACATACAGTAATCTTCTCAACCTCCATGGAATTTACTACACCTCCACCTAACCATCTTTGCCTCCTCAGAACCTTCTACACCTTCATGGAATCTTCTACATCTCCATCAAATCTTCTACACTTCCTTGGAATCCTCCACACCTGCACATTACTGTCTACTCATCCACAAAATCCTCTACACCTCCACAGAATCATTTACATCTCCGTAAAATCTTTTACACCTCCGCAGAACCTTCTACACCTCCATTGAAGTCTACAGCTATCTATGGTTTTTCCAATATTTTATTAGCAACAATGTTTTCTGTGAATATAACTGCCTGAAATTAGTACAAAAAGACATCCTCATGGTATCTCTTAGGTGGACTTTATTTTATATTTTTTTTTTACTGTACTGTGGATTTTCTACAAACTGTGCACACTGTTACCTACTGTATCTAATAAAAGAAATACATTCTATGCAAATTAAAGTAAATTGCTAAATAAACAAAAGCAAAACATATATGAGAGTTGTTTTACCTGCCAAAGGATTTACTGCCATCCAGTCCTGAAATTTACCAAGCAGTGACACACAGGGCAGCCAGGAGGAAGGAACCACTTACAGTTAAAGCTGAAGTTTAGTGATATTAAAGAAAAGAGCACCAGGGACAGTACTTACCATGAATAAGGAGTGCCCCATGTGCTGTTGGCTGCTATGTTAAGTTAAAATCTGAAGTACTCTGCCCCTGGATCCCACCATAGCTGTGATCTTTTGGTGCTGTGGAGGTTAACTGGAGCAGCTCAACGACAACTACACCCACCCTTTCACCCCCTGTGCTCCATTCAGTGGGAACCAATGGTATGGCTTCTATAAATGGAGCGGGGGGGGGGGGGGGGTTGAAAAGCTGGAAATAGTCATCACCTGACCAGTGCCTGTCATAAATTCAACAGCTCATAATAACCCTCAAGGCACTGTAAGCAAATGGCTGCCGATTTCACCCTAATACACCAGCACAATTGTTTTAACAATATTCACTAAAATTGGGCTTCAATAAAAACATAGATGCCCTCTCTCTCCTGACGGAACAGTGAAAGAGCAGGAGAAGACCAATGAAGTCATCTCTCTGCTCTCTCTGATCTCTCCTACTATAAGTATATTTGTATGCAACACTCTTGATTGGCTTTCAGAGCCGGTTCACACTACCGCGACCAGAAAGTCGCCCCATGAAGGAGCAACTTTTTAGCGCGACTTTAGCGTGACTTTGAAGAGACTTTGACTTAAATGATAGGCGACTTTGTCTGTGGGGAATGCCTGGATAATCTTTTTCTTCTTCCTGGAAAGTCTGATCACAGTCACTTGAAAATAGATAAGTGATAAAAGGAATGTGAAGATTGGTGATGGCGCTACCTTTGAAACAAATAAATAAAAACAGATATAGTGCCCCTAGTGACGTGAAGGGGGATATATGGGTTGGGTGACCCACAGATGTCATAGTGCAGTGTCATAAAATAAAGGAGTGGAGAAATAAAAATATATAGATGTGGGAACAGGTATTTATTCACATAAAACAATAAACACAGAAAATAAAATAAACTAATACCGTGAAAAAATTACCCCACAACCACAAGTGTGTGAACAGGTTACAAATAAACTGATATTTGTGCCACATACACTGTGTTTTAAAATGGTGAAGAAATGTGGATAGATAAAGTCCACGAGTGGCCACTGGGTGGTGAAAATAGATAAGGATCCGACTTAGAGGTGACTCCCATTGAAGTCTATGTGCACAAGTCGGATAGAGGTCATCTTGAAGTAGTACAGGAACCTTTTCTGAAGTTGGAGCGACTTCAGTAGTGCATATTAAGACGGCTCTCATTCATTTACATTGAATTTGTGATGACAAGAGACTTGGGGCGACTTGAGGTCGCACAAGTCGTGTCCCAAGTCGGAGTAGTCTTAATCAATAGGGACGATCGAACGGTTCGGGTCAACCATCGGTTCGACCCGAACATTAGGTGTTCTAAATTCGGACGAATTCCGAACTTTTTGCGGAATTCGGTCACCAGAACTGCCCAAAATGCAATGGGACAGGAATTGGGCTTTAAAAGCCACGGATTGGCCCAGAAACGTCAGTAAAAGCCAATGAGGGGAGCAGGAGTCTGCTAGGAATGTGATTGGAGTGACTACGGGGACCAGAGGCCAATCAGGAGTGAATACACCCCACAGTATATAACATAGCCCCGCCTAACCTCTAGCACTGTAATACAGAGGCTTTTGAAGAGAGTGGAAGCATAAGTGTTTCTCCTTGTAAAGCTCCAGTGTCATTTTGCAATTATCTTCTGCTGTATGGAGCTGTTCTTTTATTGTGAGGAAAGGGATATGCAGTGTAGTTAGGGTACTATATACCACTATAGTTAGATTCAATAGTCTAGTTTTTGTAGGGATACTTTTAAGTGTCAGGGTGACTGGAGTTTAGGGTGACCCGACTCTGCCATGCCTGGGTGACCGAACTCTGCCATGTCAGGGTGACCATAGTGTAGTTTAGGCTGACCTGACTCTGCCATGTCAGGGTGACCGTAGTATAGTTTAGGGTGACCTGATTCTGCCATGCCAGGGTGACCGAACTCTGCCATGTCAGGGTGACCGTAGTGTAGTTTAGGGTGACCTGACTCTGCCATGCCAGGGTGACCCCACTCTGCCATGTCAGGGTGACCCCACTATGCAGATTTTGGGTTAGGGGTATATATATATATATATATATATATATACACATACACACATATATATATATATATATATACACACACACACATACATATATATTGTGACAGGAAGTCAGATAAATCTGTGGGTCTTGTCACAGAAGGAAGATTCATTTCTGCCTTGTTTAGACAATTCACCAATTACTATCAGGTGTCGGCTGCGGAGGTAGCCAGAAAGGTTTAAGGACGTTGGAAAGCTTCAGCTATTCAGAATGAGGCAATTAAGGCCTCTATAAGTTATCCAGAGGATGACTACTGATTGCTGCCTCTGAGGCTTTTTTGCGTTAAGGAGAGCAGTGAGCTGAGAAAGACTTCTGAAGGTGAGGTGGTGTTGATGTTTTCTGTGTGAAAAGGAAAACTAATGGACAATTGGTTTTCTGCTGTATGACCAGCAGTGTCTGCCCAGCAGTAGGTTGGGACAGACTCCATAGGTAGGTTCCTGTGTTGTGAAGGTAGACGCCCCAAGTGGCCAGGGTTTTTTTTATGTTTGTTTGATTTATGCTGTTTGGATGCTTGCACTTGTTTCCAGCAAAATGGAAGAATAAACCAAAGACCGCTGTTTTCAACCACTCCTCGGCTGTCTCTCTGTGTAACGAACCCACCCAAGGGGTCACCCACACCCACTACCGAGCTAACCCCTTACAATATACACAGGTATGTGACCCCTTATAGATAAAAACCCCAACTGAGCGCAAAGGTTACTGCTGCAGATCTCTGGAATGATGTCTATAAAGATTTTAGAATGTTGTAGAAACTGACCGATGAACAATACTGGTACTGGTATCTGATGTAAAGAAATTAATCTGTCCCTACCTCACACAGGAACCTTGGCCCTCCCTACACTGCTACAAATGTCTCTGCACTGTCTGACTAAAAAAAATGACTCTCTCCCTGCCTGAATCGCATGCCTATCCCTCTCTGAACGCCACAAAATGACACTACACGCTGCGGCTGCGTGTAGTGTGGAGCGTGTACTTGGCCCCTGAGCCATGATTGGATAATGGCAGCCTGCCTTTAGTCCAATCATGGCAGAGATCTGTTGATTGGCCAAAGCATGAGGTCGGGGTGCATGCTTTGGCCAATCACATAATGCGCTGCAAGCGCGGCGTGTGTGCAGTGCATTATGGGAATCTCAAATTTCCCATGAAGAAGCACATTTGTTCGTCATTCGAACGAACGATCCAACGAGCGATGTTCGAGTCGAACTTAGCCTCGACTCGAACTTAAAGCTCATCCCTAGCCACCACTAACACACATCTACAAGAGAGCTTGTTCTGGGGAAAAACAACAGACTTACTGGCTGGATCCCCAGATGAAAATAGAAGAAAGAAAGCCTAAAAAAGAAAAATCTAATGCAGCTCTCACATCTAACAATTGGTAAGCTGCAATATAATAAATGTCTGACTTTTGGTTTTAATACCGCATGAAAATGGTAGTAAACCACAGCTGTTTAAAAAAAAAAACACCTGTAGGCAATGGCATAATGTGCTAGTATGCATCCCATACTACCACATTATGAAATACTAACCTTGGAACAAAGTCCTCCAGCACTGTGAGCCCTCCGTTTGGGCAAGGTATATTCAGAGCACATGCTCTGGTGACGTAACTGATTGCATTCAGGGTAAATATCTCCTAGACGGTGCACATTTAGGAGATATTAATTTTACCTACAGGTAAGCCTTATTATAGGCCTTGTTATAGGCTTACCTGTAGGTAGCAATCACCAAACGGGCTATACTACTGCTTTAGCCATATATCTCAATGTATGTGAACAAAAGATCTCTGTTTATAGCAAAGTTACCTAGAAATGGTGAACAGCAATGTGCACAGGCTTCATTCAGTATTTTTACTGGATAGATTAAAGCAGTGTTTCTCAACCTTTTTTCAATCAAGACACCATTTAAAATTATGGACAGTCTCGAGGCACCCCATTCTAAAATGTAAAAAAACTATTCTAATAGCTTTACACAATTCAACAACATCTGCAAGTAGGACACCCAAAGTTAGAGGTGCTTTATTCTTCCAAAGCAAATACACTTTTTCACATTGGTACTGACTAGTATTCCAATGTTTAATTTCTCCCTCAATTTCTCTCCACCAGTCAGCTAATGTCACCCTGGTGCTGAAGGAGAGAGGCCGAGGAGCAGGGCCTGCCCTACCATGGGTCCCGCTGGCAGGGGAGGGCTGGCAGCCTTGGGCCTGGGGGGCAAGTCCAGTCAAGTGGCCCATTGAACCACCGAATCAGCTCACCATCTATGCCCACCTGGTTTATAATGGACATTGATGTTATGAAGCAAGAAAAATATGATACAATGTGGTAACATAATTTAATGTTAATAGCAACAAAGGAGGTTTAACAAAAATAATGCATCAATGCAGCCTCACCAGTGCCCATCAGTGCAGCCTAATCAGTGCCCATTAATGCAGCCTCACCAGTGCCCATCAAGGCAGTCTGATCAGTGCCCATCAATGCAACCTGACCAGTGCCCATCAATGCAACCAGGCTGACCAGTGCCCATCAGTTCAGCCTCACCAGTGCCCATCAATGCAGCCTCTCCAGTGCCCATAAATGCAGCCTCACAGTGCAGCCTTATCAGTTCTCATCAGTGCAGCCTTATCAGTGCCCATCAATGCAGCCTCACCAGTGCCCATCAATGCAGTCGGATCAGTGCCCATCAACACAAACTGATCAGTGCCCATCAATGCAGCCTCACCATTGTTCATCAGCTCAGCCTCACCAGTGTCCATCAGCTCAGCCTCATCAGTGTCCACCAGTGCAGCCTCATCAGTGCCCATCAACGTAGCACCACCAGTGTCCATCAGTGTAACCTCAACAGTGCTCATCAATGCAGCCTGATCATTGCCCATCAATGCAGCTTTACCAGTGCATATAAGCTCAGCCTCATCAGTGCAGCTTGATCAGTAGGGATGATCGAACGGTTCGGGTCCACCATCGGTTCGGCCCGAACATTGGGTGTTCGAGGTTCGGCCGAATTTAGAACCTTTTGCCCAAAAAGTTCGGAATTCGGCAACCAGAACCGACCAAAATGCAATGCTTCAGGAAATGGGCTTTAAAAGCCCGTGATTGGACCAGAACCATCAGTAAAAGCCAATTGAGGGGCAGGAGAATGCTAGGAATGTGATTGGAGTGAGTAGGGGGTCCATAGTCCAATCATTAGTGAATACGCCCCCCAGTATATAAGATCGCCCCCGCCAAATTCCTAGCATTCTTGTACGGGACATGGAAGAGAGTGGAATGCTGTTCTGTTCTAATGTGTTACAAAGTGTCATTTAGCTATTTTTAGTGTGAGGAAAGGGATATCTAGTGTAGTTAGAGTGCTCCTTTTACACTTTAGTTAGCTTTAAAAATTTAGTTTCTGTAGGGAAAGTGTTAAGTGTAAGGGGACCGTAGTGTAGTGTAGGGTTAACTGACAGTGACTGCTATGGAAGGGTGAAAAAACCCTTCCATAGCAGGGTGACCGCTATAGAGAAATGATCATTTCTCTGAGTTGCTTCGGGACAGGAATATGGCTTCTCACCAGCAAGTATTTTTCATGCTGCAGGGGTTGCCACTGCCAGTGCTTTTTTGAGGACATGTTTGATGTCAGACATGACATCTGAACATGTGTATAGGGGGTATATATACACATATATGTCTGTATATATACCCCTAGACATATATACAGTAATCCCCCGCTACATCGCGGTTCAGTTTTTGCGGTCCCGGTAATTCGCGTTTTTTTTTGTAATGTTATTTTACTATATAGATCATTAAAAATGAAAGATTTTTGTGTTTTTCATAGCTCTTGCTCTGTCTCTAAGTATCTTTTATGTGTTTAAATGAGTTTCTATTGTTTTAAAAGTGTGTTTAAAGACCTTAAAATGCTTCTACACGTACAGTGACAGTAAAAAAAAATCATGCCTACAATGCATTTTAATAGGGTTTTTCCATTTCGCGGAATTCCACTTTTCGCGGCTGGGTCCGGAACGTAACCCCCGCAATGGAGGGGGGTTTACTGTAGGTGTGATAGTAGCAGAAATATATGCTTGCGCTAATGAAATCATTTACAGTAATATATTTCTGCTACTATCACACCTATATATGGCTAGGTGTCTATAGGTGCCTGCCTCAAAAGAACCCAAAAAAATGCCAAAAAAACGCTAGTGTCAAAAAAAAAATGCCCAGGTGTGTTTTTGCTGGCATTTTTTGGGGGGTTTTGGAGGCAGGCAAAACATCTGTATTAGCCTCTGAAAACTCTGAAAACTCACTTGCACAGGGCTCCACTGGCTCCTTGCAGGTCTTAGCAGAAGCAATCTCCTCTGTCCTTTCTTCCCGCCTCCTGGCCTCTGAATGACATCATGCCGGACTGGGACTAGGAAGCACCTGTCGGGTGGAGATCACTCTGCCTGACAGGGAAGTGACTGGACTCACCAGCCAAAAAGGCCACTTACTCCACACCGCTTCCACCCCTGCAGACAGGCATGACAACAGCCAGCTGCTGCTACATTGTGTTATACTTGCAGAGCTGCAGCGGAGCAGTGACATACTCGCACTGCTCCGCTGCAGCTCTGCAAGTATAACACAATGTAGCGGCGGCTGGCGGGTGTCATGCCTGTCTGCAGGGGTGGAAGCAGTGCGGAGAAAATGGCCTTTTTACATGGCATCAGAGCGGCCTGGAGGGCAATTTCCTCCCTGCCCCCCAGCCCAGTCCGCCCCTGCCCGCTGGGTCCATTGGACCCAGGCAGAACTTTGAGAGGGGTGGCAAATGACGCCCAAGATTTCTTTTCCAGCTGTTTTTTGTGTCATCCAGGAGCGGACTGGGCTGTAAAAAAGCTGCTCTCAACAAGTATACTCAGTTTCTGGGTGTGAGGGTGCTACATGTGTACTACACACGGGTCCTGAGGGGTGGAGGGCCAAATGTGCTGACAAACACTGCGCCCATGGAAGCCCTAGGGCGCCAAGATGGGGGAGCGGTAACATAAAGGTATGTCATATAATTTTGCATATAGACAAGGTGCTTTTGTCTATATACCTTGCAATAGAGTTTGGCGAGCTTACCTGTCCCTTCATGTCTGTATTAGAGGTCAGACTGCACTTCTGGTTCCTTTTTATCACCTCTACTTCCTGTTCCTGCCCCGCCCAGGTGATCACAGGAAGTCTATATTAACCAGTGCACTGCAGGTCTGCTTTGCTGTTCAACAGTGTTAGTTCTTGTTTCCTGTGTGCTTGAACTACTCTTCTGTGTACCGACTTTGGCTTGTCTCTGACTATTCCTGTTTGCCTGTTACCCTGACCTTTGGCCTGTCCCTTGGTTACCCTTGTCTGCCTGTTACCCCGACCTCAGCTTACCCATCACCATTCTGTGTGTCCTGAGTGGCTGCTTCCCTTCTCTCCCTACGGAGCGTGACCCGGGGGACCCCAGGGGCCGTGACCTGGGCCCAGCTGCAGCCAAGTCCATCCTCACCACTAGAGGCTCTGGTGAACACCTGCTGGGTCTTAGACTCCGCGCCCTGGGGAATCTTGGGCTCACGTTCCGGTCCATCCGCAGCAGTCTGCAATCGGGTTCACTACCTTGCGCTGCCCAACTGCCTCCAACAGGGTGCAGTCGTCACCTGGCCACAGGTGACCTGACATTATATAGTTTTAACCTCCCTGGCGGTATGATTATGTCAGGAATTATGTACCAAAAGCGGTACAATTTTTTGATATTTATAATATATACTGTATATATATATATATATATATATATATATATATATATATATATATTATACTATATATATATATATATATTAATAATATAGTTTATAATTCACAATTTATAATATTTGATATTTTTCTGATACTAAGGTGATACTGTGTAATCCTCTCAGATTACATTGTATCACCTCCTTTTTATGTGTTTGTGTTTTGTGCAACATTTGAATTTCCCTCCCAGTTCTGCTACCATGCACCATTGCTGCTGCAGGGAACGGAACCAGGAAGTCATCAGACCGACGGACGGCACGGCGGGGATCTCAGCGGCGATCACAGCAATGGGAGATCATCGCTGGATCGCCAGGAGAAGGTAAGGAACCCCGCTGCGCGCTCTACACATCCACCCCGAGCGTGACTCGGGGATACCGATCCTAGCATGAATAAACCATCCCGAGTCACGCTCGGGGTTACCGCTAAGGGAGTTAATTACCATTGTAGCAGGATTCCCAGCTGTTTTGCTGAATATGGGTCCCCCTGGGTCACCGGGTGCAACAAAAAAACCTTTGTGCATGTTTCTCCAAGTGTGAGCACTGAGACAAGGAACAGTCCAGTATATTTGGGTTTTTTGTATTTATTGAGAACTTGGATGGGAGAAGGGAATGAGTGGGATTGTCCTTTGGTTCAACTATGCACCACTTGCTGGGGACAACTGAAAATGCTGATTGGCGCTGACTTGACGCTGGCTAATTGCCGGTCAATGCCGGTTAATGCTGGTTAACGCTGGCTTGCTGCCTGTTAACTCCAAACTGACTTTGGACTTCTTTCTTGCATAAAGAAGTCCACGTTGAGCTCCCTTAAGCACTCCTTGCTGAGGTAGCTACTTGTATGACTGCTGAACACTTCAGGGCCCACACCAGCGCCCCCTTTTACTCACTTATCTTAAGGGCTTAGACACTGGCATCCCCTTTCTAAGCCTTCTCTACTGGTCAGCTGGCTCCCGGATCCCTCTGACCTTCTGGAGTGGTCCCCTCTCCTAGGCAGACCCCTGGGCAGTTTCAAGCACTCACAACACTGTTTTTCCCAGAAACTTCTTTCCAGCAGCTCCACTCGGTCCACAAAACTCTGGATCCCTCTCTCTGTAGCCCAGCTCAACCTTCGTCCTCTAGACCGACTTCCCAGGACACCTTCACTACCGCTGACAGGAGAAGAGACAGCCATCACCCTCCTCCGTGGACTCTGCCTTCCCGCCAAAGACCCCCTGTCACATGCTCCCCTCAGACTTATAACTCATCCCAGGGTGCATTGCAGCAAACTCTGCCCACTGAGATAGCCATAAGCCCTGGTGCACTATTAGCTGGGTTTCCTCCACTGTCCAATAAGAGCCCTCATTGGAAACAGTGGGGAGACTCACTAGGCTCAACAGGTCACACCTGGAAACATGTGACAGCCTAACTAAATGATCAGCCCCCGCTGATATGGAGGGTGCTACACCATGATATAAAATAATGTATGTGGGGGCCTTTTGGTGGGCATGATTTCTTTCTTGGGGGGGGTGGGGGGAGGCAGCATTTAATTCTTGGACCCATGCAGCACAATGTCTTGGACCAGCCCTGCAGAGAAGGGTCAAACAAGGCTGTGGAGGCAACAGACATTCTCCTTATTATGACGTCATTGGTTGTTAGGATGCCAGTGTCTGAAAAGTTGTAATGGTGCATAATGAAAACCCGTGGCTTTGTGAAACTAAAAGGTAGACTTCATCCACCTGCTGGCCTGTATACAATTTTTGATAAGTTTTTAAACTTTTTTTTGCCTGGGTACCCTGGTTGAAAAGGGCTGGTTTAACCTCCCTGGCGGTCTGATTATGTCAGCAATAAGCCGACTGGAGGACACAGCAGGAGGACATCAGGGGATCATAGGGACAAGTTAAGTTTAACTAAAGGGTAACCTAAGTGTGGCTCAGGGTTACCACTTTTGGTCCTGACAATTAACCCCAAGTCACACTCAGGATTACTGCCAGGGAGGTTAAAGGATCTTCCTGACATTTAGGGGACATTTAAAGACAACCCCCCCCCCCCCGTTATAAACCTCCAAAAGCCACCCTAATGTTGACTTTCTAATTGATTTCAATACAATTAACTGAATGATCTCAGTTCTGTCGAACTATCAATGTCGTGAAACCTCTCTCATCCCTACTTTTCTGAACACCAGTGCAGTCGGCTAAAATTGCACCATTCAGCACCACCATCACTCACAGTACAAAGGTTAAAAAACAAAAGTAAATGGAGATTTTAGGGTGCCCTCATCCATTATCATTCAAATTTTCTTTTATGTATATGCATCTAAAAATTGATAAATAGATTATTAAAATGAATAGCATTCTGGCCACCAATGTGTAGGCAGGTGCAGTCTGCTTTCTCCACTGTAGGTGGCACTTGTTCGGAGCGCTACTGCAGCTGGAGAGGAAGTCAATGAAACTTGGATTCTCTATGATTTATTCGGTCCGCTGGAGCAGCATTGCAGTTGGCTACCTTACATCTAGGTGACCCTGGGGGCCATCTTGGGTCAAGCAGAGGCTTTGCCAGTAACAGATGTGACCAGAAATGTGGGGACTGCCACAGAGAATATCAGGCACAAATATAGTGTAAAAGAATAGAATTTATTTAAAAATAAGTGAATTACACAAATTTAAACACACCTCCAGAATACTAAAACTGTGTAAATCAAACCTGATAACCAAACAATAGTGATACACAGCGAACAACTGCTCAAACCAAATATATACAGAAAACAGGATAAACGAGTCATAATCCTAACAGAGCCGGGGTCATACACCGGAGATCAAGCAGTGGGAGCTGGGAACAAGACAAAACAAGGAGAGGGTAACAGGAGACCGAGTAAGCAGGTAGGAAGGAATCAGGCCGCAGGGTCAGGATCAGGGTCCAGGATCAAGATCAGGATGCAGCGACACAGGAATGCAGGTCAGGGGCACATGGAGACAGCACCAAGGCAGTGAGAAAGAACATGCACAGGATTTAGCCACTTAAGGACCGGGCCCATTTTTAACACATTTTGTTTACAAGTTAAAATCTGTATTTTTTGCTAGAAAACTACTTAGAACCTCCAAACATTATATATATACACACATTATATATATATATATATATATATATATATATATATATATATATATATATATATATATATATATATATATACTTTTTTTTTTAAGAAAAGAGAATAAAATGGTGGACATTGCAATATTGTTTGTCACGCGGTATTTGCGAAGCGGTCTTTCAAACGCCAGTTTTTTGGAAAAATTACATTTCACTGCATTTAAAAAAAACTAAGCAGTAAAGTTAGCTTTTTTAGTTAGTTTTTTTTTTTTTGTATATTGTGAAAGATGATGTCATGCTGAGTAAATAGATGCCCAACATGTTACGGTTTAAAATTGCGTACACCAGCAGAATGGCGACAAACTACGGTCAATAATAATCTCCATAGGCGACGCTTTAAAAATGTTTAACGGTTACCAGTTTAGAGTTACAGAGTAGCTCTTTTTTTTTAAATCATTGCTCTCACTCTGGCGTTCACGGCGTTACCTCATATGTGTGGTTTGAATAGCGATTTTATTTGCAGGCGCGACTTCCGTATACGCTTTCTTTTGTGCGCGAGCTCACAGCGATGGGGGGGTGGTAATTTTTTTTTTCTTCCTATTTGTTTTATTTATTTTTTTACTTTTAGCACAGGTTTAAAAAAATAAAAAAAATCTGATCACTTTTATTGCTGTCACAAGCAATGTAAACATCCCTTGTGACAGTAATAGGCAGTGACAGGTACTCTCTAAGAAGGGATAGGGGGTCTAAAAGACTCCAAACCTCTCCACTACACTTCCATGTATTTAAAATGCCTAAGGCATTTTTTAATACTGTCACTTTTTAAATTTGGCACTTTTAGCAGCCGAGTAACCCGGAAATGATGTCATGGACGCCGCCTCCAGGTTATGTCATCAGAGACCCGATCTAAGCTGCATCCGGCTTTGACGCGCCGGCTGGTTGCTTGGGTCTCCTGGTGGAACGGTAGACCCGGACAGAGCAGCGGAAGGCGGCAGGAGGGGGCTAATGATCCAGCGGCTCCTGAGCCACATCGGTCATTACCGCCTGAAAGCCAACCGCCAGCTCTAAAAAATGGTACCGGGATGATGCCTCTAGCTGCAGGCATCACCCCAGTACAGCCACCTATTGCAGCCGTAGTAGGTCTAAGTTGATTTGCGGTAAGTGATTAAATACATTTCCTTCAACCAGCATCAAGTGATGACTGATTGCATGAGATGTCAGCTTCTGGCTGCTGAGAGACACCCCCCTGGTGGACACTGGAACTGCAGCCTATGGATCTGGGAGCTACAGTGCCACCAGCAGGTGAGTCGTTTCCTGACACGCTTTTTAAGTCCATGCCCACAGGTTTTAGCAGGCATTTGTGAAGTGGCTAGTGTAGGGAAAGATACCCCACCTGTCAGAGAAAGCACAAGCAGGTAGGGAGAGGTTCCAGAGGAGTAAAGAAAGCTCAGGGCCTACATCTACACTTTCACAAGCTCCCTCTTGGGTTGGACCAGCCACGCCCCACTCCACCCCCCTCACCAGGCGCTGTCTTCAGCTCGGGTCTACTACTGCTACTGAATCCCGGGCTGCCGCCATACAGCACCATTCTGTGACCAATCTACACCAGCCTATCCCGGAGCCATGCATACCCTACGGGCAGGGTAAGGAGCTTATTTTGTAGTCACATATTAACAACTCAGAGCCATCAAGTGGTCGTCTGACAGCATTGTATGAAACTGCATTAGATCAATAAAGCCCACCCTGACTCCTTACCAACCGGACATTTACCATACATGGTTTGCTTGCTTATATAGCCAATAGTATGCTGAAGACTTGCACTATACTCAGGGGGGTTCTGAGGTCATTAATGGCACTTTTCCACTGCAAGTACTGGCTCGTACCGGCTCGGCTCTACTCGGCCCTGCTTGGCCCAGTTTGCTTTTCCACTGCTGGTACCACATGGTATAGTGTCGGATCGGTTCGGTATGGTACGGTATAGGTTTGCTTTTCCACTAAAGTAGTACTAAAGTTAAGTGGGTGGGATAACAATGGGGTGGGTGGGATTATCTGACCAATCAGTGGCTAGTAGTGACTGCATGCAAAGGATTGTGGGATATGGTACCAGTTTGGTACCTGTTGGAACCACAATTGAGTAGGTACTGTTTTTTCAGAGCCGTACCGTACCGTTCGGTTCCATGCAGTGGAAAAGCAAACCTATACCGTACCGTACCGTTCCGACACTATACCATGCAGTACCAGCAGTGGAAAAGCACAAAAGCGTGCCGAACCGTTATGGTTCCATGCAGTGGAAAAGCGCCATTAGATGCGGATGTTTGCACAACCATTTCTGACTTTTCCATATGGATTGGGATTTTCCATGCATGTGTATCTCTCCACCTGCTGAGATTTCCAGCTGGTGACTGTCTGGACTGTTATTCCATGCACTGTGATTACCCATGATGATCAATGCTATAATATAGCCCATTCATGGACTAGGACTAATTATTGCTGCAGTGCACTTTCTGCCCCGTCCCAGATACTGTGGGAGTATCCGGTTACTGCACCTTCCTGTAATAGGATAACCAAGTTCATCACATCTTCCCTGAACAGGAGGTATTGGTGTGGCCTTTAAATGTCCACTATAAGACTTTGAACTGGAGTAACGTATTGTGCCATAGGCCGGAATATTGCAATGAACCTTTTTCTTTAGTGCTGGTTTCAATCAAAGTGTTAGACTTTGTACTTATTGATCTGTATTATATGCTTGATTTTTGTACATAGCCATAAGATTAGGATTTCTAAGTGGTATGCAAGCTTGGGCCTATTTTATACGCTTTATTTTTTGGGGGGGAATGGTTTTCATGTGTTTACACTGGGTGTCTTAGGGTGATTTTCTCTGCAATTTTAGCGGGTTGGACTTTTTATACCAACCTATTTTTCAATAAAGATTATGTTTTGCTTATTAATACTGGTGTTGAACTTTAATTGTGGCCTTTCAGCTGGTGTTCTGTTTTTTTAACAGGACCCCAGATTTTGTTTCCTTTGGTAAGTATACTGTATGGTGGTTAGCTACTGAAGCTTCTGGTCTAAACTTGACCATGCGGTAATAATATTAATCAGGAATTACCATTCCCAATAATCATTGGGTATATATATGGTCATTGGATTCCATGTAACTGTTTTTAATCTTGAATTCTACTACTGCTACCCTCCGCTGCATTGACTAAGTTCCCGGACAGGCATTCTACCCTCCGAGTTGTCGTGAATGTTCTGCTAGTTCTACAATACATTTACTGCATCCTGGGCCTCAGTGGCATTACTGCCCCCGCACAACGCTCCACCTAGCCCTCATTTGGCCCATACAATTTTACAGAAAAAATAATACATTTTACAACAGATATGATTACTTCACAGTTTGCCATCCTTGCGTATACCCTTCAGCAATTTACACATATCTAATGAGCACAAGGTATTTCCTGGAGTCTTCCATGCTGATAAAAGCAGAGAATCCCAGTGGCAGGTACATTATATGATTCAGGGGTTCATAAATACCCTTCTTCTTCAAGTGCTGCGAAACACTGTTAAGTCTGTTTTGCCCCCATGCATGAGCTGACTAACCCAATCAGTGTTGCAACCATAAAGTGAGTGTTTTATATAGCAACTGATAGAAGGCAATAAGGATATAAAGATTAAAAAAATGTCTTGCACATTGACCGGGGTGGGGGTTCATACAGGGAAATTCCTGCTCACGGACTGATCTAGATATCAGATCAGAGCAGAGACCAGTATTCAGTTATTTTAGTGTAGTCAGGGTTAGAAGTAGTAATTATCCTTCCCGTGTGCTCTCCAGACATGTCTGGAGATATAAGCAAAATCCGAGCACCATTACTGGAATCAAAGCTAAAGCCTCAGTCCCAAACGACTCATCCCAGGCAGTTCATCCGAAACTTCAGCTTCCATAACTGCAAACTGGGTAACCAGGGCTTCCAGAGACTTCTGTTACAGGTCTTTGGATTTGCCGGGCATGGCAAATCCTCGTTCATTAATACCTGTAAGATTGTTTTGGAAAACTCATCCTACGACAACTATACGAAGGCGGCAGAATCCTATGGGGTAGACACTATGGACCGGCTAACCTACAAGCTGACGGAAAACATCATCCTGGTGGATAATCGCGGGTGTTCCACTATGCGCAGCCATGAGAAAGGAGAGATATTTGCCCAGCTCGGTAAGTGTGAGACCTAGGGTTCTATTTTTAAAAACAATTTGCAGAGCGATTCACCCTGAAAAAACTGCATGTACATTCGTTCTACGTAAATGGAGGCAAAATCCAATGTTACCGGACCATTTCTTCTCCAGGTTGGATGCTCTTCGATCATAAATGTAGTGTGAATTAGGAGAATACTGCAATATGGTGACTAGATGGAACTGATGATCATTAGAAATAAATATGAATACAGTAAAACCTTGGTTTGAGAGTAACTTGGTTTAAGAGCGCTTTGCAAGACAAGCAAAATTTTCAAATAAATCTTGACTTGGTTTACAAGCGATGTCTTGATATACAAGTAGCATCATGTCACAACTGGGTATAAAAGAGAAGAGAGGCGCCTCTAAGTGTAGCAATATGGTTACATTTAATGAAGGTACAACATTTAGCAACTCACATGGTTGATGATTGGAACAGGCACATCTAAGTATGCAGGCATCCAGGCTAAAGCTGTCCACATAGACCATCCTCTGCACCGCCATCTACGTCATCCCTTCCATGCTGCCCCTCGCTTTTAGATCCCTTTACTGCAGGTTGGTCTTCCCGGTCAGGATTACAGACTGGCAGCCGGCGGTGCAGAAGATAGTCCATGTGGACAGCTTTACCCCGGATGCCTGCATACTTAGATGTGCCTGTTTTATTCATCAACCATGTGAGTTGCTAAATGTTGTACCTTCATTAAATGGAACCATATTGCTACACTTAGAGGCGCCTTTCTTCTCTTTGATACTCTGTAGCTCCTACTGGATTTTGCTTCTAATCCCCTTGTGGAAGGGGCTATTTGTGGATGGACATTTTATGGTTATATAACCTATCGCAATGCTATAATCTTTTTATATGGACTATAAACTGAAGGACTTATGAATAAATGATTGTGGAACGAATCATCTGAGTTTCCATTATTCCTTATGGGGAAATTTGCTTTGATATAAGAGTGCTTTGGATTACAAGCATGCTTCCGGAACGAATTATGCTCGCAATCCAAGGTTTTACTGTACACCATAATGGTAATGATGAGAGAATCTACCTGAGTGTGATTCACAGACAGGTTTTTTGTATTCCTGCTTGAAGTTTACAGACCTTGCAGCAAAGACTATTAAAGTCTATAGAGAAGGAATCCTGTTATACAATTCTGGTCATTTGTAGGGCTACTAAGCAGGCTATTGTTAAACAAAAAGGTATGGGAAGCAAGGCATTGCTATGGAGGACATCTACCAATGCTAATATAAAAAATAAAAAAAAAATAACACTAAATAAAAAAGCTCCAACACATACTGAGAGTATGGCTTCAATAAGACCACCAATTTATAGAAAGGAGGTGGGGTTATCTATTATTTCAAATGATTGGCTCCTGTAACTCATCTGACCAGGGAAAGGCCATGTACTATATTATAGGTTGTTCTTTACTTTTTTTATGATGAACCTGCAAACTTTCTATCCAAATGTTTGCAATTCATGAACTTCAGAAATTCACCCGAAATCAAACCTGACCCTCATCCCTAATAATAGGGTGATTATAGTTTTTAACCCAAATAGTATGTTAGATGTTTAAATTCCATATCCAGGTAGCTGGACATGCCTGTGTAGTGCAATCTGTTTCTTCTTTTTAGTAAACTTCAGCTGAAAGGGCATTGAGGGGAGACCCCCTTGGGCATGCCAGACAGTAAAGCTCAACCACATGTTAGGTGTCCTGTATATCTAATCAGTATATTTAGCTACTTCCAGGTATATACAGGGTGCATCTCATAAAATTAGAATATCATCAAAAAGTTAATTTATTTCAGTAATTCAATTCAAAAAGTGAAATTCATATATTTTATATAGATGTGTTACACACAGAGTGATAGATTTCAAGCATTTCTTTCTTTTACTTTTGATGATTATGGCTTACAGCCAGTAACACCCCAAAATTCAGTATGTCAGAAAATTAGAATATTATATAAATAATATAAAAAAAAAGGATTTTTAATACAGAAATGTTGACTTAGTGAAAAGTCTGTCCATGTACAGTATAGGATGCACTCTATACTTGGTCGGGGCTCCTTTTGCATTACTTTACTGCATCAATGCGGCGTGGCATGGAGGCGATCAGCCTGTGGCACTGCTGAGGTGTTATGGAAGCCCAGGTTGCTTTGATAGCGGCCTTCAGCTCCTCTGCATTGTTGGGTCTGGTGTCTCTCATCTTCCTCTTGACAATCCCCCACAGATTCTCTATGGGGTTTAGCTCAGAACAGTTTGCTGGCCAATCAAGCACAGTGATACCATGATCATGTGACCAGGTATTGGTAGTTTTGGCAGTGTGGGCGGTGCCAAGTCCTGCTGGAAAATGAAATCAGCATCTCCATAAAGCTGGTCAGCAGAGGGAAGCATGAAGTGCTCTAGAATTTTCTGGTAGAGGACTGAGTGGACCAACACCAGATGACACGGCTACCCAAATCATCATGGACTGTAGAAACTTCCCACTGGACCTCATGCAACTTGGATTCTGTGCCTCTCCACTCCTCTTCCAGATTCTGGGACCTTGATTTCCAAACGAAATGCAGAATTTACTTTCATCTGAAAAGAGGACTTTGACCACCGAGCAACAGTACAGTCCTTTTCATCCTTAGCCCAGGTAAGATGCTTCTTACATTGTCTCTGGTACAGGAGTGGCTTGACACAAGGATTGTGACAGTTGTAGCCCATGTCCTGGATGCAACTGCGTTTGGTGGCTCTTGAAGCACTGACACCAGCCGTAGTCCAGTCCTTGTGAATTTCCCCTAAATGCTTGAATGACCTTTGCATCACAATCCTTCACAAGGCAGCAGTTATTCCTGTTGCTTGTGCACCTTTTTTCTGCCAAACGTTTTCCTTCCACTCCACTTTCTATTAATATGGTTGGATACAGCACTCTGAAAAGCCAGCTTCTTTAGCAATGACCTTTTGTGACTTGCTCTCCTTGTGGAGGGTGTCAATGGTTGTCTTCTGGACAACTGCCAAGTCAGCAATCATCCCCATGATTGTGTACTACTGAACCAGACTGAGAGACTATTTAAATGTTCAGGAAACCTTTACAGGTGTTTTGAGTAAATTAGCTGATTAGAGTGTGACACCATGGGGTTGATTTACTAAAACTGCGGAGTGCAAAATCTGCAGCATCTGTGCATGGTAGCCAATCAGCTTCTAAATTCAGCTTTTTCAATGAAGCTTTGACAATAAAACCTGGAAGCTGATTGGTTTCTATGCAGAGCTGCACCAGATTTTGCACTCACCAGTTTTAATAACACCAGTTTTAATAAATCATCCCCCATGAATCTACAATATTAAAATTTCTTTAAATATTCTACTTTTCTGAGATACAGATTTTTTTGGGTGTCACTAGCTGTAAGCTATAATCTATGGGGCCATCATAAAACAAATTTCAAAGATTTCTGAGTTTGAAAATATATATTTTGAAAGATATAGTTTGAAAGTCAGAATTCTGAGATTAAAAGTCAGAATTCTAACTTTGCAAGTCAGAATTCTGAGATTACAAGTTTGGACCATGCTAAAATGTATTAAACACAATTCTGAGATTAAAAGTCAGAATTCTGAGTTTAAAAGTCAGAATTTTGAGATTAAAAGTCAGAATTCTGAGATTAAAAGTCAGAATTCTGACTTTTAATCTCAGAATTCTGACTTTTAATCTCAGAACTGTGTTTAATAAATTTTAGCATGGTCTAAACTTTTAATCTCAGAATTCTGACTTGCAAAGTCAGAATTCTGACTTTTAATCGCAGAATTCTGACTTTCAAACTCAGAATTCTGTAAAAAAAAAACATTTTTTTTTTTCAAACTCAGAAATCTTTTAATTTTTTTTATGATGGCCCCAGGGCTCTTCCATACTTCCATATAGATGCACCTGTAGGTACACAGCTCTTAAAATATAATTATTATTATTTTTTTTTTTTCAGCAAATTTGATGCCTTTAAACACAAGGGTTGATCGGGGCCCAGGGTTTAAGTTGGCAGATAGAATTGTGGAAGCTGAGCCCCTGGTGCAGCCATCAGATTTCATTTCCCCCATATTTGTCTACAGGTAAGAAAATACAAGCTGTACATTTTTTTTTTTTTTTTTTTTATAATTTAACCACTTGCCGACCGCCTACAGTATATTTACTGCAGCAGTCAGCCGCTATTGGGCAAACCGATGTAGTACTACGTCACTCGCCCAGGAGCCTATAGGGGGCAAATGCGCTCCGCCGGAGGCACACTCCAACCCCCGCTGGTTTACTGAGATCCCCGCGCGAGTGACCGGAGGCTCCGATGTCCGCCGGTCACTCGCGATCTCCCGCAGGAGAGGGAGAAAGGCAGGCGGCTGATGTAAACACAACCAACTGTCATTCTCCCTTATATCATGACAGAGGCTATGCGATCCTGCTATGTAGGATTGTATGTGTCTGTTATGATCTAACAAGCCACGCCCCCTTACAGTTAGAATCACGCCCCTAGGGACACATTTAACCCACTGATCACCAATAAAATTAACCCCTTCCCTGCCAGTGTCATTTTTACAGTAACATTGCATATGTATAGCACTGATTACTGTAGTAATGTGACTGTCCCCCAAAAGTGTCAAATATGTCAGTTAGGGGTCCGATCTGTCCACCTCAATGTCGCAGTCCCGCAAAAATAATCGCAGATGACCGCCATTACTTGTTAAAAAAAAAAACTATAAAAATGACATAAATCTTTCCCGTAGTTAGTAAACGCAATAACTTTTGCGCAAACCAATCAAAATACGCTTATTGCAATTGTTTACACCAAAAATATGTAGCAGAAAACAAATTGGCATAAAATGTTAAAAAAAATTTAGATTTTTACTTTTTTTTTTGAGAATTTCATATAAAAAAATGTGAAAAATAATGCTATTTTTTCAAAATTGTCGCTCTTTTTTTGCTTACAGCGCAAAAAGTAAAAATCGCACAGGTGATCAAATACCACAAAAAGAAAGCTCTGTTTGTGGAAAAAAAAGGACGTCAATTTTATTTGGGCATAGCGTCGCACGACCGCGCAATTGTCCGTTAAAGTCACGGAGTGCTGAATCGCAAAATAGGGACTGGTCATTGAGCAGCCAAATCCTCCGAGGCTTGGTTAAAGGGTAACTACACACCCATATGGCTTCTCTGCTATAACACCTATATGTGTGTATGTGTATAAATACATATAAGTGTGTGTGTATATATACCCCTATACATTAGTTCAGATGTTTTGCCTGCCTCCAAAGACCCCCAAAAAATGCCCAAAAAAAACGCCTGCTGCAAAAACACACCTGGGCGTTTTTGTAGCTGGCGTTTTTTTTGGGCATTTTTTGGGCGTCTTTGGAGGCAGGCATAACATCAGAACTTCTGTGTAGTGGTATATACACACACACACATGTATGTATATATACACATACACATATATAGGTGTGAAAGTAGCAGAAACCTATGTTTGCGCTAATGAAATAATTAACACCCATATGGCTTCTGTGCTATAACACCTATATATGTGTATGTGTATAAATACATATAAGTGTGTGTGTATATATACCCCTATACAGAAGTTCAGATGTTATGCCTGCCTCCAAAGACACCCAAAAAATGCCCAAAAAAACGCCAGCTACAAAAACGCCCAGGTGTGTTTTTGCAGCAGGCGTTTTTTGGAAAAGAACTGTGGAAAGAACTGAAAACTGCTGTTCACAAACGCTCTCCATCCAACCTCACTGAGCTCGAGCTGTTTTGCAAGGAGGGATAAGCAAAAATTTCAGTCTCTCGATGTGCAAAACTGATAGAGACATACCCCAAGCGACTTACAGCTGTAATCGCAGCAAAAGTTGGCGCTACAAAGTATTAACTTAAGGGGGCTGAATAATTTTGCACGCCCAATTTTTCAGTTTTTTATTTGTTAAAAAAGTTTGAAATATCCAATACGTTTCGTTCCACTTCATGATTGTGTCCCACTTGTTGTTGATTCTTCACAAAAAATTACAGTTTTATATCTTTATGTTTGAAGCCTGAAATATGGCAAAAGGTCGAAAAGTTCAAGGGGGCCGAATACTTTCACAAGGAACTGTATACCCCTATACAGAAGTTCAGATGTTATGCCTGCCTCCAAAGACGCCCAAAAAATGCCCAATAAACACCTGAAACAAAAACGCCCAGGTGTGAAAGGAGCAGAACCCCATCCCTGCTCTACTAAAAATTCTAAGAAAAATTATCTTTTTCTTCTGGCGGTCACCCTGACATGGATGAGTTCGGTCACCCTGGCATAGCAGTCAGAGTCAGTTCACCCTAAACTACATTATGGTCACCCTGACACTTAACACTTTCCCTACAAAAACTAGATTATTGAATCTAACTATAGTGGAAAATAGTACCCTAACTACACTGCATATCCCTTTCCTCACACTAATAATAGCTAAATGACACTTTTGCAGCAGGAGTAACAGAACTGCTTCCACTCTCTTCCACAGCCTCTCTATTACTGTGCTAGCGATTTGGCGGGGCTATGTTATATACTGGGGGGCGTTTTCACTACTGATTGGCCTCTGGACCCCCTAGTCACTCCAATCACATTCCTAGCAGACTCCTGTCCCCTCAATTGGCTTTTTCTCACGTTTCTGGTCCAATCACAGGCTTTTAATGCCCAGCTCCTGTCCCATTGCATTTGGGCGGTTCTGGTGGCCGAATTCCGATCTTTTACCGCAAAAAGTTTGGAATTCGGCCGAATTTCGAACAGCCAATGTTCGGGTCGAACCGATGGTCGACCCGAACCGTTCGATCATCCCTAATCACTAAAGATCAGTACATTTGTTGAAGATTAAAGAATTAAACTATATTACAGATCTAATGACAATAAAGCCATATAGCCTGGAGTGATCCTCCAGATCAGCAACTTTTTAATCTCAGTTGTTGCAGGGCTTCTGCATGTTCATCCTGTATGTCAACCACGCTGTGTGGCTTTGGTATTAGCAATAAAATGGTGTTCAATATGATCAGTTCGGTCCTCTAGGAAGTCGACTTGATCATGTAGTTAATTAATGAAGGTTCTGAGTTCCCTTTGTAGATCTTCTTGTAGGGACAGAAGCATAGTTTTAAGGGAGTGATCTGGGGCTGGATCGTATGTAGTTGGGTCCGCACCGTTTTGCGGAGGGTGCTGGGCAGGCCACAATAAATACTCCAGAAGCCAGCACGATCCGTGTGGCTTAGATCGCTTTTGGGACATACTCCGGAGGCTGCACGGGTGATAATCCTCCTATCTGGAGGTGAGATACTGTATGCGGCTGTATGTTACTCAGGCAAGTTGTGAGGGAACGGAGCTGAGAGCCTAAGCAGCAGCCGTCTTCTCCCACGGCCAGGCCAACCTTCTTACTTTTAACTCCTTTTTATGCAGTGTTTGCTGAGCATTTTCAGTATTTTGTGGTGAATACCGGAAAACGGTACAGTGAATTGACAGTTATAGCATCACATGCAATATTTAGGGAAAATGTGTCTGGGCACCTAAATACCGCATGTGATCTGCTTTAGTGAATGGAG
Organism: Pelophylax lessonae; assembly: GCF_965119305.1. Classification (NCBI taxonomy): domain Eukaryota; kingdom Metazoa; phylum Chordata; class Amphibia; order Anura; family Ranidae; genus Pelophylax; species Pelophylax lessonae. The sequence goes on along the minus strand of NC_138773.1, from coordinate 10,084,285 downwards.
CCCAGCTTGTCTTATCTGAAGCTAATGCATGCTAAGAAATATGTCTGTCATTCTAACAGTTGCAAGTGTTTTATACAGTATCTCACAAAAGTGAGTACACCCCTCACATTTTTGTAAATATTTTATTATACCTTTTAATGTGACAACACTGAAGAAATGACACTTTGCTACAATGTAAAGTAGTGAGTGTATAACAGTGTAAATTTGCTGTCCCCTCAAAATAACTCAACACACAGCCATTTATGTCTAAACCGCTGGCAACAAAAGTGAGTACATTCCTAAGTGAAAATGTCCAAATTGGGCCCGAAGTGTCAATATTTTGTGTGGCCACTATTTTCCAGCACTGCCTTAACCCGCTTGGGCATGAAGTTCACCAGAGCTTCACAGGTTGCCACTCCTCCACGATGACATCATCGGAGGTGGTGGATGTTAGATAGCTTGAGCTCCTCCACCTTCCATTTGAGGATGCCCCAAAGATGCTCAATAGGGTTTAGGTCTGGAGACATGCTTAGACAGTCCATCACCTTTACCTTCAGCTTCTTTAGCAAGGCAGTGGTTGTCTTGGAGGTGTTTGGGGTCGTAATGTTAGAATACTACTCTGCAGCCCAGTCTCCGAAGGGAGGGGATCATGCTCGGCTTCAGTAAGTCACAGTACATGTTGGCATTCATGGTTCCGTCAATGAACTGTAGCTTTGCAGTGCTGGCAGCACTCATGCAGCCCCAGACCATGAAATTCCCACCACCATGCTTGACTGTAGGCAAGACACACTTGTCTTTGTACTCCTCACCTGGTTGCTGCCACACACGCTTGACACCATCTGAACCAAATAGTTTATATTGGTCTCATCAGACCACAGGAGATGGTTCCAGTAATCCATGTCCTTAGTCTGCTTGTCTTTAGCAAACTTTTTGCAGGCTTTCTTGTGCATCTTCTTTAGAAGAGGCTTCCTTCTGGTATTACAGCCATGCAGACCAATTTGATGCAGTGTGCGGCGTATGGTCTGAGCACTGACAGGCTGACCCCCACCCCTTCAACCTCTGCGGCAATGCTGGCAGCACTCATACATATAATTCCCAAAGACAACCTCTGGCTATTACGCTGTGCACGTGCACTCAACTTTTTTGGTCGACCAAGGCAAGGCCTGTTTTGAGTGGAACCTGTCCTGTTAAACGGCTGTATGGTCCTGGCCACCGTGCTGCAGCTCAGTTTCAGAATCTTGGCAATTTTCTTATAGCCTAGGCCATCTTTATGTACAGCAACATTTCTTTTTTTTTATCCTCAGAGAGTTCTTTGCCATGAGGTGCCATGTTGAACATCCAGTGACCAGTATGAAAGAGTGAGAGCAATAATACCAAATTTAACACACCTGCTCCCCATTCATATGAGACTTTGTAACACTAACAAGTTACTTGAGCCCAATTTGGACATTTTCACTTAGGGGTGTACTCCCTTTTGTTGCCAACGGTTTAGACATTAATGGCTGTGTGTTGAGTTATTTTGAGGGAACAGCAAATTTACACTGTTATACAAGCTGTACACTCACTACTTTACATTGTAGCAAAGTGTCATTTCTTCAGTGTTGTCACATGAAAAGATAGAATAAAATATTTACAAAAATGAGAGGGGTGTACTCACTTTTGTGAGATACTGCACATCAAATAGATAACAGTTCTCCCCCTACCTTTATCATTTTCCCATGATGGGCAGACCAATAGATTCAAAATATTATCCAGGGTCACCATCCTGGACTTGCAGTTCCTGTCTTTGTTCACACAGATCAGCCCTTGTTGCAGCCTGATACCTAGGGATGAGCTTAGTTCGACTCGAACATCGGTCATTCGTTGAATGATGAACAAATGTGCTTCTTCGCAGGAATTTTGAGTGCCCGCCCATTATGCACTGCGAGCGCGCCACGCATGCAGTACATTATGTGATTGGCCAAAGCATGCACCCTGACCTCATTTTTATTGGCCAAAGCATGCACCCTGACCTCATGCTTTGGCCAATAAAAATGTTCTCTGCCATGATTGGACTAAAGGCCGGCTGCCTTTAGCCAATCATGGCTCCGGGGCCAAGTACACGCCCCACACTACATAAAGGCAGCTCCCATAGCCACAGCGTGTAGTGTCATTGTGTGGGCGATGAGACAGGGAGAGGGATGCGTGTGAGGCAGGGAGAGAGTAGCTTTTTTTGGAGTTTGTCAGACAGTGCAGAGACATTGCTAGCAGTGTAGGGAGGCCCAGGAACCTGTGTCAGGCAGGGAGAGATTTATTTCTTTATATCATATCAGACAGTGCAGCGCCAGTGAGTTATTCATTCCTAGCAGTGTAGGGAGGGCCAGGTACGTGTAGGGGCAGGGAGAGATTTCTTTCTTTACATCAGATATCAGTGAGAGTATTGTTCATTGGTCAGTTGTCCGACAGGGTCACTTGACACATGTTCCATGCTTGGCACATGTTCTGAATCTGGTGGTGCAGCGTTTCTTGAGCAGATACCCGGGCTTCCAAGATCTCCTGAGGCAGGCCATAAAAGTCTGTGGCCATTTCCGCTGTCCGTTCAATGCGCTTATCTGACATTCAACGGGAATTCACCCTGCCCACCAACCTCCTCATTTGTGACATGCCCACCAGGTGGAACTCAACCTTGGCAATGCTGCAGAACACACAGAAGAGGGCCACCAATCAGTACCTGTGTGAGTATGGCACAAGGACAGGGTCAGGGGAGCTTGGCTTTTTTTTGCCACACCAGTGGCTTTTGATTAAGGATGCATGCACCGTCCTCTCAGATTGGTGAGCTGGGACGATGCATGCATCAGTGACACAATCCCGCTAGTCTACCTGCTGGAGTACAGGCTGCGTGGAATCATGGACAGGGTACTTGTGGCAGAAGAGCGGCAGGAAGAAGAGGACTTCCTTTCCTCACATGGCCCCGTTTATGCAGATATCATTCCTGCAGGGCCACAAGACACACAGGAGGAAGAGGATGAGGATTTCGGCAGCATGGATGTAGAGGAAGAGGATAGGGAAGACTGCATATGCTGCCTATCCTATTCCTCTACCTTGATTCTACTAGCTTCCAAAAATGTTTTTGGTTTAGGTCACTATCAACCCCCAAGGCCTAATTTTTCTGCACTTGTATGACAGGTGCATACAATTTAAATGTCGTATGTCATTTTTAACAACAGGCCCTGTTCCTCTGCCCTGTTAACTGTGAGGGGTTATGGTGTTCAGGCACCACCTACAGCAAAGGTCCAATTTTTGGCACCTGTGTAGCACATGCAATTTCAAATTTGTATAGAATTCTTCTTGCACCCAGCAAGAGTAACTGTGAGGACTTGGTTACGGTGTCCAGGCACCACCAACAGCAAAGGTCCAATTTTTGGCACCTGTATGACAAGTACATGCGATTTAAAATTTGTATGGATTTTTTAGCAGCAGGGCCCATTCCTGCATCCAGCAAGAGTAACTGTGAGGGGTTACGGTGTTCAGGCACCACCAACAACCAAAGCCCAATTTTTCTGCACCTGTATGACAAGTACATGTGATTTGAAATTTGTATGTATATTTGTATATGACATTTTTTGCTTTAGAAATGTCAGTATAGCTGCAGCAGGTTGCATACATCGTAGAGATGCACTACTTTACAGGCACATTCAGGGGACCCCCCCCCAGGCACGATATTTGTAGGAATTTTTTATTTTTATAGTTTCACTTTAAGCCTCATTAAAATCAGTGCTCCTTTAAAAACAATTGTTTTAAAAACTTTTTTTTCATTGCTACATGTTCCCCAGCTCAGGACCCGGACCCCCATACACTTTTTTGGGGCAATAACTTGCATTCAAGCCTTCAAAATGAGGTTGTTTGATTTTTGAGGTTCGAGTCCCATAGACTTCAATGGGGTTTGTTTATTCGAACAAACTTTTCCTCTGTTTGCAGTGTTCTGGTGCGAACCAAACCGGGGGTGTTCCGCTCATCACTACTCCTAGGTTGTCAACTGCCATTCCTCCTCTGTGGGGGATCTTAAAGTACTTTTTCCTAGAATCAGTCACTTGACTGGTGTTGGAGAAACAGAGACTGGACTAGTAGATTATGAGAAAATAAAGCAATTTATTTATTTATTATTCTATAGAGATAATCACCTCTTTTTTTACACTTGCTGATGTGTCTTCAGGACACAGAATAATAATAATAATAATAAAAACATTGATGACGTTTTAACTATTGGAAAAAAAAAAAAAACATAAGGAAACAGGGGTTTCAACTAGTCAAAAAAAAAAGAAGAAAGAAATATTGACAACAAGGCTTTTGACCATTCAAAAAGGTAAAACAATTATGAGATACTGAAGTTTTCAACATTTAAACAGTTAACCACTTAAGCCCTGGAGGATTTGGCTGCTAAAGGACCACGGGTTTTTTTGCGATTTTTTTACTGCGTGACTTTAACGGACAATTGCGCGGTCGTGCGACGCTGTAGCTAAACGAATTTGACGTCCTTTTTTTCCCACAAACAGAGCTTTCTTTTGGTGGTATTTGATCACCTGTGCGATTTTTTGATCACGCGCTATAAACAAAAAAAGAGCGTAAATTTTGCAAAAATAACAATATTTTTCACATTTTTTTATATGAAATTCCCCAAAAAAAAAAGTAAAAATCAAAATTTTTTAACATTTTTCGGCCAATTTGTTTTCTACTACCTATTTTTGGTAAAAAAAAATCGCAAAAAGCGTATTTTGATTGGTTTGCGCAAAAGTTATCGCGTTTACTAACAAAGGGAAAGATTTTTGTCATTTTTGGTGTTTTTTTTTTTTAACGCGTAATGGCGGCGATCTTTTTTTGCGGTACTGCGACATTGCGGCGGACAGATCGGACCCTTGACTGACATTTTTGACACTTTTGGGGTTACCAGTGACATTACTGCAGTAATCAGTGCTATACATATGCACTGTTACTGCAAAAATGACACTGACAGGGAAGGGGTTAACTTTATTGGACAGGGAGGGGTTAAGTGTGTCCTAGGGGCGTGCTTCTAACTGTGTAGGGACATTCCTATTGGTGTAAAAGCAAAGATCAACCGTTCTACATAGTAGAACGGACAGATCTTCACTTTTACACAGGGAGAACTGACAGGCAGCTTGTTTACACAAGCCGCTCTGTCTTTCTCCCTTCACAGGAGCAATCGCAGTGTGACTGGCGGACATCGAGTCCGCCGGTCACACGCACTGACTTGTCTGTGAACGAGCCGCGACGGGCGCGCGCCCGCCCGCGATAGGCTCGCAAGTCAGTGACAGGCGAGTGACGTACCGATACGTCACTCTGCCTGGCCGGGGCTGACCGCCGCAGTATATAGTCGTGCGGCGGTCGGCAACCGATTAAGGACCAGACCAATTCCTGACACTTGTTATTTACAAGTTAAAGTCAGTATTTTTTTCTAGAAAATTACTTAGAACCCCCAAACATATTTTATATATATATATATATATATATATATTAGCAAAGACTCTGGAAAATAAAATGGCGGTTGTTTCAATATTTTTTTGTCACGCGGTATTTGCGCAGCGGTATTTCAAACGCAATTTTTTGGGAAAAAGATACAGTTCACTGGATTTTATAAAAACTTAACAGTAAAGTTAGCCCAATTTCGTTGTGTATTGTGAAAGATAATGACACCCAGAGTAAATAAATACCTAACATGTTACGGTTTAAAATAGTGCACACTCATGGAATGGCATCAAACTACGGTACTTAAAAATCTCCATAGGTGACGCTTTAAAAACTTTTAATGGTTACCAGTTTAGAGTTACAGAAGAGGTCTTTTTATAGAATCATTGCTCTCACTCTGGTAATTGTGGCAATTATTCCCATGTGTGGGTGGAACATCGTTTTTATTTGCGGGTGCACTTACATATGCATTTACTTTCGTGAGCGAGCTCACGGCGATGGAGGCACTTTAAAACATTTTTTTTTTCCATTTTACTCTATTACATTTTTTTTATTTTTAGCACTGTTTTAAAAAAAAAAATCTGATCACTTTTTTTGCTGTCATGTAAACATCCCTTGTGGCAGTAATAGGCAGTGACAGGTACTCTTTATGGGGGGATCACCGACCCCCCCACTGCACTTTAAAGTATTCAAAATGCCGAAATTGGCATTATTGAGTACTGAAATTTTTTTTTTAAATCAGTGCCATTGGCAGCCGAGTAAACCGTAAGTGGCGTTGTGACGTCATTTCCAGGTTACTACATCGGAGACCCGATCAAAGACAAATCCGGCTTTGTTCGGGACTCCAACCAGCCAGCAGACTTGCCAGCTGGTTGTTCGGGTTTCTAGGTAGGACGGGAGACCCGGGCATCTCCTCCTGCTTTAGACAAATATGTATACAGCACTATATAAAATCAAATAAAGTGACAATGTGCATCATATAAACCAATAAACTCGCTTAAAGTGCAATATGTATTCCTCTTAGGTGCAATATATAATGTCCATAAAGTGCATTCAAAGTAAAGTGCATAAGAGTCCACTAAAATATAAATATAACCGTGGATTAAAATTCAATAAAGCGCTTGATAGATGTTTCCATATAAAAGTGCAAGTGACACCACCACCGTTTAGCCACCAGATGGCCTCTCACCTCACTGAAGCATTAAACCAGCATTGAATCCTCAATAAGACCAGTATAAAGAATGCCACTTCATGGATCGATCTGCGAAGCTGCCAGTTGCACATCTTCCAGAGCCTTGTTAGGGTCCACCTTCACCTCCCATGTTGTTTGGAAGACCCCCAGAGAGGCGATGTTCTAGCTGGCTTTCCAGGAATTATTATTAGGTGACAAAACCTGCGCAGAAGGATAACAAGTCATCCAGAGGCGGCCTCTATCTCCCTCAGTGTTCTCATCTCCTCCTGCTTGCTGGGGTAACCACAGAGCGGCTGCTGCATTGGTTTTTGTCTCCTAAAAGCCGACTGCCGGCTCTAAAAAATGGTACTGGGTTGATGTCTGCAGCTGCACCCATCACCCCGCTACAACCACTTCTGCAAGTCGACATACAGGTACAGGCACAGGTACAGGTAAGTCTATTTTTTGGGAAGTGGTTAAAAAGAAACATTTACAGGGGTTTCAACTACTAACAATATGGAAAAAAAACACTATTACATTTCTAATGTGAATTATATCAAAAGTCCACTCAATATCCTAGCTGATTGAAATCACTTTCTATGGTTTTGTCACCCTTTCAGAGTTGGTTATATCCCAAATACAGAAGAAAAGCAGGAAATGAGAGAGTTTCTGAAGACTTGCAAAGAGATGACAGGTAAGAAAGATTTTGGGGTTACTATTAGGCTGGGAAATAAATGGGTTGGGGGGGGGGACAGACAAATGTAGTGATGCAGAGTGTGAATTTAAAATAATCTGATCTTTCCTCCAAAGACTCCTCTACCATAAGCTGTACAAAAAGCTTCTCCACTTCACATGAGGTGAAAATGTATGAGCTGTCCTTTGTTGCCAGGTCAAGGAATAACAATGGTTCATAAATGTCTCAGAACATGCTTTATTGTTAAATCGGGATAGGATTATTTGTGATTTTCATTTTTCTCCAACTTGGACCTTTTTTCTGGATACCTTAACCACTTGCCGACCACCCATAGTATATAGAAGTCATTAAACAAAAGAATGTGAATCAGCGCTTATAATAAAGTGAAAAATCTGCTAGCAAAAAAAGTGCAATATATACATACACTAAATAATCAAAAGTGAAACAAAATTGCAGCGCTCAAATATGATACAGTGCAAGCGAATTAAAGTGCATAACAACGTATATAACAATAGATATCATGTCCCAATGGTGGGTATACCATAAATAAATGTTCATAAAAAATTCATTTGAAATATTCCACTGAGAGGGTATATCTTAAAAGATCACACGTGTAGATGAGTCCACCACCGAAAAAGTGAATTTCAAACTCACCAGAGTCAGACGCTGTCTATGTTATAAGACAGCAATAGGGTGTGTAACAGTAAACTCCATGATCACTTGAAACCTGGTTTGACGGTGACATCCAGACATGAGGACATTCTCCAGCAGGTTAAGCAGCTCAGCACATCATATAGGAGAGTTCAAATAAAAAGAAGAGGCTCATGATGTAGTAGGAAATAAAAAATGAACATGGCCATACAGCTCTGGAATGTCCTTCTGCGAGAAATATTTCCTTCCTGGGACCTTCCATTGGTGTTCCAATGGCCATTAATTTCTGAAAGGCCTCCGAGTCCACCAGTTGATATGGCAGTAGTTGGCGGGCTATCAGTTCCGACAAGCCAGCAGTCAACCGTTGGGCAAGAGGGTTATCCGGCGTCATCATTTTTTTATGCTCCAACATTTGGGACACGGAAGCCTGCCTTTTTCCAGAACTAAGTGAGGACAGCATGATGGAAGGTGAAGTGGAGGACAAATGTGAGGAGAGAGGATAAGGAGAAGGAGAAGAGGCTGGACGGTGAGAGCCTGGAGTGTGGCTTTATGGGTTCTGACGGCGTTGCTCCCACTGGGCTTGGTAATGGGAGTCCAGGTGCCTTCTTAAGGTGATCGTCCCTAGGTGAGTGTTGGGCTTACCGGGACTTATGCGTTGACTGCAAAGGCTGCAGATGGCAACACTATTGTCAGCAGCGGACACGTTAAAAAAGAAGCCATGTGCCGGCGTCCTGGGAGCGCCAGATGTGACTGTACATGATTGATGGCTCGCTTCTTATACATTTGCAGTCTGCTTTGTACCTCTTATGCAATGCAAGTTCTGCCTGCTTCTCCTCCCTATCTGCCAGTCTGTCTCTTCCTCTGAACTCCCCTCCTCTTCCTCTCTTGTGGGCACCCACGTGACGTCCATAGACATGTCATCATCGACGTCACCTTCCCCACCACTAACATTCGAGATCTCAGAGTAGGCAGCAACAGCGGGGACCAAATTTTTCAGTTTTTTATTTGTTCAAAAAGTTTGAAATATCCAATAAATTTCGTTCCACTTCATGATTGTGTCCCACTTGTTGTTGATTCTTCAAAAAAAATGACAGTTTTATATCTTTATGTTTGAAGCCTGAAATGTGGCAAAAGGTCGCAAAGTTCAAGGGGGGCGAATACTTTCGCAAGGCACTGTATCTGATATGAAACAAGTGTATGAAAATAATTTTCCTCCCCTTTTGAATACAATAAAATTACTACTGGAAAAATGGAACACAGGAATACATTCCTGGTTTGGTAGATGTAACTTACTAAAGATGACCATACTGCCAAAATTATTGTATTTGTTTCAAGCATTACCAATCAAGATCCCAGTCAAATATTTTAGACACATTTATACATTATTTACTAGATTTGAATGGGCAAAAAAGAAACCTCGACTATCATGGAAGTTATTAACCTTACCGAAAAAATTTGGAGGAGTGGCATTACCAGATGTATATAAACAGGGCTTTTTTTCTCAGGGAATAGGTGCAGGTACTCCCCTCTTCTGAGTCACCCCTTGTCTCCAACCCCTACCCACCTCCGAGCACTGACCTTTGGTTCCACCCTCTACCCACCTCCCAGTACCCCCCCTTTTAGAGACTACAGAACCAAGTATCATGTTGTGGTTCTAGGTAATTTGTATAGAATTTGTTAATGATAACTAGAAAAGCAGTAAAATAGATCCCCTGCAATAAGCCACAATAGACCCCCAACAAAAATAGCCCCCCCCCCCTGGCAACAATAAATCCTCCCCTGAAACAATAGATCCCCCCAACAACAATAGCCCCCCCAGCAACAATAGTTCCCGCAAGCAACAATAAATCCTCCACTGCAACAGTAGCCCCCCCCACAACAAAATGCCCTCCAGCAACAATAGATTCACCCCAGCAACAATAGATCCCCCAGCAGCCAGCATCAATAGGTCATTCAGCTCACCCCACTGACCCCAGCACCCCTTTGCCATTGCATACATTCAGACTGGAGGTGCCGGAACTGCGTTCCCCTGCGTTCCCCTGCGTTCCCGCTGAAAAAAAGCCCTGTATATAAGTAATAACCAAGCCTCTCATCTCTGTAGACAATTAGACTGGTGTAGACACAATGAAAGTAAACTGTGGGTACAGTTGGGACAGTCACAAACAGAGATGCCCCTAAACAGAGCGGTCTTGTGTTTTCACTCATTGCCAATGGATCTGAAGACACATCTAACTATTGATAACACCTTAAAAATAATTTCACAGATTGGTCTTCAGATCCTGGGTCAAATTAATAGATCTCCCCTATTCCCTATTCTGGGGAATCCCCTGTTTTCAGCGGGTCTTGAGAAACGCCCTTTTTTGTGAGAAGATAGGAGGTTTCAGGCATCACATTTTTTGAGGGAAAATAGGTGGCCCATGATAGAGGAACTGACGGACAGGGGGGATATTTTTGGGCTCCCATTCTGGGGCGCTTTGCAGCTACATCATTTTTTCCAATCTATAGCTAATCCTTCAGAGTATGGAAGACAACTGACCCCTTTCGAAAAATATTGCTCAGACTCGGGTGCTACCCTGCCAAAAACCTATAATCTGCTGGTAGTACCCCAGGAACAATTTAAAATATTGGATTTTGACAAATGGGAGAAGGAAATGAAGTGCACTTTTTCCTCCGAACAACGACAACAGATAATAGAACGAGCTTTCAACTCCTCAATGTGCACTAATATTCAAGAGACAAATTATAAAATACTGACAAGGTGGTATTATACCCCAGACAAACTACATAGGATCTATCCTACGGTCTCAGATTGTTGTTGGCTTTGCAAGGAGGAGCAGGGCACAATAATGCATATATTTTTGACGTGCCCAAAGATAAAGTTTTTCTGGAAAGAGGTTAAAAAAATTACACAGAAATTTACCGAGGGCCTGGTCAGGAAGGGGGTAAAATTTTCTGGGGCTTAAGTGGTTAAATGCAGCAAGAGCATGTATCCCGAGGGGATGGAAAAAAGAAACACCACCAACAGTAAAAGACTGGATAAATAAGGTAGAAGAAATAAATAAGATGGAAGATCTGATACTAACTGCAAGGCAGTGTAGCGAGAGATATAATCAAACCTGGGTAGGATGGAACATGTTTATTCTCTCAGAAGAGGGCAGGAATCTTATGGGATAAGAGCTTTACGTGGATAGACAATCATTGGGGTGGGGTTTTTTTTGTTTTGTTTTGTTTGTTTTGTGAGTTTAGAGCCGATTCACACTAGAGCGACTTGTCAGGCGACTTGTCAGCCTGAAAAGTCGCGCTCCCTCGCAGTCCATTGACCGCTACAGGACCCGTTCTAATAGGAGCGACACAAGTCACTCCGACTTAGAAAAAGGGTCCTGTACTACTTCGGGGCGACCTCGAAGCGACTTGCATAGACTTCCATTATGTGAAGTCCCTGCAAGTCGCTCCGAAGTCGTGGTGCATGGTACGCCCCCAAAGTAGTACGGAGTCGTGTCTTATAGGAGGTAAATTAGAAAATGTGGGTGAAGGTGAAAGGTACCCATTATCCCCGGACTGAGAAACAGAAATTATACCATAATGTTTATTTGAGAAGAAAGGGAGAGGATATTTTCTGTGTATATTGTTTGACATGAATGTCTATATTAATAGATTTTTGTGAAAAATGAGACGTGTGAATGTATATGGTACCTTTAATAAAGATATAAAAATTGAAAAAAAAAAAAAAACTGCAAGGAAAGAAATGCAAACAACCAGCAGTCAAAAGCAAAATCATTCTCCACTCAAATTTCCGACTCTTCATCCCCCAAACAGCAAATCTGCCAAAATTCCAATTTTGTATGGAATTTTTAACAGCAGGGCCCGTTCCTGCACCCAGCAAGAGTAACTGCGAGGGGTTGTAGTGTTCGGGCACCACCAACAACCAAGGCACAATTGTTCTGCACCTGTATAACAAGTACATGTGATTTGAATTTTGCATCTAATTCTTTACAGCAGGGCTCATTCAATCTCGTTCACTGCTCCTTTAAAAGCAATAATTTTAAAAAATAATTTTTTGCATTGTTACAGGTTCCCCAGGTCAGTACCCGGACTGCCATACACTTTTTTTGGGCAATAACTTGCATTTAAGCCTTTAACCACTTGCCGACCGCCGCAAGTACATATACTGCGGCGGTCAGCCCCGGCCAGGCAAAGTGACGTACCGGTACGTCACTAGCCTGTCACTGGCTTGTGAGCCAATAGCGGGCGAGCGCGCGCCCGCCGAGGCGTGCGCCCGCCCCGGCTCGTTCTCTAACAAGTCAGTGCGTGTGACCGGTGGACCCGATGTCCGCCGGTCACTCGCGATCGTTCACCGGGAAGGGAGAAAGGCAGGCGGCCGATGTAAACAAGCCACCTGTCATTCTCCCCTGTGTAAAAATGGAGATCAGACAGTTCTACTATGTAGAACCATTGATCTCTGTTCCTACACCAGTAGCCATGTCCAATCACAGTTAGAAACACGCCCCTAGGACACACTTAACCTCTCCCTCTCCAATACAGTTAACCCCTTCCCTGCCAGTGTCATTATTACAGTAACAGTGCATATGTATAGCACTGATTACTGCAGTAATGTCACTGGTAACCCCAAAAGTGTCAAAAATGTCAGTCAAGGGTCCAATCTGTCCGCCGCAATGTCGCAGTCCCGCAAAAAAGAAAAAACACCAAAAATGACAGAAATCTTTCCCTTAGTTAGTAGACGCGATAACTTTTGCGCAAACCAATCAAAATACGCTTATTGTGATTTTTTTTACCAAAAATATGTAGCAGAAAACAAATTGGCCTAAAGTGATAAAAAATTTAGATTTTTACATTTTTTTGGGGGGGAATTTCATATAAAAAAAAGTGAAAATTATTGTTATTTTTGCAAAATTGACGCTCTTTTATTGTTTGTAGCACATGATCAAAAAATCGCACAGGTGATCAAATACCACCAAAAGAAAGCTCTGTTTGTGGGAAATAAAGGACGTCAAATTAGTTTAGGTACAGCGTTGCATGACCGCGCAATTGTCAGTTAAAGTCGCACAGTGCTGAATCACAAAATAGGCCCTGGTCAGGAAGGGCGTAAAATCTTCCGGGGCTTAAGTGGTTAAAAACAATAATTTAAAAAAATTATTTTTTGCATTGGTACAGGTTCCCCAGGTCAGTACCCGGACCCCCATACACTTTTTTTGGGCAATAACTTGCATTTAAGCCTTTAAAATGAGGACTTTAGATTTTTTCAGGTTCGAGTCCCATTGACTTTAATGGAGTTCAAACTTTTACCCCATTCGTGGTGTTCTGGTGTGAACCGAACAGGGGGTGTTTGGCCCATCCCTAGTCAGTAAGTGGTCCCTAAAGTTAAACCTAAAGGTAATCCTAACCCTTAGTTTATGAACAAAGCTACCCTGAAGGTTTCACACAGGTTGGAGGGCTGCAGACTTTTGGTTTAAAAGGGAAATTTTTAAAATGATAATTTTGCTGCATGAGGCCAAAATGGTAATAAAATGAAAGTGAAGACAAAATTCCCGATTCAAAGAGAAATAAAGTTTACTGAAAGTGCTAAATTGCGATGATTTGACAATAACACATTTTTTTTTTTAATGCAGGTGTGGGGGTAACTGTTGTGCTCACAAGCAAGATGCAAGGAAAGGTGGAAACAGCAGAAGCCATGTTTAGGGATATGGGAATCCAAAATGTGTTTTCCTTGGAAAACTACACCCCAATCAATCAGTCCAGATCTATGGAGGTCCACAAAACTGTGATCAATTTATTATATGAGGTAGTCCAGGATGCTGCATTCCGTGTGGACCATCTACAAGATCCACAGAAGGAGATGACGGAGAGAAAAATCTTTGTATTGCGTTACATTCTTAGCAAAGACCTGGAAGCCAACATAGAGAAGTTAGAGCAGCAGAAAGCCGAGGAGAAAGCCCGCATGGAACGGGCCAAAAGAGAAGAGGAAGAAATACAAAATCAAAAAGACAAAGAAGAACACGAGAAAAGGAGGAAAGAGCTGGAGGACAAATTTGAAAGGCAGAGGCTGCATGATGAATATAGACATCAGTGGGAAATGGAAAAACTTAAAGAGAGTAAAAAAAAAAAAAGAAAAAACACCATCAGGAGATCTTCCATCGTTGCGAAGACTTGAGTTATCCATTCCCTGTTACCAGGAGGATGGAAAGTTTTCATTTTGCCAAAATTTGAGCCCAAATCACAACATTTCATTATTCACTAATTGTGAATCAAAGTGTTAAAATTAAGGAAAAATGTAGGTGGTTCTAAAAGGTTGAATTTTTTTTTAACTTAAGGCATTAGGGTAATAAAAATTGTGCATGCAGCTGACTGACCCCCTCAACATCCCCCCCCCCCCCGACACACACACACACACACACACACACAATGATCTCAATCCAGCCATGTTCACAAGAGCAGAGGCTCTTTCTGCTCTCTCCCTCCTCATTGGCTCAAAGACTGAAGCAGGAGACACTGACTCCCTATGCTGTCAATCACAGGCAGTGAGGAAGGAGAAGGGGTGGGGCAAAGCCACACTCCGTGTGTTAATGGACACACACAGTGCAGCTTGGGAGTGAGCCCACACAAGTGCCCCATAGCAAGTCATGTTATTGGGGGCATTTGGAAGGGGGGAGGAGCCAGGTGTGCCAGCAGGGGACTGCATAAGAGGAGGATCAGGGCTGCTCTGTGCAAAACCATTACGCAGAGCAAGTACGAGTTTGTGACCCAAGACCTGCTTTGTGAGGGTGCTAGTCCTATGACATCCGCCGCTGGGAGTGCTGGTTTGGGAGGGAGCTCATCCTGCCTCCTGCAATGCCTCAGAGTGAAGAGAAAGTCTCCCTATTTTACAGGTGGGTGTAGAGAGCTTTGAAGTATTCTAACATTAAAAAGTGGTTCCGCACTCCCAAATGCTAATGTTCTGGTATCCCTTTAAATCTGTTTACATAGCAATTTTCAGAATCAGTATATCATATCAAAGCATATATACCAAAAACAAAACAAACCAAGCAATACATCAGTCCATAAAGTGTCCTTTGGTATGAATTTGCTTGTATATGCTCAATCATTCATAAAAAACAGGCTTGTGTTCACATATTCAAACAACTGCTTTCTTAACCACTTAACCCCCGGAAGATTTTACCCCCTTCCTGACCAGGGGGTATTTCGCAATTCGGCACTGCGTGACTTTAACAGACAATTGCGCGGTCGTGCGACGCTGTACCTAAACTAATTTAAGGTCCTTTTTTTTCCCACAAACAGAGCTTTCTTTTGGTGGTATTTGATCACCTGTGCAATTTTTTGATCACGCGCTATAAACAAAAAAAGAGCAACAATTTTGCAAAAATAACAATATTTTTTATATGAAATTCCCCCCCAAAAAAAAGTAAAAATCTAAATTTTTTAACATTTTCGGCCAATTTGTTTTCTGCTACATATGTTTGGTAAAAAAAATTGCAAAAAGCGTATTTTGATTGGTTTGCGCAAAAGCTATCGCGTTTACTAACAAAGGGAAAGATTTTTGTCATTTTTGGTGTTTTTTTTTTAACGAGTAATGGCGGCGATCTGCAATTTTTTTAGCGGGACTGCGACATTGCAGCGGACAGATCGGACCCCTATCTGACATTTTTTACACTTTTGGGGTTACCAGTGACATTACTGCAGTAATCAGTGCTATAAATATGCACTGTTACTGTAAAAATGACACTGGCAGGGAAGGGGTTAACTGTATTGGAGAGGGAGGGGTTAAGTGTGTCCTAGGGGCGTGTTTCTAACTGTGATTGGACATGGCTACTAGTGTAAGAACAGAGATCAACGGTCCTACATAGTAGAACCCTCTGATCTCCATTTTTACACAGGGGAGAGTGACAGGCGGCTTGTTTACATTAGCCGCCTGCCTTTCTCCCTTCAAAGCGGACGATCGCGAGTGACCGGTGGACATCGGGTCTGCTCGGTCACACGCACTGACTTGTTAGCGAACGAGGCGCGGCGGGCGCCCGCCCGCTATTGGCTCACAAGCCAGTGACAGGCTAGTGACGTACCGGTACGTCACTTTGCCTGGCCGGGGCTGACCGCCGCAGTATATGTACTTGCGGCGGTCGGCAACCGGTTAAATCTGTTTACATAGCAATTTTCAGAATCAGTATATCATATCAAACCATATATACCAAAAATAAAACAAAACAAAAACAAACAATGCATCAGTCCATAATAAACAAGCAAAAAATTTGGGGGAGCATACCCATGTATTTCTAAAGCTGGTGCAGCTATGAACCAAAAGACATGGATATTAAAAAAGAAATTACTACCAAATTTGAAGACAATCCATAAATAAAAATGGGGGTTTGGTCCCACCATATGGCCATATCGTGCTCAAGCCCACCACTGCGTCAAAGTACCCCATTATCAGTGGGTCCTACACTATCCATGAAAAAGAGATGAATCCAGCCTTTCTAACCCTTGGAGATAATACTCCTTGCTGGGAAAGATGTGCAAATGCACTACAGGGGACTCCTCCTATATCCACTTGATAGTGGACACTGATAGAGTACAGGTGTGTGTGGGGCAATGCATCAGTCCATAAAGTGTCCTTTGGTAGGAATTTGCTTGTATCTGCTCAATCTTTCATAAAAAACAGACTTGTGTTCACATATCCAAACAACAGCTTTCTTAATTAGTGTTCACCACTATGTGCTCCAATCATCCACATACATTAGTGATAATCCCCTCCCCCGATGTGCCCTCATCTGGGGGATAAGACCAATGGTCTATATGCGCTTTTGTCCCCTGTATACTGTTTCACTCCTTCGGTGGTCACTCCAATCTTCAATTTAGAATCCTCCTTCTCTTACACGTATCTCCATACGCCCAAATCATAAAGAGAGAAAAGTGGACATAGTGCTTTATCTTTTGAAAAAAACAGCCGGTTTAATAAACACTAAATATAAAAACACTCACATTTTTCTGGTGCTTAGAGTGCACCAAACTGTAAAAAGCATTCAGTCCTCACAGTGCGGGTAGAAGACAAATCAGACAGTATTTCCACGGTATGCTCACAATGTGCGCCTCAGCGTGACGACAGATTGCCCCCTCCCCTACGCGTTACGCCACAGGGTCACATGGCTTCCTCAGGGGGATATACCTGCCATCATGCTGTGCCAACTTATATATACCCCGATTTGGCACCATTTTCCTGAAGCTCTTATTCCACGGCATCATAAGGTGACGTTTTGCCTTAGTGTCCGGATCTCTAGTGACCTGTGTTAGCACCATTTTGCCGTGGATCCGGAGCTCTATATACTGCTTTGTATGCTAAACATGGTGAGATCCGATGTACAATCTCATGATCTCATTGGTGTTGCTATATGTGTCCCCAAGAGACACCCTGCTATTGTGTCAATCTGAAAATGACATACAATATACAATGAACAATATTCCATTCATTTCATGATAAACCATGTGTGCTTTGCTTTCTTTTTTTTTTGTGCTTTGCTTTCAATGTTATAGAAATCATGCTATTATATAATACTAACACTTTTGCTTATACAGTTAAAGTACAAAAACAAACAAAATAATAAAATATTTTAAAATAATACGTCCAGTAGAGTCTACTTTTATATACACATTATCTCACAAAACTGAGTACACCCCTCACATTTTTGTAAATATTTTATTATACATAGTAATTAAGGTTGAATAAAGACAATAGTCCATCCAATTCAACCTGTGTAGGTGTGTGTGGATGTATTCATTTCCCATAACCCTGAATGTTTTTATCCTTGAGATATACGTCCAAGAGTTTTTTAAAAGTAGCCATACTCCCTGCAATTACCACCATTTGTGGTAGAGAATTCCACACCCTTGTAGCCCTTACTGTAAAGAACCCCCTGAGTAGCCTGAGGTTAAATTGTTTCTCCTCATTGTATGGCCTCGTGTCCTCATACATTCTTTGCGACTGAATAGTTTTTTTTCTATGTTGATATTACCATTGAGATATTTATAAATTGCTATCATGTCCCCTCTCAGGCATCTCTTCTCCAGGGAGAATAAATTAAGCGATTGTAGACGCTCTTAATTAAGGTCCTCCAATCCCCTAATTAGTTTAGTTGCCCTTCTCTGAACTCTCTCCAGCTCCAACACATCCCTCCTGAGGACTGGCGACCAGAACTGGACAGAATACTCCAGATGTGGTCGGACCAGAGTTTTATAAAGTGGAAGGATTATGGAATTGGGCAACAATCGTTTTTTTTTGTTTTAATTGTCTATTTTTAGAAGTCACATCCCTGCAAGCACTGAGAACTTTTGAATATAGATTTGGACACGTTGTTTTATATGTTGTTTAAGATAAGCATGTATTGAAGCACATTCATATATTTTCACACACATCTTATCTGATCACCTGATAGGAATTAATCAAGTTCAGATATCAACACCAGCCAGCACTTTTAATTTTATTTAATTCTTTTTAATTGTTAAATCATCCTTGAAGCGCACCATCACCCCCATATTATCACTCTATCTACTATTTTATAGGATCAGTAACTGTGGTGCAGCATTAAGGAGAGATTAATTATCCAGGATAGCGCAGGAACCATATATATATATATATACACATACCTTTTTTAGTAGCAAACCAAGTCCCCCAGGCGGGCATGGACGGCCCAAACTATATCTGAATGTAGGGGTAGATAGAATGTCCTTAATAGTATATGGAAAAGAAGAGGGGAAAAAAAGGGAGAAATATATCCATAAAGGATATCAGTATCTCAATATTACCAATTGGCATGAATAATATAATATTTGTGTCTTATTTAATTTAGAGAAGCAGCAAAAAATAATAATAGTAGTAAAAAAATCCAGATTTTTGCCCCATACACCAAGGGTAGACCAAACTACTACAAGTGTTTCTGTGACTTTGTCTGGACCTTTTATGTATTATACAATCGCTTTTATCTTGGATACGTGTAAGTGTTCCTATTTCGGATTAAAATTCCCTTCACATGGGCAAACACTATGTCGAGTTTTCTTTTTTATTGAGCTTATGAGGAAGATATTATCCGTTTCGTGTTGTCACCATATGAGGGTATTCATCGATACATATGTTGGGATATGAGATGTCCGGTGGACAATGAGACATATTGAATCCATTCCAGTATTGTGAATATTGTGACTGCTATATACACCAATATGCCTATGTGACCTAAAGAGTGTAAGCTCTATTGGGTCCTATTTGTCTGGTAAGCCCCCTCTTTGTTATACTTATGGGTGGAGGTGAACATATTGATAACGGTGGAGACACTTTATACAAGAAGAGATTCCTGCACTTTTTTTGCACTTCGGCTGTTTCTTCTTTAACCACTTGCTGACCAGTCACTGGGACCGTACTGCGGCAAAGTGGCTTGATTCCATCCAGCGACGTAGACATACGTCGCTGGACTCCTCCCCTTGTGGGCGGCGCTCGCGTGCCACCAGAAGCTCGCTCCCGCTGTTTTCAGTCACAGCCAAGCGGGCCAGGGGAGGAGCAGAGCCGTTGCTCTTCCCTGATCGTCGGGGAATCTAGTTTGGAGATCCGCCCGCTTGTGTAAACAGAGCGGGCGGATCTCCTAAGTGACAAGGAGTGACAGATTGCAGGGTTCAGCGTAGCTCAACATGCGATCTGTCCTTGTGTCACTCAGTCACCTCCCCCCACACATGTCAGTAAACACCAGGCATACATTAACCCCTCCCTCTCCAATAAAATTAACCCCTTCCCTTCCAGTGTCATTTTTACAGTAACAGAGCATATGTATAGCACTGATTACTGTAGTAATGTCACTGGTACCCCCAAAAGTGTCAAAAATGTCAGTCAAGGGTCCGATCTGTCCGCCGCAATGTCGCAGTCCCGCAAAAAAAAAATCACAGATCGCCGCCATTACTCGTTAAAAAAAAACACCAAAAATGACAGAAATCTTTCCCGTAGTTACTAAACGCAATAACTTTTGCGCAAACCAATCAAAATACGCTTATTGCGATTTTTTTTACCAAACATAGGTAGCAGAAAACAAATTGGCCAAAAATTTAAAAAAAATTTGATTTTTACATTTTTGGGGGGGGGGGGGGGGGAATTTCATATAAAAAAATTTGAAAAATATTGTTATTTTTCAAAATTTACGCTATTTTTTTGTTTATAGCGCAAAAAGTAAAAATCACACAGGTGATCAAATACCACCAAAAGAAAGCTCTGTTTGTGGGAAAAAAAGGACGTAAATTTCATTTGGGTACAGCGTCGCACGACCGAGCAATTGTCAGTTAAATTCGCACAGCGCCGAATCGCAAAAAGTGGCCTGGACGTAAGACAGCAAAATCCTCCGGTGGTAAAATGGTTAACCACAGAGACTTTTTCATTATTTTTTTTGCATTTTATATTTATTATATTCACTTTACATATGTTTACACCCTATTGATGTTTTTATCAATTGTAACTGTATTTATTACATGATATGTATGCACTTTAAACCTTTGCACTTTGTTAGTCTAACAATATAATTTTTTCTAGCGCCGCAATATTTGTTTTTGTATGTATTGCGAATTGTCTTTAGTTTTTGCTGGCTGCTGATTATTGAACACCGTTAGCGCGGTATTTCTTTTTACCAATAAAATAAGAAGAGGTGCTCCACAATAACAAAGAGATGAGAGGAACAATTAGAAGTATTTCGACAGTGAAATTACAGAATGTACATTTGACAATATTTAGTCACAAATAGTCTCTGATTTCCCCATGCAGACCACTTTGGCAAAACCAATATCTCAGAACTGGCACAGTGATCACACCGCTTTGTTTAATCAAAGCCATGGAACTGAAATCAGCACCCAGTGAAAAAAGGCTATAAAGACTAAGGTTCCCTAATATCTAATGTAATGTTCGCAGATAAACAGGGGCATTGCTGTGGCATATGGCACAAAAAAAGCTCCGGGATAGGATAGGAAACCCAACGTGTTTTGCTCCTCCCCTTGGGGGCTTAGTCCCCATAACTAAGCTCCAAGGGGTGGAGCGAAATGCTTGGGGGCATGACCTGGGTCAGGGTCCAGGCTGAGGTTGCCACGCACACACACTTTAGGGATGTCATGGATGTGCTCCCATGGGGAGACTTTCTCTTCACTCTGAAGTATAATATGTTTGTTTTTTTAAAAGAATAAATATTGATCCTTTAGAATCACTTTAAGGTAGTTATTGGTGGATTAAAGGATTACAGCTCCTTTCACCTATCCTGAGCCTTTTTTTGCGCCATGTGCCACAACAATGTTCCTGTTTAGCTGGGAACATTACATTAGATCTTAAGGAACCTTAACCTTTATAGCTTTTTTTTTTTTTTGGGTGCAGACTTCAGTTCCATGGCTTTGATTAAAGAAAGCTGTGTGATCACTGTTCCAGTTCTGAGATGGTGATATTGACAAAGTGATTTGTATGGGGAAACCATCAGAAGCTATTTGTGACTAAATATTGTCCATTATTCAATATATATTGTCAAATTATTCCAAAAAATATATTGCACTTACATCAGAAAGCTTAAAACAAGTCTGACACCGCTGCGAGCGGTACACAATGTAGCTTCCGGTTATGGCCGTAAACACGGAAGTAACATCACCCGGCTCCTCCCGACGCGTTGCGTCACTACGCACATGACTTTATCAAGTGATGGCTTTGATTAAAGAAAGCTGTGTGATCACTCTGCAAGTTCTGAGATGGTGATATTGACAAAATGATTTGTATGGGGAAACCATCAGAAGCTATTTGTGACTAAATATTGTCAAATGTACAATTTCACTGTGTAATTACTTTTGGGAAATTGTTCATCTCATCTCTAAACAAGAGCAAACAGGTGCCATTGTTATTGTGGAACATCTATACCCTTTTTAATGTCTATTAGACAAACATGTAAAAGAGAAAAAATAAAAGTACATAACCTTATCAATGTATAGTCATGTTTTGAAGCAAAAATACTACGAGATGTGGAGCTTGGAGGACTAGAGGCTGCATTGATAGTGCTGAAAAAGTGGCCGATGTCATGCTCTTTAGATACTTCTAGTTATCTCCCCCAGAAATGTAAAAAAAATAAACAATACTTGAAAGCTCTCTGCACCCTCCAGTAAAATGTTAAATATATATAGAAGGTGTAGGTAAGGAGAATTGTTGGTGTTTGCACAGCCATCATGAATAATCCCTGTAGTTTGCTTTATATGTTTATTTACTTATGATTGTCAGCCCCATTTAGTCGCTGTGTTTATTGCAGCACCCTCTAGCTAGGTGCTAGTGTATATAGGTTTGTTAGTGTAGGAAAATGTTGGCTTTAATGTCCCTAGATCCCATGTCAGCTCTTTTCAGCGGGAGATCTCTAGATTCATATGGAATGGCAAGAGATCCAGATATAACAGTCATATTCTTTATGCCCCCCAATCCCTGGGTGGTCTGGGTATCCCAGATCTATGGTCTTATTACCTCTCTGCCAAACTCATACAAATTGCACAGTGGAATGCAGATCCCGAGAGTATTCCCTGGCTCTCATTTGAACAGGCTACAGTTTCCCCGAGCTATCTCTCGGCGGCTCTCTGGAGTGGTTCGCAGCCGGTTAAATATAACTCATTTGTGAACAAAATAATAACCCATTTATACCGGCTGTGGCTAAAGCTGAAGACCCCCCTGGGACTGACATCTCGGGTCTCTCCGTTGACATCCTTTCTGGGACACATTGATTCCTGTTTACTCCCGCTGAGCAGAGAGGACCTATCTCCATGGATAGCTAGAGGCCTGGTGAACTTTAAGAAGCTCTCAGTGGGCAACATTTTTTGTTCTTTTGAACAACTGGTAGATATACATGGACTCCCCAGCTCTGAAAGGGATCACTATACCATTGTGAGGGCATTTTTTCAGTCACAGGGCCTCCTTTCACTAAACCCTCCATTTACAATTTTTGAGAACATTTGTTCCTCCTCATCCAGAGATCGAGGGCTTATATCCATCCTATACTCGCATATTGTTACCCTCACCCTTCCAGATAAGCATAAGTACATGATTAAATGGGAACAAGACCTTAACTGTAGTTTCTCCATCCCTGAATGGCATCACATGATATCCAACATGCGTAAATGCTCACGTTCTAGTTCATGCAGGGAGTCACCTCTTAAGTTAGTTACAAGATGGTATTTGACACCCTCCTTGGTTCACACCTTCTACGGTTCAGTCTCTCCTCTCTGTTATAGGGGCTGTTCAGAGGAGGGTAATTTACTCCATATTTTTCGGAGCTGCAATCTCTTGCGGCCCATTTGGGATCATGCACAAAGGCTTGTTACTAGACTGGCAGGGACATCGGTTTCTCTCTCTCCCAAGGTGTGTTTACTCTTTGCAAGAGTCCCAGGTGTTCCGAAGTCTACCACCAATCTGATCCACACATTGATGTGTTCCATTCACTGGATGATCGCCTTTAATTGGAAATCAGATTCCCTACTGTGGCCTCAGGTACTTTCCAGGATGGAATGCATCAAGTTAACAGAAAGGATCTTTCACTCCCTTCATGGTTCCATGATGACCTTCCACGCTAAATGGGATCCTTGGGATATTTGTGTTAGGCCTGATGGTACCTCTTGATTTTTTATAAAATGCCTAATTTGACAGTACTGACCCTATGTGTGTATCAGACTCTTTGATATCCTGCTATATTATGACCACTGCTCTGTGTATACTTGCAATTTCGTCAGAGTATTTTTCTATGCAATGTATAAGTGTTCTTATGTATGATGTTACACTGTTGACCTGTGTAAAAGAAACTGTTTTTTTTTTTACTGACTTTCTAATAAAATCTTTTGTAAACAAGGAAAATGTTGGCTTGGTTCAGAGCCAGGCCTGGGTTGAATCTGGGTTAAGACTGAGTGACTCAGGGAGGCTGGATGATTAAGCAAGCAGCATGTTTGGTGCCTCCCCCTGCTTTCTGGAACCTTAGAGAAGCTTCCAGAAGTAGTGGGTGCAGGCTAGGAGGAACTGCTTGGTATATTTATGAAGGCCCCAACCAGTGATGGGCGAACATCGGCCGGGGCAGTTCGCGAACGTCAGCTGCAAATTTTCTCAAATGTCCGCGAACCGCAAGTTCGCGGCGAGACCCACTGACTTTAATGGGAGGCGAACTTTAAAAACTTTTAGGTCATTTTTGCAGCCACAAAACACTTACTAGCTGTGCACAAATAGTCCCAGCACATGGACAATGTCATAACTGAAGTATTGCAATTGCAAAAGTTGCCCTAAAATTATTATTTTTTTTTTACAGCAAAAAACATTTATTTTTTTCCTAAATCAGCCAGAACTGACAGAAACCTGACGTCAGTAATTTAACTATAATAAAATAGCAATTAATAGGTTTTAATTAAAACCAATATTAATCACCCTCTGGCCAAGGGATTGAAACCCACAACTTGCAAGCCAGGTATTCTACCACCAAGCCACCATCAAGTTTGCTGATTAACCTAACACTCTCCTGCTAAGTGTATTGTGTGTAGGTCGAGATAGGAGTTAGTTAGGCAGGGATAGTGTTAGTTTAATTAGCAAGCTTGACAGTGGTTTAGTGCTAGAATACCAGGCTTGCAAGTGCAAAGTTGTGGGTTCAATTCTCTTGGCCAGCTGATGATTAATAGTCACTTGCATTTAAGCCTTTAAAATGAGGACTTGTGATTGTTTGTAAATTTGCTAGAACATTTCCCCTGTTCAAGATGTTCTGGTGCAAACCAAACAACAGGGAGGTGTTCGGCTCATTACTACTCCTTATCATTTTTCACATTTCCTGTAGAGCTTTACTCTGGGGATAATCTTTCTCCCATGGACCAGCATGACTTTACCTCACTGGATATTCCACCAGTACATCTCTGTTAAAATTCACCAAATACGCAAAGGCTATTTACTCTTGTGTGAGGACTTCAACATGGTAGTCGATAACAACTTGGACTCCACTGCAAATACCCAAACGCATCCTCTTTGCAACTCTTTCTCCACAGTGAAGATTTATACAATATATGGCGGTGTCTTCACACAACTGAGAAAGATTACACTTATTACTCTGCTGCACGCAAAATTTATACACACATTGATCTCTTTGTGTCTGAATTGCAATTGCTGTCAAAAGTATCGGTGGCACAAATTCATCCTATTTTGTGGTCAGATCACGCCCCAATATTTATTTATCTGACAGAACCTCATGCTACGAAGCCCACCTATTTGTGACGTAATAATGTAAGCCTCTTTTCCAAGCTGCCATTTCGGGAAGAACTGCGGAAAAATATGAAAGAATTTTTTTAACTCAAAAGTACTCCAGATGTTTATTTTCCAACCATCTGGTGTGCACATAAAGCATTCACTAGAGGTCTCTTGCTACAAATGGCGTAAAATGCAAAAAAATGTCTGCCCTACTGCTAAGAATTAAGCAGCTAGAATCTCAACATAAAACTTCCCTGGCGGGTGCTACACTAAGAGAACTGACACAATATAGGAATTAAATAAAATCCCTTTTAGAAACAAACTATGAGAAGGCCTTGAGGAAATTTAAGGCTTCACATTATTCTCTAAGTAACAAGGCTGGCAAATTTTTAACTAACTACCTCAAAAAAAGACAATTCAAATTCAAATTAACCTACATTGTAGACCCTGAAACCAAAACTAAAGTATTCCACCTGGAACACATAGCCAATGCTTTCCACAAATACTTTAGAGACCTATACAATTTGACTAAAGATACGCCCACCCACTTACCTGGAAAGTCTTCAATATCTCACTTCCTAAGCTCAATCTCCCTACCATCAATATTGGCAGAAGAACTGGAAACTCTTAATTCACCCATTACAGATGATGAGATTCTGGCAGTTAATAATTCGTTACCAAATAACAAATCACCAGGAGCTGATGGGTTTACAGCTGAATATTTCAAAACCTACAAAGATGTGTTGGTACCTCATTTGACTACTTTGTTTACCTCTATTGCCTCTACAGCATCTCTCCCTCCAGAGATGCTAAGGGCCATGATAGTGACCTTGCCTAAACCTGGGAAGACTCCAGATTGTCCTCAAAATTTTTGCCCCATATCTTTATTGAATTCAGATCTCAAAATCTATGCCAAATTAATAGCTAACAGATTAGCGAAAATCATCCTCAAGTTAATTAAAGCGGACCAGGTTGGCTTTGTGCAGGGCAAACAAGCACCTGATGCAACTCAGTGTATGCTTAATCTTTTCAGTGTCGCTGAAAGGCAAAAGACACCACCATTAGTATTCTTGACCCTCGATGCTGAGAAAGCATTCGACCGGGTGCATTGGGGCTACCTACAAGCTCTCCTGCGCAATTTTGGACTGCAGGGTTTTGTCCTATCGGTGATAATGGTGCTTTACTCTAACCCTTCTGCAAACATTTACACATCCAATGTTTTATCTGATCCATTTGTGATTAACGACGGTACAAGACAAGGGTGCCCACTGTCCCCTATAATATTTATGTTAGCAATGGAAACCCTTGCTGAAGCAATCAGAAACAGTCCAAAAGTCTTTTGTACAGAAGTGGCAGGCTATCAGCATAAAATTGGACTCTTTGCTGATGATGCCATTCTCACTCTGACTAATCCGGAGTCTTCCTTGGCTGCAGTGCAAAATATTATTGGTGAATTCAGCAGGGTCTCTTACTACAAACTAAATAGGTCAAAGTCCACGGCTTTACCAATAAATATTCTTCAAATCGCAATGTGGATACTCTTGGGTACAGAATAAATTGTCTTATCTGGGTATAACCCTGACCTCTCCCTCTACTAACATGTATAAAACTATTTTTTTTTTTCAAATTCTTCATTTAGGTAATCAAAATCAGCATAAACAAGTTTCACACATAGTAACAAGAAAAAATGAGTCGCAACATAAACATAACTTGCAGCAGGTAAGTGAGAAAAGCACTGTCAAACAGATGATGCGTACAATCAACATTTCAAAAAGGAATCGTAGAATAACATCCACATGAATTCTATCATGGAGGAGCTATAATTCACATC
The DNA here is from genome assembly GCF_965119305.1 of Pelophylax lessonae. Taxonomy (NCBI): domain Eukaryota; kingdom Metazoa; phylum Chordata; class Amphibia; order Anura; family Ranidae; genus Pelophylax; species Pelophylax lessonae. The sequence continues at coordinate 10,057,254 of NC_138773.1, read as the reverse complement.
AACAGAGGAACATATCCATGGGTCAGTAAATCCACATATTGCTGAGCGATAAGCGAAGTATGCATCGTCTTCTAGCGCGCGTGGTAGGCACACAGAAAAATCTTTTCTCACCAAGAAGATGAAGGAGATAGGTGAATATCACACAGGGGTAGTACGAAGGTATGTAGCAAACGAAAAAAGGAGAAAAAGATGGGGGGGTAGGATGGGGAGAGTGGGGTTGGGGAAGGGAGGGGGGTGGGAGAAAGGGGACCAGTATAGTTTAAAGAGGGGAGAGGACGAGTATACAATAAGGCGAGTGTAGTGGTGCGGCAGCAGCCACTGAGGACAAGTGGGTTGAAAGAAGGCAAAGGAAGGAAAAAGGAGCAGAGAAGAGCCGAATGGATCCCGTGAGACCGTCCAACCTCATAACTCTGATGGCTCAGGTGATATCCTGGAGTGCCCTTCCCTCATCAGAGAGGATGAACATATTCCAGCATCCCCAAGTCACCGTGTATTGTTCCCTCCTGACCTGCGAGGTCATCACCAGGTCCTCAAAATCATTAATTTGTTTAACTCTGGACAGCCAAAGTGGTATCGAGGGAGGGGTCGTAGACTTCCAGCAGAGGCCAATGCACACCTTGGCTGCGTTGAGTAAGTGGCGTAGGACTGATTTCTTATAGCGATTCGGGGGGATAGACGCACAGTGCAATAGAAAGAGAGCAAGGTCATCCTGGAGAACAAAGTCAGTCATTTTTTGGGAGATTCTCCGCACTTCCGTCCAGAAATTGCTCAGTCGTGGACAGCTCCAAAACATGTGGAGCATGGAACCCCGGTCGCCCAGACATCTCCAGCATCTGCTCGATGCTTCAGGGAAGTATAAAACAAATTTTATCCCTCTGCTCCAAACAGTCTCCCAAGACCTTTCACATATTACAAAATTTGAACTGAATTGGTTGGGACTTATTGCAGCCTTTAAGATGTTAGTGTTCCCTAAGATTTTATACCTGTTCCCTAAATTCCTAAAATATAATCCCTAATCTCTAAAATATCCTTTTCCACATTACTAAATCATAAGCTAAATGAAGGAGTAAGTCTACCGGCATTGGAAAAGTACCATAGGGCAGCACTGTTGGAACAGCACACCTGGTTTGAATCTCCCTCCGATCAATTATGGGTTTCCATATAGAAAAAGCACTAGCTGTCAATAAAGATCTCACCTCCCTTTTATTGGCCTCCAGGACGGGTCTTCCTATAAATATACCTAAGCTTCCCGCCATCCAGGCATCTGTACAAGCATGGAATTCCACTTACCAAAATCGTAGGGAAAAGTTATTAGACCTTCCTATTCCCGCTCCAATAGCAGTATTGGGGTACATAATCTCCTCACTTAATCTACAACCCAGGACTTCCCAGGATGTGCACTACATTATACATTTATGACATTACTACTGACACATTGGGATATAATCATTTCACTACCCTACAAATAAAAAACGTACTTTCCAAACATAATATCAGGGAGATTGGGATAGACGATGTACTATGGCAGGAACTACAAAAGAGGCTCTTCAAGAAAGGAGGCATATCTAGACTATATACCTACCTACAGTCTGTTGGTGACTGCGTTAAAACGGCCTCTACGTGGGAAAGGGACCTGGGGAGGAGCTTTGATAGTCTGGAATCGAAACAATCTAGAAAGCTTACTTTTAAAAACTCGAGATGTGTGAACCACTGGGACAACTTCCTGAAAATGTCTAATAGAAGATATCTTGTTCCCTGTCGGATGTCGAGAATTTTCCCAGACACTACCCCTCAATGTTGGAGGGACTGTGGTGCCACAGGTACCTTATTCCATGTGTTTTGGAGTTGCAGAAGCCTCTGTAGCTTTTGGAATGGGATATTTACGCTAATTTCTAGTACTATAGGTGTGTTCATTTCCCATACACCGGAGATGGCACTCCTGCACCTCTCCCTACACAAATCTCCTAAACAATTCCACACTTTGATAATCCACATTCTCACTGCAGCTCGTATGACTATTGCCTCTTATTGGAAAACAAAAAAATTTCTCGGAGGTCATCAAAAGAGTACAAACCTCTGCACAATATGAAAATTTGCTAGCATATAACTCAGATACAGTACAAAGGTATGATAATAATTGAAAATGTTGGAATAACTTATTCCCTATTAGGGATAATCGAACTTTTCAAAAGTTCGGTTCGGCCAGAACATCCGAACTTCCCGAAAGTTCGGCCCGGATTTCAGAACCCCATTGAAATCAATGGGACCCGAACTTCGGTAATCAAAAAACACCATTTTGAAGCCCTACAACCCTATAAATGCCCCTAAAAAGTGCCTAGGGTTCTGGGTCATACCCCAGGGACTATTAATCACACAAAAAAAAGTTCTTAAAAATTGTCATTTTTGATAGAGAGCCAATTATTGAAAAAAAAAAAAAAAAAAAAAAAGAGATTTGCCTGCAACAACACACCTGAGCGTTTTTTTTTTTTGGCGCTAGCGTTTTTTTGGGCATTTTTTTGGGTTCTTTGGAGGCAGGCAAAACATCAGAACTTCTGTATATGGGTGTATATACACACAAACTTATATGTATATACACACCTAGACATATATAGGTGTGATAGGAGCAGAAATATATTGGTGTTAATTATTTCATTAGTGCAAGTAATTTTTTCTGCTCCTTTCACACCTATATATGTCCAGGTGTATATATACAGACATGGGTGTGTATATATACCCCCTATACACATGTTCAGATGTCATGTCTGACTCCAAACATGTGCTCAAAAAATCACTAGCAACGCCTCCAGCCAAAAAGAATGCTGACGGCGGTGAAGCCATATTACTGAAGCAAAAGTGACTTGAGAGAAAATAGCTTTTCTCTATAGCGGTCACCCTGCCATAGCAGTCAGAGTCAGTTCACCCTACACTACATTACGGTCACCCTGGCACTTCACACTTTCCCTACAGAAACTAAATTTTTGAAGCTAACTTAAGTGTAAAGGAGCACTCTAACTACACTAGATATCCCTTTCCTCACACTAAAAATAGCTAAATGACACTTTTAAAGTAAAATTAACAGAACTGCTTCCACTCTCTTCCATGTCCTGTATAACAATGCTGGGAATATGGTGGGGGCTATCTTATATACTGGGGGGCGTATTCACTAATGATTGGACTATGGACCCCCTAGTCACTCCAATCACATTCCTAGCATTCTCCTGCCCCCTCAATTGGCTTTTGCTAATGGTTTTAAAGCCCATTTCCTGTCCCATTGCATTTTGGTCGGTTCTGGTTGCCGAATTCCGAACTTTTTGGGCAAAAAGTTCTAAATTCGGCCGAACCTCGAACACCCAATGTTCGGGCCGAACCTATGGTCGACCCGAACCGTTCGATCATCCCTATTCCCTATAAGGGAAACATAACATAGGGCTATAGGCTAGATCGGATAGGACCTCCAGGCCCCCTTCTTTTTTGGTGAAAAATGGTGTCTATGTTATACTTTCTGTTCCTTATTTTCTGTTGTACATTTAATCCTACCAACACAAATGCCCCTTCCCTGTCAAGGGTTGGATATATGGTGTAACCTGCCTTAAGAATGGAATATGCCTTGTCTACCTGCGTTGGTTTCTTGCTCGGATATCTTTGATCTAGGGGTTTGGTTGTGTCGTCCCGGGCCCATGGGCACAGTTTGTTCCCAGATGGGTTGCCTGGGTCTTTGGAACGTTGCGACCACCACAGGACATAACATCCAATACCTTCTTCATGGACCTAACTTGAGTGCAATTCTAAGTTATAAATATTTAAATTTAAACTGTTTGTTCTCTTTTTCATATATGATACGACTGCACATTATTGTAATACTCCTCTTCCTATTTCCTTGTTGTATTTTACCCTCATAAAATTTCAATAAAAACTATTTGAAAGAAAAGCCTGGTTTCCAATACTTTTTGTTTGACAAAAAAAAAAAAAAAAAAATAAGCCTCCCTTATTGGCTTTAATAGGGTTTGCTGCAAAGTCTGTAAACTTCAAGCAGGAATAAAAAAAAATGCCTGTGAATCACCCTCAGGTAGATTCTCTCATCATTACCATTATGGTGTATTCATATTTATTTCTTATGATCATCAGTTCCATCCAGTGGCCATATTGCAGTATTCTCCTAATTTACATTATATTTATGATCGAAGAAGAAATAGTCCAGCAACATTGGGTTATGTAGAACTAATGTACATGGCGCTTTTCAGGATGAATAGCTCTGCAAATTGTTTTTATAAATACATTCCTAGGTCTCACACTTAGGCTTTATGTACACGGGACATTTAAAAACCTCTTTTGAACGCTGGAACTTGACAGCTAGTATCTAACGGTTACAAACTTTCGTTTTTACACTTTCACCTGACACGTTTATGCTTGTTTAGTGGCGTTTTTTTACCCACTTAAGCCCCGGAGGATTTGGCTGCTCAAAGACCAGGGGCTATTTTGCGATTCAGCACTCCGTGACTTTACGGACAATTGAGCAATCGTGCGACGCTGTACCCTAATGAAATTGACGTCCTTTTTTTCCCACAAACAGAGCTTTCTTTTGGTGGTATTTGATCACCTGCGCGATTTTTACTTTTTGCGCTATAAACAAAAAAAAAAAGAGAAACAATTTTGAAAAAAAAAATAACAATATTTTTCACAATTTTTATAGGAAATTCACAAAAAAAAAAAAATCAAAATTTTTTAACATTTTAGGCCAATTTGTTTTCTGCTACATATGTTTGTTAAAAAAAAAAAAATCGCAATAAGCGTATTTTGATTGGTTTGCACAAAAGTTATTGCGTTTACTAACAAAGGGAAAGATTTTTGTCATTTTTATTGTTTTTTTTTAACGAGTAATGGCGGCGATCTGCGATTTTTTTTTTTGCGGGACTGAGACATTGCGGCAGACAGATCGGACCCTTGACTGACATTTTTGACACTTTTGGGGGTACCAGTGACATTAGTACAGTAATCAGTGCTATACATATGCACTGTTAATGTAAAAATGACACTGGCAGGGAAGGGGTCAACTTTATTGGAGATGCAGGGGTTAAATGTGTCCCTAGGGGCGTGATTCTAACTGTAAAGGGGCGTGGCTTTTCATGTAACAACAGAGACATACAATCCTACATAGCAGGATCGTATGATCTCTGCAGTTACACCAGGGAGAATAACAGGCGGCTTTATTTGCATCAGCTGTCTGCCTTTCTCCCTCTCCAGCGGACGATTGCGGGTGGCCGGCGGACATCCGAGCCACCGGTCACTCGCGCGGGGATGACAGTGAACGGGCGGGGGCGATAGCGCGCCTCCGGCGGCGCGCGCTCGCCCCCGGCGGCGCGCGCTCGCCCCCGGCGGCGCGCGCTCGCCCCCTATTGGCTTGTGGGCGAGTGACGTATATATACGTCACTTTGCCGCAAGTACATATACTGCGGCGGTCGGCAAGTGGTTAAGCGCTTGCGTTAAGAAGCATTTTTTTACCTTTTCTCTCTCTCTCTCTCGCATTGAAAATGCTTATAATCGAGTTACCGTGTTTAGACACGTTTACATGCTGTTAAAAGCATTTGGTGCTTAAAATGCCCCTAAACTACCATCCTGATCGCGATTTTTTGCTTTCGGAAAAATGCTTCTAACCTCATCTGCTTCTAAACTACTATAAATGCCTGAGTGCACATGTACCCATAAGATAACCTTGAGTAGAGTTCAGGGGCTGCTGAAAAAAAAACAGCCAAACAGCCAAATGCTCCTAACTTTACTGATCCCAGGCAGTTCATCCAAAACTTCAGCTTCAATAACTGGAAAATGGGTAACCAGGGCTCCCAGAGTCGTTGGGGACTGAGGCTTTAGCTTTGATCCCAGTAATGGTGGTCGGACTTTGCTTATATTTCCAGACATGTCTGGAGAGCACATGGGATGGAAAATTACTCCTTCTAACCCTGACTACACTAATATCACTGAATACTGGTCTCTGATCTGATATCTAGATCAGTCCATGAGCAGAATTTCCTTTATGAACCCCCACCCCGGTCAATGTGCAAGATTCACTGCTATATCTTTACTGCCTCCTATCAGTTGCTACATAAAATACTCTCTTTATGGTTCTATCACTGATTGGGTTGGTCATCTCATGCCTGGGGGCAGAACAGACTTAACAGTGTTTCACAGCACTTGAAGTAGGGTATTTATGAACTCCCCGAAACACATAGGGTACCTGCATTTGGGTTCCCTTACTTTTATCAGCTTGGAAGACTCAAGGAAATACATTTTGCTCATTAGATATACAGTATCTCACAAAAGTGAGTACACCCCTCATATTTTTGTAAATATCTTATTCTATCTTTTCATGTGACAACACTGAAGAAATGACACTTTGCTACAATGTAAAGTAGTGAGTGTACAGCTTGTATAACAGTGTAAATTTGCTGTCCCCTCAAAATAATTCAACACACAGCCATTAATGTCTAAACCGCTGGCAACTAAAGTGAGTACACCCCTAAGTTAAAATGTCCAAATTGGGCCCAATTAGCAATTTTCCCTCCCCGTGTCATGTGACTCATTAGTGTTACAAGGTCTCAGATGTAAATGGGGAGCAGGTGTGTTAAATTTGGTGTCATCGCTCTCGCTCTGTCATACAGGTCACTGGAAGTTCAACATGGCACCTCATAGCAAAGAACCCTCTGAGGATCTGAAAAAATTTTTTTTTGCTCTACATAAAGATGGCCTAGGCTATATGAAGATTGCCAAGACCCTGAAACTGACCTGCAGCACGGTGGCAAAGACCATACAGTGGTTTACCAGGACAGGTTCCACTCAGAACCGGCCTCACCATGGTCGACCAAAGAAGTTGAGTGCACGTGCTCAGTGTAATTTCCAGAGGTTGTCTTTGGGAAATAGACATATGAGTGCTGCCAGCATTGCTGCAGAGGTTGAAGGGGTGGGGGGTCAGCCTGTCAGTGCTCAGACCATATGCCGCACACTGCATCAAATTGGTTTGCATTACTGTCGTCCCTCTGGAACAAAGCCTCTTCCAAAGATGATGCACAAGAACGCCTGCAAACAGTTTGCTGAAGACAAGCTGACTAAGGACATGGATTAGTGGAACCATGTCCTGTGGTCTGATGAGACCAAGATAAACTTTTTTGTTTAAGATGGTGTCGAGCTTGTGTGGTGGCAACCAGGTGAGGAGTACAAAGACAAGTGTGTCTTTCCTACAGTCAAGCATGGTGGTGGGAGTGTGGTGGTCTGGGGCTGCATGAGTGCTGCCGACACTGGGGAGTTACAGTTCATTGAGGGAACCATGAATGCCAACATGTACTGTGACATACTGAAGCAGAGCATGATCCCCTCCCTTCAGAGACTGGGCCGCAGGGCAATATTCCAACATAACAACCACAAACACCTCCAAGATGACCACTGCCTTGCTAAAGAAGCTGAGGGTAAAGGTGATGGACTGGCCAAGCATCTCTCCAGACCTAATCCCTATTGAGCATCTGTTGGGCATCCTCAAACAGAAGGTCTCTAACATCCACCAGGAGTGGAAGAGGACTCCACTGGCAACCTGTGAAGCTCTGGTGAACTCCATGCCCAAGAGGGTTAAGGCAGTGCTGGTCCGAACCTTACCTGTTAGGACAATCTGATGAACACCCAAACATTTGCTTCTTCGGCAGGAGCCTAATGTCATGTATACTCACAATATTACTACAAGGATTATTCATGACAACTTCCCACTGTCAATGGCTGTGGTTGAAGACTCTTCGGAGTCTTTAAAAGCCAATGATGTCAGGGACCTCATTCACATACATGGCTGGAATCCCGGGGGCTTTGCCATGACAACCCCCCCCCCCATGTTGAGATAAAGTGCCTTGGTATGGTTCTGGTAAAGATTTTAAGGGGGAACTTCATGCAAAAGAAAAAAAGTTTGAGGTCCCCAAAACATCTACACCAAGCCTTTATCTTAGCATGCAGCCTGACAAGTCAGGAAAAAGGGGGAACTGAGCATGTCCCTGCCCCCTCCTGCCATATTGATCCTTTTGCAATTAAAACAAGGGTCTCCAAACTATGGCCCTCCAATTGTTTTACAATGCCTCATGGGACGTGTAGTTCCACAACAGCTGGAGGGCTAAAGTTTGGAGATCCCTGATTTAAAGTATAACTAGAGGCAACACTTTTTTTTTTCTTTTGGCGTGGCAAGGGATTGTAATCCCCGTCAGGTTTGAATGGCTGTCTATGTCCCCCTTTGGGAGATTGACCCTCTTTGTTCTGTTTATTGTTATAATTTAGAGTGGAAGTGAATGGTAATTTCAAATTTTGGTCTGTCACCAGAACAAGAATAGAGGGGGAAGTCTTCCCATGCAGACACGGCTTCTAGTGAGTCTGGTGGCAACATAGGATTCTCTTAATTTGAAGGGATTTCCTCTCACTTCCTGTTTTAGCTATGGGGAAAGAAAGAAATTGAAATCTCCCAAACTGGACTTAGATGGCATCTTCACCTTTCTGTTTTCTTCTTTATGTGAATTGCACACTGACTGTGGTGCATTACAGATGCTGTGAGCAAGTGCTGGGTGCTGTAACTAGGTGCCAGGAAAATTTGCAGCTGGCCAATGGAGAAACCTGGGTGTAGACCCAAGACCCAGAAGTAGACCAGTAGAAATTAGCAGTGACAGAGTGACAAGAGGATGCTCAGATTTCTCATCCCTGGAGGACCAATAGCGGCATTGTTCTGCTTTAAAAAAAGGTAATGAAAAGCCAGGCAGATAACCTTTTTTTCAGAGCGTGATCAGCAATGGTAGCCTTTATATTTTTCCTATAAGAGCTTTCCTTTACTAAAAATAATAAATACTGTAAGCCTCATGGGTCTGAAAGTAAAAAAAAGGTTTCTCCTCAACCATTGATAAAATCAGCAAAAATGCTGTTCTTTGTAATAAGTGTAGTGCTACTCCTGTACAAGCCGAAGGAATATTGTCCCCTCGGCCAGGCACACAACAGGCCCATTTACACTTTTCTTCAAGGACCAGTGTAGGGGTGTTATTATTTTTGGAGAATTTGGATAGGGTTGAGGGAAGTGGTGGGATACTCCAAAAACAATAACTATGTACAATGTACAGCTAAGGACTTGGTATTCCTTTCTGAGCAAGCTATAATGAAGTCCAGGCTTGTAACAAACTGTAGATTTCAGTTTAAGTAGTAGTAGTTAGAGCCACAAGAGCAAAGTCCCTTTAAGTAAGAGATTATCTGGACAAAGCTCTTCAGGACACTAGCTGGACTACAGACCCACAGCCAACTATAAAGTGTTAGAGGGGTAGCAAATGCACAAGGTCCCCAAGATCTCTCAGTATCTGGACTCACAAGGCCCAAGGACAAATTGTTTCCTCCTTCCAATCTTCCAAGTGACACAGTCCCGTGATACTAGACAGATCTTTATCACACAGCTCCCCTCAGTCAGCTTGTCACATACCTTCGGGTAGAGCCTGATGAACAGAGGAAGGCCTCTTTTACCGCCCCGGTTCAAGGACCACTGAGGTTTACAACAGTGGCTGAGAGAGCGGGCGGGGTAGGAGTTCCTATGGTCCTCTCTGTTTGTTGGTAGAAGAGAGAAGCAGATGGCAGCAGTGGCAGAGGACACTGATCTGCTTTGGATGCAGGCATGTTGCGGATGCAGGTATGCAGAAGATGCTGGAAGTTGTAGAGATGGGTGCAGAGTCAAACAAGCTAGGTCATGCACAGGAGATCTGAATCATCAGAGACAGCAAGCAAAGCATGGTCAAAGTTCAGCCAGAGGTCTGGCAACAGAGAATCAGGTAGATTCAGATAAACCAGAGCCAAAAGGCAAGCCAAGGTCAGGATTGGAGAGAATCAGAATGGTCAGAAAGCGGAGTCAAAATCTGGAGCATCTGGAGTATTCTATCCAGTTATGGTCTCCAGTCCTCGCCAGTCCCCGCCAGTCCTCAGGAGGGATGTGTTGGAGCTGGAGAGAGTCCAGAGAAGGGCAACTAAACTGATTAGGGGATTGGAGGACCTTAACTATGAAGAGCGGCTGCAATCGCTCGATTTATTCTCCCTGGAGAAGAGACGCCTGAGGGGGGGACATGATAGCAATTTATACATTTCTCAATGGGGATCTCAGCTTAGAAAAAAAGCTGTTCAGTCGAAGGGATTGCATGAGGACTCGAGGGCATACAATGCGATTAGAGGAGAAGCGTTTTAACCTCAGGCAACGAGGGGGGTTCTTTACTGTTAGGGCTACAAGATTGTGGAATTGTCTACCACAAGAGGTGGTTTCTGCGGGAAGTATGGTGGCTTTCAAAAGACTCTTAGACTTACATCTCAAGGATCAGAACATTCAGGGCTATGTGAGATGATTACAGCCACACACACCTACACAGGTTGAACTGGATGGACTATTGTCTTTTTTCAACCTCACCTACTATGTAACTATGTAAAATGAGATCAAGGACTGGCACAAGAACAGGATACAGGGGATAGCTAAAGATCAGACAGCACTGCCCTAGTGCAGCTGTCATCCTTTTATGTGCCAAATGGCACCAAGAAAACCTAATGTGTGTGCATGCGCACTTCTCTGGAAAACAGTACTGCGCATGCGCACCTCTGTGCGCCTATGCCCATTCTGGTGGGTAGCTCTGGGATCGCATCTGCGCATGCACCCACGTGACTGTCTGTTTGCTGAGTTTTCCTGACACCGCTTCTCCTTTGCACCTGGTTTTCAGCATTCATCCCCTCAGGCCACCCACCTGAGGCATCTTCAGCAGCAGGTGCCAGTTACGGCAGCATGCCCCTTTCAGGCTGGACAGATCAACTCTGGCTACAGTGTGGCAACTGATTTTACCTATCAAAAACACAGACTTACCTAACTATCCTAGCACCTACCTAGGAGACCACCTACCAAATCATTTAAATAAAACTGTATAACAAGGAACTGATAACATTTTAAAGTTTTACCTCTAACTAGGCAATAAGGAAATAAGGTGTGGATATTGCTTTGCATACCAAACTGTTGTAAACAAGTAGAAAACTTTGCTCTTTGGCAAATGTTTTTTTCTGTACAGTAATATCATTTGGACCTAGGCTCTAAACCAGCAGCTCATAGTTCAAGAAACTCATTTGTAGAGAGAACATACCATAAGATATGGACATAGAGGAGCTCAGACGTTGCATTAATAGTTTTAGCTTTGACAAATGTAAAAATGGCAATCAGGGTTTCAACAGAATCCTCATCCAGCTCTTCGGCTTTTTAGGTCATGGGAAGTCTGCTTTCATTAACACTTGTATATACGTCCTGGAAGACGGAGAATATCAGAACTGGGCCAAAGCTAAAGAGGACAATGGAGGCAGTACATTAGAACGATACCCATATAAGCTTACAGGAAACATCACATTGGTGGATAATCGAGGACTGGCAAAAATGAAAGGATACGAGACTGGAGAGATCTTTGCTCAGCTTGGTGAGTGGTGGAATTATGCAAAATACATTGAAACTATGGTGATTGGGTGACATTATATAGGAGGATTATACACAAGAGCTTTATGGATTCACCAGTAGGAATGACATGCTGCCATAACCAGAGGGAACAGTTCCTTTACATGAATCATCCCCACACTCCCTTACTCCACTCTCTTATCCACTTTGTCACTCTTGAGAACAAAAAGGAGAAATGTACACAGCTGCACATGCAACAACTCAGAAATTAAGCCCTTAAACAACTTCACTGAAAGTTAGGATAAATACGTTAAGATGGATAGATATAGCGAAGGATCAAGAAAAGATAGAGGAGAGCTGTGCATTGCTATTATTTTTACTGCAGCCTCAGCCTGCGTTTGTTAAATGTTCTAGCTCCCCGTTTCATTGGTATAGACAATAGCTTGCCAAATATTTTTAGAAATGTCCCAAATTAAGTATCAGGATTCACCCCCCCCCCCCCATATACCTAATATAATAGAGTTTTCAGCTAAGCTTTGGTTTTGCAAATTTCAAACAGCATTTGATGAACCCCCACCAATCTATCATGTCTCATACCATTTTTCAGGTAATCTGCTGCCTCTGGGTAAAGTTGAATGGGATGAAAGCTTTGAGCTTCTTGAGCGGATAATTAGAGAGGAAAAATCAATGAAAACCTGTGACTTCATATTTCCAGTATTTGTATACAGGTAAGAGAATTATAGGGAGTCACTTTGGTTGGGGGGCTCGTGGAATCCAGCTTACCTTAGAGAGGTTGAGAATTCCCTGTCTCAGCTCCCCAGGCCCCTCTTATGTGTAAGTCACCCTGTGTCTATAAGGGACACAGAGTGACTAGAGAAAATGATGGACAATTACTTATTAGACACTGAGAATGGTTTGGATTGCTTCAAATGAGACAGTAATATTTATCAACAATATCTCTCAAGAAATAGATGAAGACTATTCCTGGTTTGTTTGATTCTGAACTATACATGTTCATTGAAAGAGCCGGTCACATTGGCCTCTGTTCCATGTTCTTCAATGTAGGAGATGGACGGTCTGTCACTGGTTGTCTCCTTGCTATTGTCTGTTTAATAAGGTGTTCTGTGTTTATACATAGGATAATGTATAATGTTCTTTGTTTTAGCCTTTTTGCCGGCCAGTCTGGTCACCTAGGCTGGTTTAAGTGCTGAGTTAATTAGCATGTTAATTAAATCACTGTCAGCTATTAGTTGCTAGTGGGGAAGTAGAATACTGTTTGTGTTGGTCGTTCCTTAGTTATGTTATTATAATTCTGTATACAATAATGTAATCAGGCACCTGACCTGGTGGGGTATATATTCTGTGTGAGTTTAATAAACAGTTCCAGATCCTATGCTAGTCTTGTATATTGCGGCTATAATATCTGATATCTCTGTCCAAGACTGGAGGAAGCGGTATACTGACGGAAGCACACAAGCACACTGTGGGTTGGTCCCATCACATATAATAATAAAGATATATAATGCAGCGCTTAATATAATAGATACATAAAGATGTCCTTCACAGTCCAAATGGTGGTAATCAGGATTCAGAAAAGCACCTCAGATGTGCATACAATATTTCAAATCAGTGATGTGAAAGATTCCTCCACCTTCACCACTGTACACAGAGCCTCTTACCTTCAGTTGTGGACTACCTAAATACAAGTAGTCAACAGCACTCTATTAAGCATCAAACAAGGCAAATCTCCAGACAGCCTCCAAAAAGTTATGGATCCTCTGATTTGATTGCTCCAATGAATAAGGCATCTCAGCATACATATTCAAAAGGAGAATAGAAACGTCTCATGGTGTAGCATTACAAACAATTGAGCATTTATTAAAATTCCATAATACTTACAAGAGACAAGGATTAAAACAGTATGTCATCATAAGCCATTGAAAAGTTTGTAACCCACAAAATGGCTCCACCCAATACGTTTAGTGATCATAAGACATCATCAAGGGTGACCCTGGTACCCTTGAAGGCAAAACCTCAATGGAAAAGGGTGTTCTAGAGATGCCACCTGTTCTTTTACTGTTAACACAAAATCTCAATATTTAGATGGCACTAAGCAGCCAGAATGGAGCAATTCTTGAGAAAAGGAAATTATCAGAGCTGAAAATAAAATATTTTACATTTTGCAAATGCATCCACATTATGCACCAAGCTTAGAAAAGTTTGAGCACTTTTTAGAAATTCAGATATAGGGAGACGTGTATCTCCTTGAGAACAGTTTGTGGGAAATATCTGCCAATTCTTTCAATGTTTTAGTGAGGTATCCAACTGTTTACAGCGGTGTGGAGTTGCAATACTTTGACTTCTGTGAAAGACTAGGCCCTGCAGTCTCTGTATGCTAACTAGAGATGGGTGATGTCAGCAGATCAGATTTTTTGTTACATAGTTACATAGTAGTTGAGGTTGAATAAAGACAATAGTCCATCCAGTTCAACCTGTGTAGGTGTGTGTGGAAGTAATCATCTTTCATACCCCTGAATGTTCTGATCCTTGAGATGTACGTCTAAGAGTCTTTTGAAAGCCACCGTACTTCCTGCAGTAACTACCTCTTGTGGTAGAGAATTCCACAGTCTTGTAGCCCTAACAGTGAAGAACCCCCTATGTTGCCTGAGGTTAAAATGCTTCTCCTCTAATTGCATTGTATGCCCTCGAGTCCTCATGTAATCCTTGCGACTGAATAGCTTTTTTTCTATGCGCAGATCACTATTGAGGTATTTGTAAATTGCTATCATGTCCCCTCTCAGGCGTCTCTTCTCCAGGGAGAATAAATCAAGCGATTGTAAATGCTCCTCATAATTAAGGTCCTCCAATCCCCTAATCATTTTAGTTGCCCTTCTCTGGACTCTCTCCAGCTCCAACACATCCCTTCTGTGGAATGGCGACCAGAACTGGACAGAATACTCCAGATGCGGTCGGACCAGAGTTTTAAAAAGTGGAAGGATTTTTTTTTTTTTCCATAAACATTTTTTATTAAAGATAAAAGGAGATACATCAAATGACATATTGTGATTGAACATTTCAACATAGTAATAGAAAAGCTAGGATTCGCAAAGAAGTGGAGGCAGAGAATCGTACTGTAACAAGTACATTGCAAAAAAACCCATTCAGGAAAAAAAAAATTCAGCATAGATAGTCTTACAGTATAACAATAGGAATGAGCATGACTCCAACGTGGGCCATAATTGTCAGGGTTCTGGATACATGTACCCCTGTGGTATCAAGGAAAAGCTTTAGAGTATGGACAATCAGGTTAGGAGAAATGTTATATCCTGAGGCCTAGGGGGTCCACGGATCTAATATCGGGGTACCAGTGTTATGGATGTAGCCCGTGGGGGTGCAGGTCCGTGAGTTAACTGAAGTTAAGAAGGGATAGTAAAAGCAGAAAAGAAAGTGGGTAAGGAAGGAGGGAGGAGTTAGGAAGGAGAGAAAAAAAAAGGAGGGAGGAGGGAAGGGTTAGGGAGTGGGGGAGGGGGGGGAGAAGGGGGAGTCCCTGATGGGGAAGGTACTGTATTCGCCCATTTACGCTGTGACAATAAAGACAGCCCATATGAAGTGGTGTGGTCGTCAAGAACAGAATTCGGTGTATGGTCATCATCTTCCATGGGAGAGTCATGTAGAGTGGGGAGACCCATTGGCGGGTTCAATGATTGATTTGTATAGATCCGTCTCTTTGAATCGGAGCCAGTCGAGCCATTCGGTAGAAAAATTGGATATATTATCTCTGGAGATGGCAATCAGCTCTTCGACCTCTTCGATCTTATTCAACCTGCGGAACCATTCCAGAGTCGAGGGAATTGAAGTTGAACGCCAATGGCATGGGACACATAATTTAGCGGCGGTCAGCATATGACGTGCTAGGACGGTTGTATATGTGGAAACACTGCGTGGAGAGTAATTAAGTAGGATGCGTTCCGGAGAATACGGAAAGACGCTAGATGTGACAGAAGTCACGATTTTGTGAACATTTTCCCAGAAGGGTTGCAAAGCTGGGCATGTCCACCAAATATGTAACATGTTTCCGGTCTCTGCATTGCATCTCCAACATGTATCAGGCACTTCCGGTGCAAATTTGTGAATTTTCGCAGGGGTCCTGTACCAGCGTGTTACGATTTTGTAACCATTCTCCTGAGCAGTGACATTAATTGAAGCACGATGGGGCGAACGACAAACGGATTCCCAGTCAATATCAGACAGGGTAATTTGCAGGTCTTTTGACCATGCTTGTGTGAACGTTGCTGAGGAAGCTGAAGGTGCATCAAGCAAGTGGTTGTATAATTCTGAAATGATATGGCGTTGAGGGCGATTTCTCTCGCAGATAGATTCCAATGGTGTCAGAGGTCTCGTCCATTTGGAATGAGCATGGTTGGATGAGAGGAAGTGATGGATTTGGAAAAACGTCCATAGTGGGAGACCTGGAGGATGAAGGGTGGAATTAAGCATTTCCCAGGTGATAGGTGTTCCTTTTTTGAAAAAGTGCTTGGCCAAAACTTCTTGATGCGGCCAGCACGAACGTAGAAAGCTAGCAGACAACCCAGGCGGGAAAGCTGGGTTGAAACGCAGGGATGTAAGAGGGCCATAATGGGGGTCAATTTTCAAACTCTTGCGCCATTTGTCGTGTGCTAGTAATGGAGGTCCGATAAGGGGGTGTAATCGAAGGGATTGCGGGACAGCAGAGATAGGGAACCAGGGGAGGAGGTTTAGCGGGGTGGCAGACCAGGCATTTTCCACACCCACGACCGCCTTTTGGCCAGTGTGTAGGTTCCAATCTACTATTCTACTGAGTAGGCAAGCTTTATAGTAGTTTCGTACATCCGGCAGACTTAGTCCACCTCTATGCTTAGGGGCTGTAAGGCGAGAAAACTTAATTCTGGGTGGCTTATCTTGCCATATGAATTTCAGCCAGTGGGATCGGAGAGAGGAGAAGAATGCAGGAGGTAGGTGTATAGGAATAGTTTGGAAAAGGTATAATAGTTTTGGAAGGATGGACATCTTAAGGAGGGCCACCCTACCAAACCAGGAGATTCGGATGTTCCTCCAGGCTTTTAAATCCGCGCATATGGTGGATAGTAGGGTCTGATAATTGTAGTGGTAAAGACTCGAGAGAGCTCGTGGAATGTGAATGCCTAAGTATGGGAGTGAAGACGTGGTCCATACAAAAGGAAAGTTGCGTTGGCAGCGTTCTACTTCTGAGTGCGGGAGTGAGATGTTAAGGGCCATAGACTTCGAGTAGTTTATTTTGAGATTTGATAATGAGCCATAATGCTTCAGGTCTCTAAGTAGGTTCGGGATGGAGAGGTGGGGTTGTGATAAGAAGAGGAGCATGTCGTCCGCGAACGCTGCCACTTTATGAGTGTAGTCACGACCTGGATTCCGTGTATATCGGGGTTCGATCGGAGCATGTTTAGCAAAGGTTCAAGGGATAAAACAAAAAGAATTGGGGACAAGGGACAGCCCTGTCTTGTGCCATTGGATAAGCAGAAGGCGTCCGACAGGTGGCCGTTAACCCGGACTCGGGCTCTCTGATCCGTGTATAGTGCCTCGATGCTTGAGAGCATCCGGGATTGGATTCCGATGGATTCCAGAGTCTTCATTAAGTAGTCCCAGGCCACTCTGTCGAACGCCTTCTCGGCATCGAGGGATAGGAAAAAACCGGGAACCTTCTTGGTGGTAAGCCAGTGGTGTATATTAAGGGCTTTCGTGGTGTTGTCCTGCGCCTCTCTGCCAGGGACAAAGCCCACCTGATCAGAAGAGACAAGAGACGGTAGAAAGGGGAGAATTCTATTAGCCAGAATCTTGGCATACAGTTTGGCATCTACGTTTAGTAGTGAAATCGGCCGATAGCTGGTGACTGAAGTGGCGTCTTTTCCTGCTTTGGGGATGACTGATATGTGTGCTTCTAATAGGGAGGGAGGGTGTGAAGGGGAAGTGGCGAGGCTTTGGAATGCTCGAAGAAAATGTGGGGTGAGGGTGTCAGCAAAAGTACGGTAGTATTGTAGCGTTAGCCCATCGGGGCCTGGACTTTTGCCCGGTTTCATTTCTTTGAGAGCCCGGGTTAGTTCTTCCCCAGAGATGGGGGCTTCCATGGATTCAGCATCCGTTTCCGACAGAGGGGACATGCCGTGGGTCCGGAAGAAGGCGTCGAGTTGAACCCTTCTGGATTCCGGGGAGGGTTTGGTGGCCAGGGAGTCAGAGAGGTTATAGAGTTTCTTATAGTAGGACTCGAACTGCTTGGCTATGGCAGGGTTTGAGCAATGAGAGGTACCAGCGGCATCACGAATAAGGTGTACTGTGGAGGATGAGTTTGGCGCGCGAACAGCATGAGCTAGGAAGCGACCGCTCTTGTTTCCCTGCTCATAGAATATCTTGCGGGAAAGAACAAGCCTACGGTGTGCTTGAAGTCCCAATTTGTCGCGAAGCTCGGTGCGAACTGCTGTCAGCTCAGATAAAGTGGCTTGGGCAAGAGAACGTTTAAATGACCTTTCAAGTGTGCCAAGGCGAGCGTAGAGGTCTGATATCTCTTTCTGGCGTGCTCGCTTAAGCGAGGCTGACAAGGAAAGAAATTCTCCCCGGATCACGCACTTATGTGCCTCCCATTGGGTCAATGCCGTGGTATCAGGAGTATCGTTTCTAGTAAAGTAATCTGACAGACTGTTTTGAAGATTCGCTACTACAGCCTTGTCTCGCAGAAGAGAGGAGTTAAGTCTCCATGATTTGCATCTCGCTTCGGTTTCAGGGAATTTAAGGGACATAGTGATCGGATTATGATCAGAGAGCACTTTAGGTTCAATAGTGGCAGATAGCAGGTAAGGTAGATCCGGTTGGGAGAGGAACAGATAGTCTATTCTGGAGAATTTCGAGTGGGGGGCGGAGTAAAACGTGTAGTCTCTTGTATCCGGGTGAATCAGTCTCCAGGAGTCATGGAGTTGGAGAGACTGAAGCTGATCAGTGATTTGGCACAACGCCTTGTATGGGAGCGCAGATGAGCCCGTGGAGGAATCAAGGAGGGGGTTTAAAGGAGCATTAAAGTCGCCTCCGAGAATCAGGAGACCTGACATGAAGTCCCGGAGCTCCGGAATGACGGATCTAAAGAAAGCGACTTGCTTACAATTAGGTGCGTACAGATTGGCGATCGTGACCGGGCGTGACTCAAGGAGGCCCTTGATGAAGATGAACCGTCCGGTCGGGTCCCTTTTAATGTCTAGTAGTTCAAAGTGCAAGTGGCGAGCAAGGAGAATCGAGACCCCACGTGATTTGGAGCCTTCCGACGTAGCATGATATCCCGTAGGAAAGTTTTTGTTGGAGAGAAATATCGGGTCTCCAGTCCTAAAATGGGTTTCTTGGAGTAGGAGTATTTGCGCCTTGAGCCTATGCGCCTCCGCTAGCAGCTGGGAACGCTTTTCAGGCACATTTAGGCCATGCGCATTAAGAGAAAGGATTTTAATATTGGTGTGAGACTGCACCACTTCAGGTTTAGACATGTGGGGGGAGGGGGGGAGGGATAAGCAGACAAGAACAAAAAAAAAAAACGCTAAGATTGGGGGGGGGGGGAGGGTAGGGATCAACAACAGATAATAAAGAGGAGTAAAAAAGGGGAGGGGATGAGGGTCGGACAGGAAGGGCAGAAGGGTAGGAAAAGTGGGGATGGGGGGGAGGAAGGGGTAAGAAGAGTGGTAGGAAGAAAAGAGAAAAGTGTCAAGGGAGGGACGTGGAAAGAAGAGGTGGGAGAGAAGGCAGCCGAGAGAGAGAAGATATAAATAAAGAAAGAGAGGCCCCCGATTAGCTTACCAGAGTTACTGGTCAAGCCCTAGAGGAATGGGGGAAGGTGATACGCACAAAGTGCTAGGGGTCAGCAGGAGTCTGGGAGTGACCCAGACAACTGGTGTTGTGAGGGAAGGGGATTGGATACGAACAACAAATAACCGTGAAACTACACGGCACCGGGGGACAGCAAATGACGAGTGCAGTATTGGTGTCTCCTATGCATTACCTAGGGGCCGCCAGGGATGTGGATGATAAGGTTTAGAGTTGTAGGAATTCCAAGCATTAGAACGAAAGCTACAAATTTCAGAGAAAAAAAAAAAAAAAAATGACAGTGCATATCATAATACAAAAGTGTAACTTGTTGATGTACAAGGTAGCATAAGATGATCAGAAATGTCATGTCAAGTTAGGAATGTCAGTGAACAACATAACCCAGTATGGGCAGAACCCAGTAACATAGTAATAGTGCATAACTGTATAATAGCATTGTTAATTGTGAAATCAGACAGTGTGTGTCCACCTCATGGTGATATGGATTGGATATATAGATTGGTAACATTCAGTAAAAAGGTTCCATGAACCAAAGGTAGAGAGGCAAAGAGAGAGCATTGCAGGATATAGCGCATAGTTCCAGGGAAGCGGAAGAGGAGTAAGGATCAGGATAGGAGTTGGGGGGTGGTTGGTCGCCCCAGGAAAGGAGAAGAGGAGATAAAAAAAAAAAAAAAAAAAAGAAGAGGGAATAAATAGATAAAATAATGATAGGTGTATGGGCAAGAAGACATAGAGGGATCAGTGAGAGCATCTGGACTAGGGTGAAGGGTAGAGAGCAGTTGCCGGTGGCAAAGATCTACGCGGATTCCGGGGTCCCATCGCCCCCGTACATCCAGAGGACGTAAGGGACCCGGTTAGTGCGCGTGGAGGGGATAAGGGTAGCATAGGAGAGGAGGGGGGCAGATAGACAGAGTTAAGTCGGTTGATGGATAGTATAGTCTGAACAAGAACTTTCAAGGAGAAGAAGAACTTTCAGGGAGAGCAAGATGGGAGAGTAGAAGGATGAGCAGTTATCAAAGAAGGTGCAAGGCAAGTTAAGGGATCAATCTAATCTCCCCACTCCCCCCACCCTACCACACACAACCAAAGTCAGAGTTAATTGCACATCCCCAGATTCACCTTCCGTATGTTGGGTGCTGTTGTCTTCTTTAAGCAAAGTCTCTTGTCAGGCCGTGTAGTGTATCCTCCGTGACAGCATACGGGACCGTTCGAGCCCGGCGGGGTAGTGAGTGGGAGGAAGTAGTGCAAGGAAGGAGTGTATTCAGTCCCGGGAGGGACCCGTGACAGTCGGTTTGCAGTCTATACGGTAAGCAGGGCTATGATCTAAAGCTCCAGGGATTTTAAGCTTCATCAGGGTAGTCGAAGACTCCGGCGGTATGCGAGAGCAGAGGGGAGGGAGGGGATGGAGCAGGGAAGGATTCCAGCAGCAGTTGTCTCCTTGCATGATCCAGGGATCTGTCAGCAGCGTGTTTGCGCAAGTCCCAGGGGATGGATGAGAGCAGGGCTCAGAGCAGCCGGTAGTTAGGTAAGTATTATCAGGGCGGTTAGCTGGACCGGGGGCGACAATAGGGGTGAGCGGGTCAAGTGAGTTAGTACAAGGGGGGGGGGTGTAGAGGTGGGATGAGTAAGGTGGACTCACATTGCATTCATCACGGCTAGAGGAAACTGCAGGATTAGAGGTCTAGGTGCTCCCTTTAATGATCCGGTGGACGGAGTGGGCTGGGTTGTGGATCAGCCCGCTGACGAGCTGGTGTAGAGTTGGAGCGAGATTGGTGTCGCCTGTGGCGATGTCGCTGAGCCTTCGGTGTGGAGGAGGATGTGACAGATACCCAGGGTTCCGGTGTGTAGAAGGCATTGTACCAGTCTGGTAGATCCAGGAGCGGTACATCCATGGCTTCACAGAATGCAGGAAGATCTTCAGGGGTTCGGAGAGATGCTGATCTTCCCCGAAAGGAGGCAGAGAGACAAAATGGGAAACGCCACCTGTAAGTTATTCCTCTGGTGCGGAGTGAGTCAAGGAGGGGACGGAGAGCTCTGCGGTTCTGCAGTGTAATGGCAGAAAGGTCCTGAAACAGCTTGACCTCCGTACCTTCATATGATATACGTTCCCGTGCTCTTGCCTTTCGGAGGATGGCTTCTTTTACCGGATAACTTACTAGACATGCTATGACATCTCTCGGGGGATCAGATTCACCCCCCCTCGGCCTCAGAGCGCGATGCACCCGCTCAAATTCAATGGGGGTGTCTGCGGGTCTCTCTAGAAGGTCATTGAAAATGGCGGTCAGTGCGGGAGTAAGGGCAGGGGGTTCAACAGATTCAGAGAAACCACGCAGTCTGATGTTGTGCCTCCTGCCACGATTATCAAGGTCTTCTATGTGGCGATTCAGCTCAATAAAATGGGCAGAGTGGGAGTCCGATGCCCGCTGGAGTTGTTTGATAGCAGTGGCTTGAGTGGCAGAAGATCTTTCTGTATCAGTCAGCCTTGCGGTGACTGATCGCAGTTCCGCTGCGAGGTCTGAGATGGCAGAGCCCAGAGTGCTCTTGATGTCAGCCGCTACTGACTGTAGGTCTGCCAGGCTTGGAAGCGGGGTCGCCATGGTGTGTCCAGACAGGGGTAGCGTGTGAGAGGCAGGCAGCACGTCTGAGGAGCTAGGCGCGGGAGAAGGTGAGGCCACTCGCAGGCCTTCTTGCTGGGTCCGGAAAAGAGCAGGAATGTTTCCAGACATCTGGGTGCCCTGGTCGGATGGCACACGATTGGCAGAGGCACTGCGACCCGATCTAACCATTGTGGGATGAGGAGAAGACACCTAAAATCTCAAAGTTTGTCTCCCAGTGCAGAGAGCTTCTCTATCTTGCGGCCATTCGGGTCCGGTGCCAAGCCACGCCCTAAAAAGTGGAAGGATTATAGTTCTATCTCGGGAATACATCCCCTTCCTTATGCATGCTAATATTCTGCCGGCCTTGGCAGCTGCAGCTTGACATTGCATGCTATTGCCTAGTAGTCTATCATCAACCAAGACTCCCAGATCTTTCTCCATTTTTGATTCCCCCAAAGGTTCCCCCCCTAAAGTGTATTGTGCTTTTATGCTTTTAGTCCCCAAGTACAAAACCTTACACTTCTCCACATTAAACCTCATTTGCCATGTAGTTGCCCACTTTGTTATTTGGTTCAGGTCATTCTGTAAGATATCTGCCTCATGCTGTGCAGTTATTGCCCTGCCCAATTTTGTGTCATCCGCAAAAATTGAGATTGAGCTACTGATCCCGTCCTCAATGCTGTTTATGAATAAATTGAACAAGATTGGTCCCAGGACTGAGCCTTGGGGGACCCCACTTACCACCCAGACCAGTCTGAGTATGCGTTAATGATTACCACCCTTTGGACACGTCCTTTTAACCAGTTCCGTA
This sequence comes from Pelophylax lessonae, assembly GCF_965119305.1. Lineage (NCBI taxonomy): Eukaryota > Metazoa > Chordata > Amphibia > Anura > Ranidae > Pelophylax > Pelophylax lessonae. Next base: position 10,034,525 of record NC_138773.1, on the reverse strand, counting down.
TCCAAGAGCAAACCTTGTGGTCGATGCCTGCAGACCTTATTTTATATATTAAGCGTTTGTGGGGAACTGTATCAAATGCCTTAGCAAAATCCAGGTACACCACATCCACTGGTCTCCCCCTATCTAGCTCACAGCTCACCTCCTCGTAGAATTTTAACAGATTGGTTTGACAAGAATGCCCATTTGTAAACCCGTGCTGATTACTGCTGATGATGTTGCTGTCTTTAGCATACTCTATGATATAGTCCCTTATCATCCCCTCCAGAAGTTTACATACTATCGATGTCAGGCTGACCGGCCTATAATTTCCCAGGACGTGCCTCTGTCCTTTTTTGAATATCGGTATCACGTTAGCTTTCCTCCAATCCCCTGGTACATTTCTTGTCATAATACTGTCAGCAAAGACCAGGAACAGTGGTCTAGATATAGTCTTACTAAGTTCTTTGAGTACTCTCGGATGTACCCCATCCGGGCCTGGTGATTTATTTGTGTTAAGTTTATCCAGCCTTTCCCTGATTTCACCCTCTGTTAGCCATAGCGGCAAGTCCTGTGTATTACTACTAACCATACAGTCATGGTCAGTGTACCCCATACAGTCATGGTCAGTGTACCCCATACAGTCATGGTCAGTGTACCCCTCCTTTTCCTGTGTAAAGACTGAGGAGAAAAAAGCATTAAGCACTGTTGCCTTCTCTGTGTCCTCTGTAACCATCCTCCCATCATCGTTAATTATGTGTGATTTTTGCAGCAACATTAATAATTTCACAGTCAGCAAAACTTTGCCAAAGTGGAAACTCTCCATTTCGCTTAATTAGTTGCTTAGGTGGAATTTTCCTGAAAAACAAAAGGTCTTTTTTTGAGAGGTTGTGTGCCTTTTTAAAGGGTGTACTTAGGGTAATTGTAGTTTTGCTTATTTCATTTCATATTCTTTGCAGAGGCCATATAATGTAGTTTCTATAGCCCACAGGAGGCACTGAAAGCTCATTAAAAATCACAGAAAAAACATCTTCACTTTGCCTTTTCAAGTGACTCTAATACATTCAACCAAAATTGCAACATTTTGCTGAAATCTATTCATTTTAATAAAAATTTTAGAATAATTAAAACTTTCAATGTTGCCGATCCTTTGTGCTAACCAATCCCACCAACTACCGAAGCCCATCGTTATCACACCCTAGAAGGTCCAGCCCAATTGCTGTCAGCAGTGCCAGCCATACTGCTCAATATTACTGCAGCGTGCATGCAGCCCTGTACATTTCTAAAAATTCTCAATCATTTCACTCCCTTTTCTCTTGCTATTATCAATTGTATTAGAGAAACAAGAGCACGACCCCCAGGGGTTTTGTAGCAGCAAAAAAATGTATAGAATATGAAGACTACAAATATATATAAAACTGTTCGTCTTTATTGATAAATAGAAAAGAGTAAAAAATCCCAAATTGGAAAAATGCACATTATGAGCTCTGGTTACAATCAAAAAAGGCAATATAACATTGCAAGGACAAATTACAATCGCAATTTTCGGGGTTTCTGCGTTTCATGTGATGATCTGTATATTGCGATTGTAATTTGTCCTTGCAATGTTATATTGCCTTTTTTGATTGTAACCAGAGCTCATAATGTACATTTTTCCATCTTGGGATTTTTTACTCTTTTCTATTTATCAATAAAGAAAAACTTTTTTATATAAATTTGTAGTCTTCATATTCTATTCAATTTTTTCGCTGCTACAAAACCCCTGGGGGTCGTGCTCTTGTTTCTCTAGTTATCAATTTTGGGGTGTGCAGCCTCTCCAGTATATGTGTTGTTTCCTCCTTGTTATCAATTGTATTTACCAAATTATCATTATTCTACTATAAAAAGTAAAAATATGATGCGCTGCTGTATATACCAACATATAGGTAAATTAGACAATGTGCTCTGTATCAAAATGCAGGATGACAATAAACTTTAAAATGATAAGTAGCGATGGGCCGAACGCCCAGAAAATCACGAACAGGGAAAAAAGTTCTAGCGAACATGCAAACTCTATTAAAGTCTTTGAGGCACGAAGATGAAAAATCAAAAGTCCTCATTTTAAAGGCTTATATGCAAGTTATTGCCATAAAAAAGTGTATGGGGTGTCAGGGTACTGACCTGGGGGGCATGTATCAATGCAAAAAAAAAAAAAAAAATGTTAAAACAATCGTTTTTACAGGGACCAAGATTTTAATGAAGCTTAAAGTGAAACAATAAAAATGAAAAATTCCTTTAAATATTGTGCCTGGGGGGGGGGGGTCCTCTTAATGTGCCTGTAAAGTGGCACATCTGTACGATGTATGGAGCCTGCTGCAGCAATCCTGACATTTCTAAAGGAAAAAATGTTATTTAAACTTGCTTCCGGCTGTAATGTATTGTCAGCTCCTGGCAATACAAATAAAAAAAAAAATAATAATAATAATGGGGCGTGGGGTCCTCCCAGTCCATATTAGGCCAATCGGGTCTGGTATGGATTTCAAGGGGAACCTCACGCCAACATTAAAAAAAAATTGCATAGGGACCCCTAAAATCCATACCAGAACCTTATCCGAGGATGCATATAGACTGGCAGCCCAGGATGGCCCCCTCCTGAACCACACTAGGCCACTTGCCCTCAACATGGGGAGGGTGCTTTGGGGTGCCCCCCAAAGCACCTTGTCCCCATGTTGATGGGGACAAGCAGGGCCGGCTCTACCATAGGTCCCACTGGGTCCATTTGACCCAGGCAGAACTTGGAGAGGGGCAGCAAATTGACTCCCAAGATACTTTTTCCTGCAGCTTTGTATCCTATGTCAGGTGGAAGCGTCTTTCATTTTTTTTATTTTCCGGGTGCAGCGGGCAGCGGGATTTACGATGGATTTACATCGGGGGACACTATTTTTTTATTTTTGAAAAAAGGGCTTGTCAAACACTGGCTTTTGTGGGGTTTTTTTTGTACACTTTTTTGGTGAATGTATAGGGGTATGATACCCATTCACATGGGGGGGGGAGAACTGGGGGCCCCCTTGTTAAAGTGGGCTTCCAGATTCCGATAAGCCCCCCCACCCGCAGACCCCCACAACCACAGACCAGGGTTGTCAGAACGAGAGACTTGTCCCCAGAGCTGGCCCAAGACATTGTGCTGCCTGGGTTCAAGATTAAAATGCTGCCCCCCAAATAAAAAAAATTACACCCAACAAAAGGCCCCCCCACATCCATTATTTTATATAAATATAAAATGTAGAAAATATTATATATACTGTTATCTTCTTCCATAACTCACCACCGGAGCGGTCCACAGTCCTCCTGTCACTACTGTGTCTGCCACCGCACTAGAAGATCCAGCCTGCCCTGATGTCTGGAGGTGACACACCGCCTCCTCATACTCATCAGTTTTCACTACGGGTGGCAGTATGAGATGATCGGAAAATGATGCCCGTAATGTGCCGCAAACTGATGACATACAAAACTGCTGGAAAATAAATATCTTGGGAGTCGTTTTGCTGCCCCTCTCAAAGTTCTGCCTGGATCTAATGGACCCTGTGGGACCCATGGTAGGGCCGGCCCTGCTGGTTCCCATCAACATGGGAACCCCCAGAGCCGACAATACATTACAGCCGCGAGCAAGTTTAAATGACATTTTTTCATTTAGAAATGTCAGTATTTCTGCAGCAGGCTCCATACATCACACAATATGCCACTTTACAGGCACATTAAAGGGATCCCCCGGGCACGACAGTTAAAGGAATTTTTATTGTTTCACTTCAAGCATTATTAAACTCACTGCTCCTGTAAAATGATAATTAAAAAAAAAAAAAAAAAGCCTCTCCCCTCACTTCATAGGTAAGATTGTTCTGGGCTGGGATTTTAACACCACTCTGGATCGTTTGCTTGACAAATTCAGCCCCAAACGGGCACGTGAGCAGAAACACCCCAAGCGCAGTTTGAACATATCTAAGCAAGTGAATTCTCATGGCCTAATTGATGTGTGGAGGGAACTCAACCCTTCCACAAAGGAATACACAAATTTTTCTGCTCCTCACCGCACATTTGCTAGGATAGACCACACCTTTTTTGTCTGCCAGGAATACTCCTCTGGCGGTCCGAGCACTCATCAGAGACTCCTGCTGTCTGACCATTCCATGGTGGTTCTCCATCTCAAAGGTGCCTAAGAACGGGATGGAACGTTTCGATGGCATCTAAACAAATCCTAGCTTAGCAACCCCTCGCTGTGCTCTCTTCTGGAAAAGGATATAGCTGAATATTTTCTACTCAATGATTTGGCAGACACCTCGCCTGAGACCCTTTGGGCGGCCCACAAGGCTGTTATCCAGGGGAAACTCATCCAGTTGTCCTCCAAACTAAAACGAGAAACCCAACTCGATATTGCCAAGCTAGAACTGCAATTTCAAGAGTTGTCTAGGGAACATAGACGCAAACCCACATTAGACTCTCAACAACGCTTGGAGGATAGCAGATTAGCACTCAATTTGGTCCTCCCCACTAAGGCAGAAAAGGGCCTCAGATGATCAAATGCCCAATTTTATTTTCATAATGACAAAATAGGTCCCAGATTGTCAGCCAGGCTTTTTCCCGCCCGTGGTACTTTGCATTTCCTAAACTTTGCACTAAAGCAGGTGTCCTGTCGCAAAATCCACGAACCATTACGGGGGAATATAGCTCAACCCGCCAGGGAGAATCACAATTCCTGGATGACATACCCTTACCCAATCTCTCTAAAGCCCATAGAGCTAATATGGAATCACCAATTTCGGAAATGGAGGTCTTAGGTGTGATAAAAGATTTAAAGAAGGGATCAGCCCCTGGCCAGGATGGCTTTTCATCTTGCTACTATAAGACATTTGGCCCCCTGCTAGCCCCATACATGGTCCAGTTTTTTAACTCTCTCAGGGAGGGTAAACCTCTCTCAACTCACTCTAATACTGCGTACATCCCAGTGATCCCGAAGCCTGGCAAGGACGATGCTGATGTAAAAAACTAGACAGATATCTTTGATCAACCACCAAAATCTTATCGAACAGGCTGTCTGCATTTACAGGACGCTATGTCCACAAGGATCAGGTGGGCTTTATACCTGGGAGGCAGGGACCGGACCAAATCTGGAGGGCGGTGGATATAATATCCCTTCTGCGGTCCAGGTGGGATGGTGGTAAGTCCCGGAAGGCTTCCTCCTCTCGCTGGACCTTCAGAAGGGTGGAATGGCCATACATCTTTGAAGTACTGGAGAGATGGGGTTTTGGCCCCAAATTTTTGCACATTCTGTCAGCCCTTTACTCTAACCTCTCAGCTCAGGTTAGATTACAGGGTCATTACTCAGACCCTTTCCTAATATTTCAGGGCACTAGACAGGGGTGCCCCTTATCCCCGTTAATCTTCGCAATAGCCATTGAGACACTAGCGATAGTCATTAGGGATAACCCCAACATCCGGGGAATCTCCTGTGGGGGGCGTGAACACAAATGCGCATTGTTTGCAGATGACCTCCTCCTTTTCCTTTCTGAACCCTTAGTCTCCACCCCCAACCTTCTTGGGCTCCTGGAGGAATTCGGGAAGGTTTTGGGTCTTCGGAATCTTTCTAAGTCCATAGCTTTAAATGTCACAGTCCCCTCGGTCCTCCTTGCTAGGCTTCGAGAGCACTTCCCCTTTGAATGGGCATCCTCATAAATCCCATATCTGGGCATTAATCTGCCGGCGTCCATTAATCAAATTTATGTGGTTAACTATCCTCCTTTATTTAAAAAACTCACTGCAGAGATGGAAGATTGGAGCAAGTGGAATATTTATTGGCTGGGACAGATACACTCTATCAAGATGAATATCCTTCCCAGGATTTTGTATCTTTTCCGATCCCTCCCCATACCAATACCCAAAAAGTCGATCCAATTATTTCAATCTAAGATTGTTCACTTCGTATGGGGGAAGAAAGGGACACAGCTCCCGAGGAGCGTTCTCTTCAGGAGTTGTCTCCAGGGGGGTCTGGGGGTTCCATTATTGTGGCGCTACTATCAGGCAGCACAGTTGGCTCAATTTTCTGTAATCTACGCCATGGGCAATAAACTGGATTGGGTGGATATGGAAAGGCAAGCGATTCCTAATTATACTATTGATTATTTGGTCTGGTCCATGCCACGTCGGAGACCCCCCATTCTTTCCCATTCTATTTCTCTCTGTGATACCCTTTATAAACATTCTACCCTTATCTCTGTGTATAAACCGTTATCCCATTTATTTAATAATTCTTACTTCCCTCCGGGACAGAACATTAAAGCTTTTCAATGGTGGACGAACAAAGGTTTGTTCCGAATTGGTTACTTTCTTACCCCCCAGTGCCCTCAGGGAGTCTCCCACTGCCTTAATAAACTAGGCATGCCACAATCGCAAAGATTTAGGCTACACCAAATCAGACACTACCTTGCTGGGAGAATCAGAATCTCCCCCTTACACTACAGGCTATGAACGCTGGTGCTCCCAGGCCTGATTGCCGACTGACACCCGCGATTGCTCCCCACTGAGAGAGAAGGACGGTCGGCTATTGTAAACACAGCTGACCGTTGGGAGGGAAATATGAAACACTGATGCCTGGAAAGCTTGATTCTGCACTCAAAGGGCGATTGTATAGATGTCACAATATCCTGTCAATAGGGTTGGCTTAAAGATCTGTGGTTATATCCGGTAGCCGGAGAGAAATGTGTTGTGTCCCTTTTGGGCATGAAGTAGGAATGCGTCAGGTGGAGAAAGCCATATTGGTTTTATATCATTCTCACAGTGTTCTTTATGGCTGTTCATTCCATGTTGTTTATGTTCCTTTTATCCAGTAATGTATTACCCTCTTCCGGACCACCCGCCTCCTTTTTACTGCGGCAGGGCAGCTCTCCTGCGCAGACCAACTCGGCAGTGGGGACTCCAATGCATGGGGCAGGCGGCTCCGATTGCCGCCAGACACCCACGATGGCTCCCGGCTGAGAGAGAAGGACGGTCGGCTGTTGTAAACACATCTGACCGTTCTCCCTGGAATGATCACAGAGCTCCTGTGATCCTTCTATATAGGAACACAGGTCTTTATGGTCATTTCACAAGCCACACCCCCCCCCCACAGTTAGAATACCTCTCCTAGGCTCACATTTAACCCATTGATCACCCATAGGGTTAACCCCTTCCCTGCCAGTGTCATTATTACAGTAACAGTGCATATTTTTAGCACTGATTACTGTAGTGATGTCACTGGTCCCCCCAAAAGTGTCAAAAACATCAGTTAGGTGTCCGATCTATCCGCCGAAATGTCGCAATCACGCTAAAAATCGCAGATCGCCACCATTACTAGTAAAACAAAAAAAAAAACAATAAAAATGACATAAATCTTTCCCGTTCGCGATAACTTTTGCGCACACCAATCAAAATACGCTTATTGCGATTTTTTTACCAAAAATATGTAGCAGAAAACAAATTGGCCTAAAATGTTAAAAAAAATGTGATTTTTAATTTTTTTTTTTTTTTTTTTTTGAGAATGTTATATATCAGAATGTGAAAAATATTTTTTTTTTTTTTTTTTCAGAATTGTCTCTCTTTTTTTTGTTAATAGTGCAAAAAACAAAAAAAAAAAATCGCAGAGGTGATCAAATACCACCAAAAGAAAGTTCTATCTGTGGGATAAAAAGGACATCAATTTTATTTGGGTACAGCGTCACACAACCGCGCAATTGTCCGTTAAAGTAAGGCAGTGCCGAATCACAAAATAGGGTCTGGTCATTAAGGGGGCAAATCCTTCCGGTCTTAAAGTGGTTAATGCCCACTCCCAGCACATATGTGTTCATGGATGGCTGAGGTATCTGTGCTGAGAGCACACTCACAAGACATGCATGTGCCAGGCAGGAAAGGGTTAAACTAATATGTAGCACCCTCCTAGGTAGGTGCTGAGAGAGGATAGTTTTTGGCTCTGTCTGCCTATCAGAGGAGCAGCAGGCAAATCTATATTGCTTTCTGTCTACCAGAGAGCAGGATCTGTGAGTTAGGTCTGCTCAGTGTGCTCAGTGTGTGATTTATTGGGTCTAGAGAGTGTTTCATACTGGCCCAATAAGGAGGCATGTTGGACAGTGGGAGGAAACCTGACCAATGGGTGCACAGGCTTTGATACAGCCCCAGTGATTGGCAGAGACCAGCTGTCTCAGTGCATTATGGGACACTGTATAAAAGCCAGGAGCACATGTGCTGTGGTGTCTTTGGCTGGAGAGCAGAGTCCTGGAGGGAGGGTGGCAGCTGCCTCCTCTGTAGCAGTGGCACATGGCATCAGGAGGTCATCCTGAGGGCCAGAAGAAAGGCGCTGGACCCAGAGGTCCAGGAGCTGACTGAATGGGGAGACACTGGAGACCCTAGAAAAACAGTATCGTGAGTACAGGCGACCGTGTCAAGGGGCCTGACCTGAGGGGGGCCACCCCAAAAGTAGGATAGTCAATGGACGGGTGTCAGTAGTCCAGAAAGGCGATACTAAGGAGAGTGTCCCGAAGAGAAATGCAGTTCACCAAGTCTTCTAGCAAGACACTTAAACCCAAATCTACCTAAGTGGCAAGGTGGATCAGCAGCCTGGCTGCATCATCAAATAGGAGTCTTCGCAACTTGTGAATAGTTATTTTAAAGTATTCCACTATTCCCTTCTCCCATCCATTTTTTTTAAAAATAAAACACCAAAAATAACAACATACCCCTGGACTGATCATTGACTGAGCCAAGTATTAAAGTGTTAAATTGTGAACGACAGTGTTGCTAATGGTAAACCCAGGGGAGCCCAAAAGTGTGATATCCAGCAGTCCTCATGGGGCAGTGCTACAAATACAAAAAAAAAATGATAATAATAATAATACTTGCACTGATATATATTCATTTCTTTTTTGTTCTGTTCCCTTTTTAGCGTGACAAACAAAATGGAAAAAAGCGAACAAGAAAATATAAAGAAGGTGCTGCAGAAATCCACAAGCCTAACAGGTAACCACTTCCAGCCCAAGCCAAGTCTGGCACTCCTCTCCTACATGTAAAAATAATCATTTTTTTTGCTAGAAAACTACTCAGAACCTCACCCCAACAAACATTATATGTGATTTTTAGCAGAGACCCTAGGAAATTAAACGGCGGTCATTGCAATTTTTTGTCACACGGTATCTGTGCAGCAATTTTTCAATTGCGACTTGTTTGGGAAAAAAAAAACAACAAAAAAAAACACAAAAAACTTTCATTAATTAAAAAGAAACAAAAAAATAGGAGGGCGTGGCGACCGCTGAGCAAGATGGCCGCTTAAGCAGATAGCTCCGGTGTGCGCCCAGCATTCCCTTCATCTACGGCCCGACACAGCTGACACATACTATCCAGACACCCAGATTGCGACGGGGGAATGCTTCCCGCACCTCGCCACAATGCCAAAAAGGAGTCACACCGGTGCGTAAACTCTCCGAGTTTTTCAGACCGGCCACAAGTGGGCTTCAACAAAATGGCGGCTGCGACCCTTAACCTAGCTCTGACTCCTGATCCTCTAGTGATGGCTCCGCACATAGGAGGAGGGACGGCATCCGGAGCTCCCGTGCAGATCAGAGAGCAGTCACTGATGCGGCCCACACGATCGGCAGACTCCTCTCCCTCCATGCCATCCACCCAGAGCCCGGCCAAGTCACGGCCATGAAGGGAAAACAAGCAGCCACAGAGCCAGATACTTTCTATGGAGATGAGCAGTGACACCGCTTCCCACCACAACACCTGGGCCTATACCCCTCCACCAGACCCCTTTGCTGCACTCCCCACTACAGGGCAACAAATATCAGACACTACGCTAAAAGGAAAAAAAAAATAGTAAAGTTAGCCCAATTTTTTCTATAATGTGAAAGATGTTACGTTGAGTAAATAAATACCCAATATGTCACACTTTAAAATTGCGCACACTCGTGGAATGGCGCCAAACTTCGGTACTTAACCACTTTGCCGCTGCTCACTAGAGCTCTACTGCGGCAAAGTGGCTCTTGTAGGTCTGACGACATAGACCTACGTCGGCAGACACTCCCCCTTCTCGGCGGCGCGCGCATGCTGCCGGAGGCTCTCCCCCGCTGTATTCAGTCACAGCGGGAGTCGGGCCAGGGGAGGAGCGGCGGTGATTGCCGCTGCTCTTCCCCGATCGTCGGGGAATCGAGTCTGGAGATCCGCCTGCTTGTGTAAACAAAGCGGACAGATCTCCTAAGTGACAGGCAGGGTCAGATTGCAGGATTCAGCATAGCTGAACCTGCGATCTGTCCCTGTGTCACACAGTCACCTCCCCCCACACACGTCAGTAAGCACCAGGCATACATTAACCCCTCCCTCTCCAATAAAATTAACCCCTTCCCTGCCAGTGTCATTTTTACAGTAACAGTGCATATTTATAGCTCTGATTACTGCAGTGATGTCACTGGTACCCCCAAAAGTGTCAAAAATGTCAGTCAGGGGTCCGATCTGTCCACCGCAATGTCGCAGTCCCGCAAAAAAAAAAAAAATCGCAGATCGCCGCCATTACTCGTTAAAAAAAAAAAAAAACACCAAAAACGACAGAAATCTTTCCCTTTGTTAGTAAACGCAATAAGTTTTGCACAAACCAATCAGAATAAGCTTATTGAGATTTTTTTTACCCAAAATATGTAGCAGAAAACAAATTGGCCTAAAATGATAAAAAATGTAGATTTTTACATTTTGGGGGGGGGGGTTCATATAAATTTTTTTTTTCAAAATTGTCGCTTTTTTTTTGTTTATAGCGCAAAAAGTAAAAATCGCACAGGTGATCAAATACCACCAAAAGAAAGCTCTGTTTGTGGGAAAAAAAGGACGTAAATTTTGTTTGGGTATGGCGTTGCATGACCACGCAATTGTCAGTTAAAGTCGCACAGCGCCGAATCGCAAAAAGTGGCCTGGAACGTAAGACAGCAAAATCCTCCGGTGGTAAAGTGTTTAAAAATCTCTATGGGTGGTGTTTTAAACATTTTTACAGGTTATTTGTTTAGTGTTACAGAGGAGGTCTTGAATTATTGCTCATGCTCTAACGTTTGCAGCGATACCTCACATGTGTGGTTTGAATGCCGTTTACATATGAGGGTGCTTCTGAGAGCAAGCACACAGTGATTGGGGGGGGGGGGGGCTTCTTAGTGTTTATTTTTTTTTATTTTTATTTTTTTACACTTTCCCTCTAAAAAAGGGAAAAAAGGAATGCTACTATCCCTTGTAATAGAAATACAACACCTCCATCCCTGACTAAAATAGAAAGCTGCAATGGTTTGTCCTTGGGACCTTTTATGTGACACGCCCAGTGATGAGATATAAAATGCTAGTTTATTAGTACCTACAATGTCCACAAGTACTCACGGACAAGTACCGTATTGTAAAACAGATTTGTGATGTTATACAGAGTTTATTATGTATTCATAATCAAGTATAGTATTCCATAGAACAATCCATGGTAGGCATGAAATTGCATTCTGGTAGGCCGACGCGTTTCGTGAACAACCAGGTCAAATCACAGGTAAACAGGAACTAGCTGAAGACCACTCAGAAATCTGTTCATGCCATGGTTCAGCTTAAATAGGCTGTTTGGCACCAGTGCGTGCATGTGTGCGCATGCTCACGCGCATTTGCACACACTAGTATGTTTGCGCATGCGCCCCAATGCCCATTCTATATTTAGCCTTTGCTCATAATTATGAGCGTGAACATGTAATGAACTTCTGGTTCAAACCAAGCTTCTCCTACAGGGAATCTGTTGGCAGAGGGCTTATTGGAATCTGAAAGCCCCCTTTAACAATAAGGGGTCACCTAGATACCACTCCCCCCATGTGAATGAATAAGGGCTATATAATACCCCTACTCATTCTCAGGTGGGAAACCATATATATATATAGAGAGAGAGGGAGAGAGAGAGAGAGAAAGAGCGCTCAGGTGAATTTACTAAAGGCGCAGACTCAGCACTTTGCAAGGGCATTTGCTCCAGAGCTTAATAAAAGAGAGGTAGTTGTGCTGATTTCCATCATTCAATCATGTGCAGGCAAATGTTTTTTTTTTTTCATTTTTCCTTTCTTGTGACCGAATAGTCTTTGCAAAGTGAAGCAACTGCACTATTGAGTTCTATAAACAACACACATTTTTTCAGCATAGCAGATAAGTATAGTCAGTTGTACAAGGTGTAAAATGGAGCCAAAAGCCAATAAGGAGTGTGAGTCCCTAGAAAGGCAAGGCTTTCTTGGACATTGCTGGATTGAGAGGAGGCTCAGGTAAGTATTAGGGGAGTCGGGGGGGGGGGGGAGCTGTTGCACACAGAAGATATTTTATACTCATGCATGGAATGCATGAAGGTAAAAAACCTTGTGCCTTTACAACCACTTTAATAGACCAAGAATATTAGCACAAGTACCGTTCCTTTTTTTAGTACATGCCCATACCAATTACCAATACCTACTGCAACTGTTTTGGTTACACTTCAGCTGTCAACAATAGTACAAATTAAATACATTTTTTTTTTTTAATTTTGCGCTTTTTTAATGTGAAACGTATAAATATATGTTAAATGTGTAAATATATTAACAAGAAAAAGCAAACAAAAAATAGTTTTAAATATTAATAGTTAAAAAAAAATAGAAATGAAAAAAAAAAAGTCAGGAGGAAAATAAATAAATGTAGGAGAAAAGGGAGTTAATTAACCACTTAAGGACCAGGCTTATTTCTGACATTTCTTGTTCACAAGTTAAAATAGTATTTTAACAAAAATCACAAAATAACAAAAGTATTTTTTGTTAGAAAATTACTTAGAACCCCCAAACAATATATATATATATATTTATATTTTACCAAAGACTCTGGAGAATAAAAATTGTGGCTGTTGTGATATTTTATGTCATACGGTATTTGCCCAGCGATCTTTCAAACGCAATTCTTTTGGAAAAAAATATACTTTACTGAATTAAAAAAAAAAAGAAACGGTAAAGTTAGCCCAATCTTTTTTGTATATTGTGAATAGATGATGTCACACTGAGTAAAGAGATACCCAACATATTACAGTTTAAAATTGCGCACACTCGTGGAATGACGGCAAATTACGGTACTTAAAAATTCTCCATAGGTGATGCTTTAAACATTTGTAATGGTTATCAGGTTAGAGTTACAGAGGAGGTCTTTTGCTAAACGTATTGCTCTTGCTCTGACGATCGCGGTGATACCTCACATTTGTGATTTGAACACTGTTTACATTTGCGTGTGCGACTTACAGTACATACAATGTTTTCATTGGTGCGCGAGCATGCCGGGACAATGGCGATTTTAATTTTTTTTCTCTTATTTATTTATTTTTTTACACTGTCCCTTTTAAAAAAACACAAATCTGATCACTTTTATTGCTGTCACACTTCACAGGTTGCTTTAAACTGACTTCATCTGCAGATCAACGTTTATCCCTTTGATCTGTAGATCAGTGTTTTTCAACCACTGTGCCGCGGCACACTAGTGTGCCGTGAGACATTGCCTGGTGTGCCGTGGGAAAAATTCCGATTTCATCCGAAGCGCATGTTTGGGACTGTAAATAGCTCCGGTGTCACTGTTACACTGACAGGAGGAGACATCGCAATAGATCGCCGATGAGCAGAAGAGCGCCGATGGATCTGGAGGAGACATGAGCAGAAGAGCAGAAGAGCGCTGACTAATGGATCTGGATGGAGACATGCGCAGAAGAGTGCTGAGTGTGACGGACAGCGGCTATCTGGAGGAGACAAGCGCAGTAAGTACTGAGTGACAGTGAGATACTGCAGTGATGGACAAGTTTTTGAAAAGGAAAGAACTGGACTCAAAATTCCGAGCCAGATGAGAGCCCAAGTATGAGTGGGGATCAAAAGAAAGCAAAGATGGTTAGCTCAAGAAAATTCTCTGGCACAAGGCAATATAGCGAAAGCTATATTTCATTTGGATTTACTTTCACTGGAGATGCAAACAAACCAACTCCACTGTGAAAAGCTATCTAACAATGCTATGGTCCCAAGTAAACTTAAACGCCATCTCCAAACGAAACACCCTTCGCTTCAAAACAAGCCAGAATATCAGCTTTGTGTTCAGCCAAACAGGCCCAGGTTTCGCAAGTAAACAGAAATATGAAAAATTATAAAATACTTTATGATTTCATAATAAAGTAATTATAAAATAATTTCTTTGTGTTTATTTGATTCCTATTTAAGAGAATTACTTTATATATAGTCAATATAGGCACAGAGTTAAATTTTTTTAACATTTTCTAATGGTGGTGTGCCTCGTGAGTTTTTTCATGAAAAAAGTGTGCCTTTGCACAAAAAAGGTTGAAAAACACTGCTGTAGATGAACAAACAGAGAGATACAAAAAGAAACAATGAATGTTTCCTTTTATCTTAGTGTTTCTACGACTGAGCAATGTTGTTGATAAACATTGCCCGGCTGCTTTTTTTTTTTTTTACAGCCCTAATTGTGGGAGTTCTTTAACACTTCAGCTGTCAACAGGGGAACTCCACTGACAACTGAATGAGTTATTTGTTTTTAAGAACACGGGCGGCCTCACTCCTTAACCTTTTCTAGCGGTCCTCGGGGTACCGCCAGAAGAATCGCTGGATCCTGGTAGAGGGGTTACTTACCTTTTCCCCGGGATCCAGCGATGTATCCCGGCAGTGTGCGGCGGCGGATCTTCCGCAAGATGCTTTCTGTGCCCCGGCTTCCGTCTCCTGCAATGTGGCGCTCGCAGGGGGGTGGAACCGGCGGCAAATTCAAAAGTAAAACACACCAAACACACTGATACAATGCAAAATAAAATAAATTCACATTAGTTTGCCCCCCAGTGGCCTTTTCCTGCAGTTTTACTGTACTTTTTATATATATATATATATATATACGTACTTTAACTTATTTATAGTTTTTTATTATATTATAATTTTTGATTTTGTGTTTCAAACTTTATCATACCCGAGATGTTATAAAGAAGAACACAGTAAAAATAAAATCATATGTAAATAGTTGGTTTGGGCTGCTCATTCTTAAGAATTACATGCAAAATAATTGTACCGCTTTCAGCACCTAAAATCCGAAACAATCATACCGCCAGGGAGGTTAACAACCAACAATTGTCATACTTTTTTTTTTCATTTCAACTGTCAGTGGGGGAATCCGGCTGAGAGCTGAAAGAACCAAACCGGTTTTAGGTATCGGTGCCTTTGCAGGAGTACCGATATTTGTGCAAATGCTTGCAACCCTACTAGCATACATACTTGTTAGTAAATACAGTGTATGTATGCTATAGCTTGAGCATGTATCTCCACACATTGTCATGCGCACAATTCTTTAAGGATATGATATGCTTGTACACACACAAGTATTTGACCAGTGTACAGGCATATCATTTTAGGCCCACTGGGTGTTCTCTCTAGTATAAAGTCAAAACATTTAAATCCTAAAAAGACACAAAAAAATGAGAGGCCCCCAAAAATCCACACCCTCATCTAAGCATGCAACTGAGCAGACCAGGAACGGGGGATGACAAACACGCACCCCTCCTCCTGAATTGGCCATATATAGGGGTTACCTTGCCAGGGAGACTCCCTGGAAAAGCACCTTTTCCCTATGTTGACGAGGACAATGGCTTCTTCCCCACAACCCTGGCTGAGTGGTTGTGGGAATGTCACGTACCTGGTGGAGATTGAGCTGTAGAAGGGGCTTCTCGTGCACCTCTTGTCTAACACCCCTGTAAGGGCTGAGAGGAGGTGTGAGGACACAGAGTGGCATGAGATCCGGTATGACAGGCAGGACCAGCTGAGATTTGCAGGAAACGGATGACAGTGGATCACCAGGCAGGAACCCAGAAATGGAACACAGTGAAGCTTGATCAGAAGGTAGGAGTGTAGCCAGGACACAAGCCAAAAGGTCATCAATAGTGATGGACGAACATCGGCCGGGGCGGTTCGCGAATGCCAGCCGCAAATTTTCTCAAAAGTCCGCAAACCGCGAGTTCGCGGTGGGCCCCATTGACTTTAATGGGAGGCGAACTTTAAAAACCATTAGGTCATATTTGCAGCCACAAAAGACGTACTAGCTGTGCACAAATAGTCCCAGCACATGGACAATGTCATAACAGAAGTATTGCAATTGAAAAAGTTGCCCTGAATTTTTTTTTTTCACAGCAAAAAATATATATATTTTTTTCATAAATCAGCCAGAACTGACAGCAGCCGGTAAATACATGTCTAATGCATATAGGGTCCATTCACACATCTGTAAAACAGGTCCACATCCATTCCACAATTTGGCGGAATCTTTACAACCCATTGATTTTCAATTCCAGTCTGAAAAATTAGGCATTCACAGGATACAGAAGTAAGTGTCGCCCATTCCAGGCCCCAAAAATTAGCCCACATGGGTTTACCTGACAGCTAAGAACGTAGTATTCTGTGGCTGAAGGTACATTAGGCATTCACACAGGATACAGAAGTAAGTGTCGGCCAGTATAGGCTGCAAAATTGAGCTCACATGGGTTGAACTGACAGCAAAGAAAGTAGTATATGATGGCTAGAGGTACAGTAGGCATTCACAGTACACAAAACAGTAAGTGTCGGCCTGTATAGGCTGCCAAAATTTAGCCATTCAATGTATTTAGCGAAAACAAGGACCAGGAATTGTTGTGGGTGGATGGCGGTCTGGCGGATATTTGTGGCCTGTGATGAGGAATTTCAATGAAACATGGTCTACTGGTCACATGTGTTGAATTCCTCAGAGATCCATGCCTCATTCATTTTTATAAATGTGAGGTAGTCTACACTGTCATAAGCTAGGCGAGTGCGCTTATCGGTCACGATCCCCCCTGCTGCACTGATCGTCCTTTTGGACAGGACACTGGATGAGGGGCAAGCCAACATTTCCATTGCAAATTGTGCAAGCTCTGGCCAGAGGTCAAGCCTGCCCAGCCAGTAGTCCAGGGGTTCATCACTTCTCAGAGCGTCCACATCGGCCGTTAATCTGATGTAGTCGGACACCTGTTTTTACGCTCCAACATTTGAGCCACAGAAGCCTGCCTTTTTCCAGAACAACGTGACGACGGCATCATGGAAGGTGGAGTGTTGGACAACTGTGAGGAGAAGGAGAAGAGGCTGGACGGTGAGAGCATGGAGTGTGGCTTTGTGGGTTCTGACAGTTTTGCTCCCACTGGGCTTGGTGATGGGATTTCAGCAGTGGCGGCTGGTGCTCAAAATTTTTGGGGGGGGCGCAAAAAGAAAAATGTAATAGGTATTGCTTCGCGTCAAAAAACGCAGTAAAAAAATGCGTGACTTTGAAGTCATGGTATAGGCATGGCACAGGTGATGGTACAGGAGATGGTACATGCCCCCTTTCAATGCAGAGATCAGCGTGCGTGCCCCCTTCAATGCAATGAACACTGTGCTGTGCCCCCTTCAATGCAATGAACACTGTGCTGTGCCCCCTTCAATGCAATAAACACTGTGCTGTGCCCCCTTCAATGCAATAAACACTGTGCTGTGCCCCCTTCAATGCAATGAACACTGTGCTGTGACCCCTTCAATGCAATAAACACTGTGCTGTGCCCCCTTCAATGCAATAAACACTGTGCTGTGCCCCCTTCAATGCAATAAACACTGTGCTGTGCCCCCTTCAATGCAATAAACACTGTGCTGTGCCCCCTTCAATGCAATGACCACTGTGCTGTGCCCCCTTCAATGCAATGAACACTGTGCTGTGCCCCCTTTCAATGCCGAGACCAGCGTGCGTGCCCCCTTCAATGCAATGAACACTGTGCTGTGACCCCTTCAATGCAATAAACACGGTGCTGTGCCCCCTTCAATGCAATAAACACTGTGCTGTGCCCCCTTCAATGCAACAAACACTGTGCTGTGACCCCTTCAATGCAATAAACACTGTGCTGTGCCCCCTTCAATGCAATAAACACTGTGCTGTGCCCCCTTCAATGCAATAAACACTGTGCTGTGCCCCCTTCAATGCAATGAACACTGTGCTGTGACCCCTTCAATGCAATAAACACTGTGCTGTGCCCCCTTCAATGCAATAAACACTGTGCTGTGCCCCCTTCAATGCAATAAACACTGTGCTGTGACCCCTTCAATGCAATGAACAATGTGCTGTGACCCCTTCAATGCAATAAACACTGTGCTGTTACCCCTTCAATGCAATGAACAATGAGCTGTGACCCCTTCAATGCAATAAACACTGTGCTGTGCCCCCTTCAATGCAATAAACACTGTGCTGTGTCCCCTTCAATGCAATAAACGCTATGCTGTGCCCCCTTCAATGCAATAAACACTGTGCTGTGCCCCCTTCAATGCAATAAACACTGTGCTGTGACCCCTTCAATGCAATGAACAATGTGCTGTGACCCCTTCAATGCAATAAACACTGTGCTGTGCCCCCTTCAATGCAATAAACACTGTGCTGTGCCCCCTTCAATGCAATAAACACTGTGCTGTGCCCCCTTCAATGCAATGAACACTGTGCTGTGCCCCCTTCAATGCAATAAACACTGTGCTGTGCCCCCTTCAATGCAATAAACACTGTGCTGTGACCCCTTCAATGCAATGAACAATGTGCTGTGACCCCTTCAATGCAATAAACACTGTGCTGTTACCCCTTCAATGCAATGAACAATGAGCTGTGACCCCTTCAATGCAATAAACACTGTGCTGTGCCCCCTTCAATGCAATAAACACTGTGCTGTGTCCCCTTCAATGCAATAAACGCTATGCTGTGCCCCCTTCAATGCAATAAACACTGTGCTGTGCCCCCTTCAATGCAATAAACACTGTGCTGTGACCCCTTCAATGCAATGAACAATGTGCTGTGACCCCTTCAATGCAATAAACACTGTGCTGTGCCCCCTTCAATGCAATAAACACTGTGCTGTGCCCCCTTCAATGCAATAAACACTGTGCTGTGCCCCCTTCAATGCAATGAACACTGTGCTGTGCCCCCTTCAATGCAATAAACACTGTGCTGTGCCCCCACAATGCAGAGTTCAGCGTGCGTGCCCCCTTCAATGCAACTGTGCTGTGCCCCCATCAATGCAGTGCTCAGCGTGCGAGCCCCTTTCAATGCAGAGTGCCCACAGCATTGTCCCCAATGATTGCAGAGTGCCCACAGCATTGTACCCCAATGATTGCAGAGCGCCACAGCATTGTACCCCAATGATTGCAGAGTGCCACAGAATTGTACCCCAATGATTGCAGAGTGCCACAGAATTGTACCCCAATGATTGCAGAGTGCCACAGCATTGTACCCCAATGATTGCAGAGTGCCCACAGCATTGTACCCCAATGATTGCAGAGTGCCAGAGCATCGTACCCCAATGATTGCAGGGTGCCCACAGCATTGTACCCCAATGATTGCAGAGTGCCCACAGCATTGTATCCCAATGATTGCAGAGTGCCACAGAATTGTACCCCAATGATTGCAGAGTGCCACAGCATTGTACCCCAATGATTGCAGAGTGCCAGCATTGTCCCCCAATTATTGCAGAGTGCCACAGCATTGTACCCCAATGATTGCAGAGTGCCACAGCATTGTACCCCAATTATTGCAGAGTGCCACAGCATTGTACCCCAATGATTGCAGAGTGCCAGCATTGTCCCCCAATTATTGCAGAGTGCCACAGCATTGTACCCCAATGATTGCAGAGTGCCACAGCATTGTCCCCCAATTATTGCAGAGTGCCACAGCATTGTACCCCAATGATTGCAGAGTGCCATAGCATCGTACCCCAATGATTGCAGAGTGCCTCAGCATTGTCCCCCAATCAATGCAGAGACCAGCGTGCGTGCTCCCTTCAATTTACACTTACCTGGCGGCGGCGGGTTCTCCCCTCCTCGATCCAGCTCGCCCTCTTCTGCGGCGGCGGTCCTCCGAGCGGCGGTGACGGTGAGTGACGGACGCACGCACCGGCACCGCCCCCATTGTGACGTCACGATCGGATGTCCTGGATGATGATTGGTCCAGGCTGGAGACTGGACCAATCACAGCCAGGATATCACGAAGGTGGGGGTGGCCAAGCGCTCTTTCCTGCGCCCAGGTTACGTCCCCAGAAGGCAGCCAATCGGCGCCTTTCTGGGTCGTAAACCCCACCCCCCCTTTAGCCACCACATAGGCCGGCAAACCCATTTTTTTTTCTAGAACTTTATTGTTCTTTTTTTTTTTCCTTCTTTTAAGGGGGGCGGCGCCCTGGCGCCCCCTATGCACGGGCCGCCACTGAATTTCAGGTGCCTTCTTTAGGCGGTTGTCCCTAGGTGAGTGTTGGGCTTACCGCGACTTATGCAATGACTGCAAAGGCTGCAGATGGCAACACTGGTGTCAGCAACGTACACATTAAAAAAGCCCACACTGCGGAGCCATGTGACGGCGTCCTGGGAGCACCAGATGTGACTGTACATGGTTGATGGCTCGCTCCTGATACATTTGCAGTCTGCTTTGTACCTCTTGTGCAATGCAAGTTCTGCCTGCCTCTCCTCCCTATCTGCCGGTCCGTCAGTCCGCCAGTTCTACGAATAATTGGCCAGTAACTGTGGTCACTGTGTGTAGCACTGTTTACACAGCGAGAGGCCACGTTTTTGCAGGATAAATAACACCCCACTTCAATATGTGGCATTGGGGGGGGGGGGGGGGGGCACAGGTTTATTACACCAGTTCTACAAATAATTGGCCAGTGTAGCACTGCTTATACAGCGAGATGCCAAATTTTTGCAGGACTAAAATACACTCTTAGAAAATTATACTGTTAAATAACACCCCACTTCAATATGTGGCATTGGGGGGGGGGGGGGGCATTGGTTAGCACACCAGTTCAAAAAATTGAAAAAATTGGCCAGTGAGTTTGGTGCTGTGTGTACCAGACTTCACTCAGCAAACTAGGCAATATTGTTGCATGACACAAATACACTTGAAAAAGTATACTCAGATAACACCTCACTTCAATATGTGGTATTGGGGGGCCACAGGTTTATTACACCAGTTCTACAAATAATTGGCCAGTAACTGTTGTCACTGTGTAGCACTGTTTACACAGAGAGAGGCCTCATTTTTGCAGGACTAAAATACACTCTTAGAAAATTATACTGTTAAATAACACCCCACTTCAATATGTGGAAATTGGGGGGGGGGCATTGGTGTAGCACACCAGTTCCAAAAATTGGCCAGTGAGTTTGGCGCTGTGTGTACCAGACTTCACTCAGCAATAGAGGCAATATTGTTGCATGACACAAATATACTTGAAAAAGTTTACTCAGATAACACCCCACTTCAATATGTGGCATTGGGGGGGGGGGGGGGGACACAATTGGTCTATCACACCAGTTATAATACATTATAAATGCTTTTGTCACGTGTCACTGTGTGTAGTGTTGCTGCAGAAACGCTCAGTCTCAACACCACACCTGTCACAATGCTGCACAGTGCACAATAATCAAACTAATTCACTATAATATGCTTTCTACAAAGTATGTTATACTCTGGATTACCCCCCTCCCCCCCTCTCCCCTTTTTAGTGCACTGCACAGCAATACCAAGAAATTTGCAGCCCTTTACATGACTTTTGTGGACATTAACAGAGCAATTTCTGTGCCACTGCAGCCGATATCTAACTGCCCCTACAGCAACCACTGGATACCTGCCCCTATAGTAAAGAGACTGTAATAGACCCTATAACAACATTGGAGCATTTTAAATGACTTTTGTGGACATTGACAAAGCGATTTGTGTGACTGCAGCCGATCTCTAACTGCCCCTAAAGCAACCACAGGATACCTTTCCCTAAGCTCAAAAGATACTAGACCTATACCGAAAAATACCAGCCCTGGAAAGGACTTTTGTGGATCTTCACAGCATTATATATAGTATGTCTAGCAAACTCTCCCTAATGAGCACAGCAGACCTCTCCCTACACTGGCAGAAAGTGGAATGTGAAATGGCCGCCAGATCGGGTCTATTTATAGGGTAGGGGGACTGTCCATGTGCTGAAATGTTTCAATTGGCTGTCCCGTTCCACCTGACGGCTGTGTCACGGGTCAAAGTTCTCCCCAATGTAAACAAATATGGCCGCCGCGAACGATGCCATGTGTCCGAAAATTTGGCTGGTAGCGAACAAGCAAAATTTGCCGCGAACCGACCGCCGGGCGAACCGCAAGGCCATCTCTAGTCATCAACAGCCGGGCAGCGAAGTTACAGGAACATAAGTCAGAGTACAAGCCGAGGTCACAATAGGCAGGTAGGAAAGCAGAGATTGGTCAAGGGCAAGCCGAGTCAGACAGATATAGCAGGTCAAGGCACAGGTAAACAGGAACTAGTTGAAGACCACTCAGAAATCTGTTCATGCCATGGTTCAGCTTAAATAGGCTGTTTGGCACCAGTGCGTGCACGTGTGCGCAAGTGTGCACACACTAGTATGTTTGCGCATGCGCCCCAATGCCCATTCTATATTTAGCCTTTGCTCTTAATTATGAGCGTGAACATGTAATGAACTTCTGGTTCAAACCAAGCTTCTCCTACAGGGAATCTGTTGGCAGGGGGCTTAATGGAATCTGAAAGCCCCCTTTAACAATAAGGGGTCCCCAGATACCACTCCA
This sequence comes from Pelophylax lessonae, assembly GCF_965119305.1. NCBI lineage: Eukaryota > Metazoa > Chordata > Amphibia > Anura > Ranidae > Pelophylax > Pelophylax lessonae. The sequence goes on along the minus strand of NC_138773.1, from coordinate 10,011,882 downwards.
CCTATGTGAATGAATAAGGGCTATATAATACCCCTACTGATTCTCAGGCGGGAAACCAGAGATTAATCAAGGGCAAGCCGGGTCAGGCAGATATAGCAGGTCAAGGCACAGGAAAACAGGAACTAGCTGAAGACCACTCAGCAATCTGTTCATGCCATGGTTCAGCTTAAATAGGCTGTTTGGCGCCAGTGTGTGTATGTGTGCACTTTCTCACATGCATTTGCACACACTAGTACGTTTTCGCATGTGCCCCCATGCCCGTTCTAAATTAAGCCTTTGCTCATAATTATGAGCGTGAACATGTAATGGACTTCTGGTTCCAACCAGGCTTCTCTTACAGGGAATCTGTTGGCAGGGAGCCTATTGGAATCTGAAAGCCCCCTTTAACAATAAGGGGTCATCCAGATACCAGTCTCCCTATGTGAATTAATAAGGGGTATATAATACCCCTACTCATTCTCAAAAAGTGAAAAAACAAATAGATACTTACACACAGTTTTTGACCATTAACCTCCCATTAACCTCCCTGGCGGTATTCCCGAGTGTGGCTCAGGGTGGGATTTCACTGCCATAAGCGGTAACCCAGAGCCACACTCGGGGTACCGCCAGGGAGCATTGCTGGATCCTTGTAGAGGTTACTTACCTTGTCAACAGGATCCAGCGATGTGTCCCTTCGGCATTTGGCGGCTGGATCTTCCGCCCGATGCTGTGTGAGCCCCGGCTTCCATCTCCTGCGACGTGACGCTCGCAGGGGGGTGGAACCGGCGGCAAATTTGAAAAGTAAAAAACACCAAACACACTGATTTCATTACAAAATAAAATAAATTGATATTAGTTTGGCCCCCAGTGCCCTTTCCTGCAGTTTCACTGTACTTTATATATACACGTGTGAATGGGAAGGAGGTGCACTGATCTGTGAAAAAGCTGTTACTGAAAATGTGAAATAAATGAGGTAATATGTGAGTACGCTAATTCTAAATAAATATAATTACATAATTATAATGAATGGTTAATGCAATTCGTGATAAATAAGATATTCAACAATATCAAATGAATAAATATTTGCAAATATGTGAAAACAAAACACAAACAATGAGTGATTCAATCAGTCCAACATGAAAAATCTTCCTTCAAAGTGGTGATGTTGTGATATAAAATGCAAATGTGAAGGAATCCAACCAAAACAACAGTGACTGTGATATCCCTCCACCTGGAATTTCCTCCTTACCCGGTGGAAAAAAGATAAGAGCAATAAGTGAATCCAATTATTCCAAAATTGCTTATTATGTGCAATCCACCTCCAATATTGTGATGAGACTGGAGTGTGTAAAGGTAACGGCCTCTTACCAGAATAAGGACCTTATACGTTAGGAAAACACTGGTGTAGAAATGGCGCTATTCCCTCCTCTTCTGGATAAGGTGAACGGCTTTCCAGCAAGGATGTAATAATCCTCCACAAGGACATGTAAATAAATGGAGGTTGATAGTGCATTATCCTTAAGCAAAATGTATTGATAAAAAAGGTTGCACTTACATAAATGTGGCAATATGCAGGCTTATAATCTGTCTTAGAGCCCATTCACACTAGCGCATCTTGTGAGGCGACTTGTGTTGCCCCTGGTCGCCCCAGGTCGCTTGACATAACAAAAGCAATGTTAATCAGTGCCATCTTAATTGGCACTACTGAAGTCGCTCCGACTTCAGAAAAGGGTCCTGTACTACTTTGAGGCGACCTGTGATCCGACTTGTCCCATATACTTCAATGGGAGTCGCCTCCTTATCTTAATTGAAGCGACTTGTGATCCGACTTTCCAGGAAGAAGAAAGAGATTAGCCAGGCATTCCCCACATTGCAGCCATGCCTATATGGTATATATATATATATATATATATATATATATATATATATATATATATATATATATATATATATGTAATGGTATATATATTCCATTATCTCTGCTTGGTCTGTGTGAGTGGCACTGGTGGACACAGATAAGTGGCACTGGTGGACACTGATTCATGGCACTGATACGTGGCACTGATACGTGGCACTGGTGGACACTGATTGGTGACACTCATATGTGTCACTGGTGGACACTGATTTGTGGCACTGATACGTGGCACTGATACGGGGCACTGGTGGACACTGATTTGTGGCACTGATACGTGGCACTGATACGGGGCACTGGTGGACACTGATTTGTGGCACTGATACATGGCACTGATACGTGGCACTGGTGGAAACTGATACATGGCACTGATATGTGGCACTGGTGGACACTGATTTGTGGCACTGATACGTGGCACTGGTGGACACTGATTCGTGGCACTGGTGGGCAGTGGCACTGGTGGACACATACGTGGCACTGGTGGACACTGATACGTGGCACTGGTGGGCAGTGGCACTGGTGGACACTGATTTGTGGCACTGATACGTGGCACTGGTGGACACTGATTCGTGGCACTGGTGGGCAGTGGCACTGGTGGACACATACGTGGCACTGGTGGGTAGTGGCACTGGTGGACACTGATACGTGGCACTGATATGTGGCACTGGTGGACACTGATTTGTGGCACTGATACGTGGCACTGGTGGACACTGATTCGTGGCACTGGTGGGCAGTGGCACTGGTGGACACTGATTCGTGGCACTGGTGGGCAGTGGCACTGGTGGACACTGATACGTGGCACTGGTGGGCAATGAGGAAATGAGTAAAAAAAAAAAAAAACAGAAAAGGGGAATTAGAGAAGATAAATTCGAATTCTGTGTTTTAAACCTGGGATCTTGCCAACATCCCTGATAAATATGGAACAAACATAACCCCTGAGGATTGGGACTTTCAACGGCAAGAATCAGGACTTGAGTATGAAAAAATATAAATTTTATTCTACATATAATAAAGATAAATTGTACATAATCACATCTCAAGTATATAATAAAAACAAGGTCATAGATACGTCTTGGAACCAGAAGGGTCTGAGGTGTCTGGATCGGACTAGACGCGTTTCGGTCCAAATGCCTTTCTCAATGGTCCACAAAACACCAGAGCTCAGACAGATATGTAGGACCTCTGTGAAATCCAGGACGTGAGACCAAAAAGATGGGCCTTAGTGGATGAGAAAAAGGCCTTCAATTGACTGTGGCCGCAAATAGTATATGCTAATCAAATTAGGTCTATACAGGATAGACTAAAGCAATATGTTAATATTTGTATGGGTTTCCAGGGGAGATTTCAATATTTGTAAGCCAAATACACAGTGGTATGGCAAATGACAGTGAGAAAAGAGCTCCACGGACAGAAAATCCCACGAGGATCTCCAAAATGAGGTCCGAAACGCACAGGTCATCTGTAAAATAGTAGTAGGATAGGTATGTCCCCCAATGGATTTATGATGCTGGGACGTGTCCAGCCATACATCCCTGTTGACATGGAATATGTCAAGCCTGTATAGGTCTGTGCATAGGAGTAATGGCGGCGCGGCCATTACTCCTATGCACAGACCTATACAGGCTTGACATATTCCATGTCAACAGGGATGTATGGCTGGACACGTCCCAGCATCATAAATCCATTGGGGGACATACCTATCCTACTACTATTTTACAGATGACCTGTGCGTTTCGGACCTCATTTTGGAGATCCTCGTGGGATTTTCTGTCCGTGGAGCTCTTTTCTCACTGTCATTTGCCATACCACTGTGTATTTGGCTTACAAATATTGAAATCTCCCCTGGAAACCCATACAAATATTAACATATTGCTTTAGTCTATCCTGTATAGACCTAATTTGATTAGCATATACTATTTGCGGCCACAGTCAATTGAAGGCCTTTTTCTCATCCACTAAGGCCCATCTTTTTGGTCTCACGTCCTGGATTTCACAGAGGTCCTACATATCTGTCTGAGCTCTGGTGTTTTGTGGACCATTGAGAAAGGCATTTGGACCGAAACGCGTCTAGTCCGATCCAGACACCTCAGACCCTTCTGGTTCCAAGACGTATCTATGACCTTGTTTTTATTATATACTTGATATGTGATTATGTACAATTTATCTTTATTATATGTAGAATAAAATTTATATTTTTTCATACTCAAGTCCTGATTCTTGCCGTTGAAAGTCCCAATCCTCAGGGGTTATGTTTGTTCCAGAAAAGGGGAATTAGGTCACAACACATCATATTCTGATTGGCCAAACACAAAGTCGTCTGTCATATAAGTCGCGCAAAATAATTCACAAGTCGCGGTAAAGTCGCGGTAAAATCGCGGTAGAAAGTCACTCCGACATGGGGTGACTTATGGTCGCGGCAGTGTGAACCGGCTCTTAGAG